>NC_136428.1:211610821-212060821 GCF_052849685.1 Lactuca virosa | reverse complement strand
CATTGAGAACTGGTCAGCACCGAAGACGCCTACTGAAATTCGTCAATTTCTAGGCCTCACTGGCTACTATCGCAGGTTCATTCAGAACTTCTCTCGGATTGCGAAACTGCTTACAACACTGACTCAGAAGGGCGTGCCCTTTGACTGGGAAGAGAAGCAAGAGAAAGTGTTCCAAACGCTGAAACGAGCCTTATGCACCGCACCGATACTGTCCCTCCCAGAAGGGATAGAAGACTTTGTGGTCTATTGCGATGCGTCCAATCAAGGGCTCGGCTGTGTTCTAATGCAACGAGGTAAGGTCATCGCCTATGCCTCAAGACAGCTGAAGACACACGAGGTCAACTACACCACACATGATCTTGAATTAGGAGCAGTAGTGTTTGCTCTGAAGATCTGGAGACACTACCTATATGGTACGAAAAGCACTATCTTTACTTACCACAAAATACTACAACATATATTCGACCAGAAGGAGCTAAACATGAGACAACGACGGTGGGTCGAGCAACTCAGTGATTACGAATGCGAAATTCGTTATCATCCCGACAAGGCCAACGTAGCAGCTGACGCCCTAAGTCGGAAAGAATACTCTGGTCGTAGAGTCAAATCATTGACTATGACTATCCATTCACACTTGTCCACACAAATTAAGGAGGCTCAGCTCGAAGCTATGAAACCTGAAAATGTGGCGGGTGAATTCCTAAGAGGGATGGATAAGAACTTGGTGGTCAAGGGTGGCGGAGCCTTATATCTCATGGATCGGATCTGGACACCGAATCACGGTGGTTTCAGAGACTTGGTCATGACCGAAGCTCACAACACTCGATATTCCGTCCACCCAGGTTCGGATAAGATGTATCTGGATCTTAAAAAGTTATACTGGTGGCCTAACATGAAAGCAGAGATTGCTACCTTCGTGAGTAAATGCCTTACTTGCGCCAAGGTTAAGGTTGAATACCAAAAACCATCAGGTTTACTTCAGCAACTGGAGATACCTGAATGGAAGTGGGAGCGAATCACGATGGACTTCATAACCAAGTTGCGCAAGACAACTGGTGGTCTCGATACCGTATGGGTGATCGTAGACAGGTTAACAAAGTCCGCACACTTCCTACCGATCAAAGAGACTGACAAGATGGAGAAACTAACAAGAACATACATTAGGGAGATCGTACGAATGCATGGTGTTCCCATATCCATTATATCTGATAGATATAGTAGGTTCACTTCGAGGTTCTGGAAGTCGCTACAAAGTTCCCTAGGAACTAGGCTGGACATGAGTATAGCCTACCATCCACAAACCGACAGACAAAGTGAGAGGACTATTCAAACTTTGGAAGATATGTTGCGAGCCTGCGTGATAGACTTTGGGAAGTCATGGGATACTCACTTACCCCTTGTCAAGTTTTCCTACAATAATAGTTATCACATGAGCATAAAGGCTGCTCCATTTGAAGCCCTCTATGGCCAAAAGTGCAGATCCCCTCTGTGTTGGGCTGAGGTGGGTGACACTCAGTTAGCTAAAGGACGAGTTCCTGACAGCACTCTCACAGGTCCGGAGATCATTCGGGAAACAACAGAGAAGATCGTTCAGATTCGTGAACGATTGAAAGCCTCTAGAGACCGACAGAAAAGCTACGCAGACAAGCGAAGGAAACCGTTGGAATTCCAGGTGGGCGACCGTGTTCTATTGAAGGTCTCACCCTGGAAGGGCTTGATACGCTTCAGAAAGCGTGGAAAGCTAAATCCAAGATACGTAGGGCCTTTTGAGATTCTCGCTAGAATCGGCCCTGTAGCTTACAAACTCAAACTACCTCGCGAACTTAGTAACGTACATTCTACTTTCCACGTCTCGAACTTGAAAAAGTGCCTATCCGACGAGACTCTTGTAATCCCACTCGACGAGATTGAGATCAACGAGAGCCTCAACTTCGTGGAAGAACCTGTAGAGATCATGGACCGAGAGGTCAAGCAAACCAAGCAAAGCCGTATCCCGATAGTGAAGGTTCGCTGGAATGCCAAGCGAGGACCTGAATTCACTTGGGAGCGCAAGGATCAGATGGAACTGAAATATCCTCATCTTTTTACTTAGTTATTTGTAACTACTTATTTGCTTAAACTCTAATTTCGGGACAAAATTCTCTCTAACGGGGGGATGATGTGACAACCCGAAATTTCTATCTTGTACAACCATTCAATTCAATCAAAGTCAGACTTGTTTCTGCTATCTATTAGCACTGTTTAGAGTCTGTTTGAGTGTTCTAAGCTTAGTACTTTCAAGAGGTGATGTTAGGAAGTATACTCTAGAGTTCAATGTGCATCATTCAAGCCATAAAACTCCAAGAATTGGAGTTTACGGCCATAAACTAGAGTTTACGGCCGTCAACTCTATAGTATATATATGACACTTAGTCATTTTTATTCGCTTTTACCATTTCAAGCCAAAGATCTCATTCTCTCTCAAGTACCATCCGATTTTTCTCTTAGATCTTCAAGATTGTAAGTGTTTCTTCCCTTGATTTGTTGATATCCTTCAATATCTAGTGAATATACATGATTTCATCCATGAAATCTCTTCTTTTGGTTAGATCTCCAAGTGTTCTTCGTTTCTTCAAGAACACTCTTGTTCTTTGGGCCGAAAACTACCCTTTCAAGCTCCTACATTGTAAGTATCCTCTTATATACTTACTACCTTGTAAAGACCCTCGAATTACTCCTTGAAATCAAGCTTTTCCCAAGAACATGAGGTGTTTACGGCCAAGAGCATCTCCCTTGGCCGTAAACCCTAGTTAGTGGTGCATTTGAGCCATAAATCCACCCTAAAGGCTTCTAAACTCTTGAGTACCTTCCTATATGTAGTACTTACTAGTTATGCTACTTGAAATCATCCAAAATCCAAGATCAAAGAGAGTTTATGGCCAAGAGCATCTCCCTTGGCCGTAAACCCTAATTAGTGGTGCATATGGACCATAACTTCTTCCTAAGGCTTGGATAAGAGACTAGAACACTTCCTTGTGGATTATAAGACCTTAAAACACCTCTTTAGCACAAGAATTCATGAGTTTACGGTCGTAAACTCATGAGGTCGTGAACACATGGTCGTGAACTCTTGTGGCCGTGAACACGTGACCGTAAACACCATAGTGTGGCCTTAATCTCCTTAGATACAACCCCTTGTGATTATAACACTTCTATTTTAGTGTTTCCAATGTCCTAGGGTGTCTTTCCTTGAATAATTAATTGTTTTAACACTAATTATATACATATATGCGTCATTATATGCTAAATAGGATCTGTGTGTGTGCTCAAGTCTTCACTTGACACTTAGCATCCTATACCACTCTTTCATCCAAACCACTCACAACAGGTGAGTTCATACCCATTAACTTATATTTTAAATGATTTCAAATGCTTTTATAGGGGGGGGGGGGAATACAAGTTGAACTATTATAGTTATTATTAATAACTATCAATCATATGATTTTGTTACATTTCAAACTGTGTTATCAAACAAACTGCTTCAAATCGTTTTATAAACTCTTTTACATGTTAAATTCTTTCTAATAAACTCTTTTAAACTTATATTTTGTCAAGAGCATATCTATATAGATATAGTTATATAAGTAGGATTGAAAGGACTTAGGACTGATAGCTCGCCTTACTTCCTGTTCCTTGTTTGGTTGTAGACTTAGGGTATCAGTTATTTGTCCGAAGGTCGTTTGAACCCTAGTTATATATTATGTGTTTGTATATAGATATAAAAGTTATTCTATTAGTTCAAGACCTATGGGTAACAAAGGTATGCAAACATGTTTATTCATACAAAACAACATTGCTAGTAAACTATAATAGGTATAGT
Organism: Lactuca virosa; assembly: GCF_052849685.1. Taxonomy (NCBI): domain Eukaryota; kingdom Viridiplantae; phylum Streptophyta; class Magnoliopsida; order Asterales; family Asteraceae; genus Lactuca; species Lactuca virosa. The sequence goes on along the minus strand of NC_136428.1, from coordinate 212,056,962 downwards.
TTAAGAAGTCACTAATACTATTGCTAGAACAATGAAACATACTAAAGAGTCAGTTCATACATGAGTTAGAGAATACCATAACGAGAAACAATACTCACTATTAAGAGAAACAAACAGAGAACACTATAACGAGAAACAATACATACTACACACTATACACTACAGAACATACTACATACTAGACAGAGAGAACATACACTACACTAGTACATACAATACAAATACAAGAATACTATAAACATTAATGTGAGATACTACTTCATGGATCGGCATATACTGATGTGTCACGTTTTGTACCCAGAGTCTCCTGGAGGGAGAGCTTGAATTTGTGTATAGATCTTTACGGGACTGACCCTCCTACACCTTGCTGCTAGCTACAGTGGGACCTGCAGGTCTGCGGGTGACGAATGTCATATCATTTCGATGTCTCGAACGTCGTGTTATACTAGTCAATCGATTATGGTTACAATCATATCACATTTTACCTTAATTAACTAACAAGTTAAAGGTAGTTAGTACATTAGTAGTTACCTAGATAAAACTACAGTACATTTTTATTTTTCCCAATTCATTCACATTGTGATCTTCTCACATAAACGGTAATGAGAAACTTTATTTTGGTAATGATAGTCATACTTTAGGAAAACTCACACTTTTACAAAAAACAAACATAGAGATCAGTTGAGTCTTGGTAGAAGAATACTTTAGTAGAAAATATAGGATTTTCTAGGAAGTTTCAAACATTTACATCAAATACTTACAAACTTTTACATCAAACATTTACAAGTATATTCTTCAAACTTATACAAACAATGACACTAAAATACTTATGAACTCACCAGCTTTAATGCTGATCTACGCTTTCAAAAGAGCTTGTATTCTCAGGTCGCCAATAGACAGGTACCGATGGCCAGCTTTTGAGAAGATGGAGCACATTCAAGACTCATCTTTTATTTTGATTATACATTTTGGTGTCTTATAAACTTCAGAACACATTTGTATTAAAATTATTACTATTAATGCAATGGATGATGTTGTTGCTTGTTTACTATTATGCATTGTTGTGATACTGTACATGACGTCCTCCGCCCCCGAACGTTTCCGCCGTTCCGGTTTTGGGGTGTGACATATATGATTCTATAGGGTCACACCTTAATCAAGTTGGTACTTATTGAATATTTATTACATATTTGATATTAATAAATAAATTCAACTCTTGTATTTAATTAGAGAAAAATTATTGTTCTATGAAAACAATATTGTAAGAAGTAGAAAAATTGTCTTTATACGATAATGTATCATATAAGAAGTCGTGTACAAAGTTTTGGACACTTTGTTTAACCATGATTAAATCAAAGGCTTACTCTACCATAGCTAAAGGACTAGTGAACATTATTTTATTATTTTAGCTATAAGGGCCGAAAGTTGTAAGAGGCATGGAGGTTGCTTGTCAACCTCCATCATAATGTTCCCCATGCCTCCTTTTATAGCCCATAATTTTGAATATAATATTCAAAAGGCTATGCTTGGATGGGGTTATAAATAGAGGGTCTTATGCATGAAGAATTCACAAGTTTTTGGTCTAAAACTTCTCCTCTCTTTCTCTTCAAAACCGTAAGCAAAAAGGAGCTTGGTGCTCTCTCCTGTTTTGAAGACATTACTTGCTTTTGGTGTTTACTTTGTGCCTTCCTTTTAGTGCCTAATTGTTTAAGCACTTAAGGCTTATAGAAGACCGTTGTACACAAAGAAATCTAGCAATTTTGATACCTTATTCTTGTTGGTGGATTACATGTAGAGAAGATCAAGCTCCTTGTTCTTGCCATTTACTTCAACACCCCAAATCCAAGAGGGTCCAAAAACTATAAATGTTGTATTTTCTAAACACCGTATGGTTGTTGTATCATCATTCTAACCTCTTTAAAAGGATCCTTGATGGTTTGTTTTGTTGCTACACTTGAAATTTATAATAATTTTAAAGCTTCCGTTGACGGTTTTTGTGAAAAACTATATTTTTATGCAACAAAATCCCTTAAGTAATATCAGAGCCACCTTTTAAATGTTAGAATGATTTTTATGTTATGATATTCTTTGGTTTTGGAAAACAAGCATGAATTTCTTTTTGGCTAAATAAATATCCATATTTGTTTTCTTTGGCAAATTGTTGTTAAAAGTGTTTATTTTTATATCACCATTTTTTCATGCATTTTGGTTATATAAAAGTTGCCTTAGAAAAAACAAAGAGTTGTTTGTTGATATGTTTGATATGTTCGTTTATACATTTTCAAATGCATGCTTGTGATGTTTATTTTTGTTGTTATAAAATGTTGAAAATATGTTTTCCATGCTAAAACATTTTTACAAAAATTAACATCAAACTTGGAGCTTAGAGTTTTATATAAAAGTTTCAACATAAGATGTCAAAATTGAGTTTTTGTTAAAAAGAGTTTTAAATATTTTAAAACTCTAAAGTAGCCAAACTTTTAAAGATATAAAAAGTTTAAAATATTTTTAAACTTAATTTAAACTCCATAACTTAATAATAAAAGGTTGTTTTATTAACAAAGTTAGAAATTGGTTCCAATCCGTATAACGTCGAATTAGATTTGAATATAAATTTTAGCCGGTAAAATTTTCTATAAAATAAATTCAACTTTATGTTTTGTGGAACACTTTAAATGTACCATGGAATATTTTATACATGAAATATTAATGATACAAAATATTTTAAAATGCTAGAATAATAAAACATTGATAAAAGCCCTTATTTTCAAAACTTCAAGTCTATGCAATCCATTTAAAAATCACTTGAGATTTTTGTGCAGTTCATGTGGATTTTAGGATCACCTTATTCATTTGAGTTGTCAAAAATAGTCAATGTTTTTTTCTATTTGCTTATGGGATAAATGTCACCTAACCATTTGTGAAATAAAACTCACATGTTTTTTAAATGGATGATTTGATCAAATTATTATGTGATAAAGGTCACCTAAGCATAAGAGTTTTGAGGCATAGATGGGATGAACATGCCATATAAAAACAAAGTAATGTTTTTGGATCTCATAAATCTAAGAATTACATAAGAGTTGTAATTGGTTATCGTAACGTACCAATCAACAAAATCACTTGAGTAGTGGGTCTCCTCCTCAAGTTTTTTTGGGTGATGTGAATCTTAGTTTTTCAAAATTTAATTTTAAGGGCAATTATTTTTTTTAAAAGAATTAATATCGAGGATATTAAAATGAATCTTATTATTTTGTAGATGACTACCCCAACTGTAACCACCTCATCACTCACCATCTGATCCATCCTCGAAAAAGAAAAACTAAGCGGACCCAACTTTCTTGATTGGTTCAGACAACTGAGAATTGTCCTCGACCTTGAAAAAAATGACTATGTCCTTGATGAACCTATCCCAGAAGAACTCCCAGCTAATACTTCCAAAACATCGAAAGATTCTCGGGCTAAACATGTTAATGATTCGACCGAAGTGGCTTGCATCATGCCTGCAACTATGACTCCTGAACTTAAAAAAACTTTTGAGTTTCATTATGCGTTTGAAATGATTGAACAACTGAGAGTCATGTTTCAAATTTAGGCTAAGCTAGAGAGGTTTGAGACTTTGAATGCTTTCATTGGTTGCAATATGGCCAAGGGATCTTCTGTGAGTGCACATGTACTCAAAATGAAAGCTTATGTTGAGCAACTTGCCCGCCTCGGATTCCCATTTGGGGATGAGCTAGCGACCGATGTGATCCTAGCCTCATTGCCTAAGTCATTCAACAAATTTGTGATGAACTTCACAATGAATGACTGGGAGAGGAGCATTAATGAGCTTCATAACATGCTCAAAAATGTTGAGGAAAATATCAAGAAGTTTGGGAACAATCAAGTGTTGATGATTCGTAAGGGTCAAATCTCCAAGAAGAAAACCAGTAATAATACCGGTAAGGGGAAAGGCAAAGCTGCCAAGAAAGGCAAGGGCAAGGGAAAGGGTAAAGCGATGCCTCCTTCCACTATCCCAACTCCTAAACCCAAACCTTCTACTGACGCTGATTCCTTTCACTGCAATGAAAAGCAACACTGGAAGCGCAACTGTCCCAAATACCTAGAGGAACTTAAGAAGATCAAAGCCAACTAGGTTGGCACCTCAGGTATATATGTGATTGAATTACATGCATTCAGTACTAATTCTTGGGTATTTGATACTGGAAGTGGTACTAACATCTGCAATGATTTGCAGGGACTAAGGAATGTTAAAGAACTAAGAGATGGCGATTTGTAACTTCATATTGGCAATGTCAATCGTGTAGCTGTGAAAGCCATAGGAGAATATCATATTTTGCTTCAAAATGGCCTTAATCTTATTTTGAACAATTGTTGTTATGTACCTAATATAACTAGGAATATTATCTCTGCTTCTCGCTTGTATGAACAAGGTTTTCGTTATAAGTTTGACTTTGGTTCTAAAAACATTTCTTTGTTTAAAGATAATATGTTCTATTTTAAGACTAGTCTCGAAAATGGAATATATGAAATCGATTTAAATGGTTCATACACAAAGGATAAATCAATGCTCAACTTAAATAAGAAAACAAAGTGAGACTGAAATAAAACTTATTTATGGCATTGTCGACTTGGGCACATAAGTAAAACTCGCATTGCTAAGCACCAAAAGGATGGGATCTTAGAGTCAACAGGCTCATAGTCTTTTAATGTACATGAATCATGTCTATGTGGCAAGATGACCAAAGCTCCTTTTACCGGTGTTGGTGAAAGAGCTTCGGATCTATTAGGACTCATACATACTGATGTATGTGGACCTTTTAGAACAATGACCAGAAGCGGTGAAAGATACTTCATTACATTTACTGATTATTATAGTAGATTTGGATATGTGTATCTGATGAAACAAAAAATATGAAGCATTTGATGTCTTCAAAGTTTTCCAAAATGAAGTGAAAAATAAACTTGGTAAAAAGATTAAAGCCATACGATCATATCGTGGTGGTGAATATCTGAGCTATGAGTTTTATGATAATCTAAAGAATTGTGGCATAGTGTCACAACTCACTCCACCAGGAACAACTCAGCATAATGGTGTCTCGGCAAGGAGAAATCATACTCTACTTGATATGGTGCTGTCAATGATGAGTCATACTTCCCTCCCACATTCATTTTGGGGTTATAACCTTGAAACCACAGCCCGAATTGTAAACATGGTCCCAACTAAAAAGGTTAGTAAGACTCCCTACGAGTTATGTCATGGAAAGGTTCCATCAATGTCTTTCTTAAAGATACGGGGTTGTGAAGCATATGTTAAAAGAGAAACTTTTGACAAGCTTGACCCTAGATCTCATAAGTGTATCTTTGTGGGATACCCAAAAGAAACTGTCGGTTATTACTTCTTTCAGAAAGATGAAAACAGGGTGCTCATAGCTCGTAAAGCAATGTTTCTTGAAACTGACTTTATCTCGCATAAAGTAAGTGGGAGCCCCATTGACCTCGAAGAAATTCGAGAGACACAGCCTTTAGTTGAGAATTATAATCAACAAAACATTTTTGAACTTGAAATTATTGTTCAGATGCCGAAAAATCACACCAACTGTACGGCGCTCCAATAGAACTCGTCAGGAACCTGACAGATTTGGATTTGTCATTCCTGAAGAGGAAGTCTTCTTGATGGATCAATGTGAACCCATCAACTACAAGGCTGCTACTGCAGACGCAGAGTCTGAAAAATGGCTTGAAGCCATGAGAACTGAAATTCAATCCATGAATGACAATCAAGTATGGGACTTGGTTGACTTACCTCCTAACAGCAGGGCTGTTGGAAGCAAGTGGATCTTCAAGAAGAAGATCAACATGGATGGAAATGTACAAACTTTCAAAGCACGACTTGCCGTGAAAGGATATACTCAAATTCAAGGTGTTGACTATGAAGATACTTTCTCACCAGTAGCTAAGATTTAATCTATTAGGATTATCATGGCCATAGTTGCATATTATGACTATGAGATATGGCAAATGAATGTCAAAATCGCTTGCCTTAATGGATATCTTGAGGAAGATGTTTAATGGAACAAACTGAAGGTTTTGGCAAGCCGGATAACCTAAAGAAGGTGTGTAAACGGAAGAAGTCCATTTATGGATTGAAACAAGCATCTAGGGCCTGGTATCATCGTTTTGATGTAAACATAAAAATGTTTGGTTTTTCAGAAAGTCCCGATGAACCATGTGTATACATCAAAGCTAGTGGGAGCCATGTTGTTTTTGTAATTCTATATGTTGATGACATATTACTGATCGGGAAAGATATCCCGACATTGAAGGAGACTAAGGCCTACCTTAGTAACTCCTTTCAAATGAAAGATCTAGGGGATGCTGCATACATACTCGGTATTAGGATCTATATAAATAGATCCCAAAGACTCATTAGTTTGAGCCAGAGTACATACACTGAAAAAATCTTCAAACGTTTTTCAATGGATAACTCGAAATGAGGAATTGTTCCCGTACTGCCTGGTACCATTCTTTCTAAGGCTTACAGCCCTAGTACTGAAGATGAGATCAAAAGAATGAAACACATACCGTATGCTTCATCAGTGGGTTCAATTATGTATGCTATGACATGTATAAGGCCAGATGTAGCTTATGCTATTAGTATAACTAGTAGATATCAAGCTAATCCTGGCGAAAAGCATTGGGTGGCTGTTAAGAACATACTTAAGTACTTAAGAAGAACTAAAGATATGTTTCTGGTCTATGGAGGAGCTGGAGAAGAGCTCACTGTAAGATGTTACACGGATGTTGGTTTCAACACTGATCGAGATAACTCACGATCACAGTCGGGATATATGTTCACACTTAATGAAGGAGCCATTTCCTGGAAGAGTTCAAAGCAAGAAGTAGTTGCACTCTCTACAACAAAATCAGAGTACATAGCTGTGTGTGAAGCGGCTCAAGAAGCTGATTGGATGAAGAAATTCATCGGTGATCTGGGTGTTGTTCCAAGCATCAAAAGTGCCATTGATATGCTTTGTGACAACACTGGTGTCATCGCTATCGCAAGAGAGCCGATGGTTAGTAACAAAAATAGACACATTCAACGAAAATTCAATTTCATTCGTCAGGAATTAGAATTGGGAAAAGTACGCATTGAAAAGATTCATACAGATGATAATCTAGCAGATCCGTTCACAAAGGCTCTACCTCAAAGTAAGTTTGAGAGTCATGTAAAAGGAATCGGTCTACGACTAGCTAGTGATTGGATTTAAATTTTTACTTGACTAATATCTGGATATTCAGAACTATGTAGCAATGATATGTAATCTCCTCTGAATATGAGACATCACTTTTGTGTTGAATATTATTGTGTTCTATATTAACATGTTATTCAATCCTTGAATAATGTAATTATTCAAAATTTGTCCATAGTCAGTCACTGTTGAGGGAGCAACTGTGAATTAAGACTAATATGAATCGACTTGGTTGATTTCAAGAGGTGAAATAGCAAGGTGTTGCATCCAAATTCATATGTACTTGTTTGAGAACAATTATTGGATATGACCCGCATCAAGAGTCACTTCATGGATCGATATCATAAGTGAATCTTGATCACAGGTAAATATCTTTATGTATTTCGACCTGAGATGCATATTGGAGACCTCAAGTATTGGGATTGTTATACTTTGACATGGTTAAACATTGGTCGTAATCGTGCAGTTATAAAAGCCTTCGTTGGGTAGAGCATGAACTATATGACAGTATGTATGTAGTCAAGAGGGGATTTGTTCCTCTTATGTGTTGAGAGTTAGACATCTAAGGTGCCTTACTTACAAGTTGGATGGAAAATGAGGATGATCACGTTCCATGTCTCATACCCAACATGATGTCTGTAACAAAGAGAATATTGATACACTTACCTTATACTTCAATTGTAGCTAGTGAGCTCCTGGAATTGGATGTTGATTCATGGCACCCCTTCGTGTGTTATTAGGGACAGTATCCCGTTTCTAGACATCAGCTACTGTCTATGTCAGTCTTTAATTGAATCTTGTGCAAGTGGGAGATTGTTGGATCTATATGCCCAAGAATCATTATTGAGTGACATTGCTAATAACATATGATCTTATAGGGTCACACCTTAATCAAGTTGGTACTTATTGAATATTTATTACATATTTGATATTAATAAATAAATTCAACTCTTGTATTTAATTAGAGAAAAATTGTTGTTCTATGAAAACAATATTGTAAGAAGTAGAAAAATAGTCTTTATATGATAAGATATCATATAATAAGTCATGTACAAAGTTTTTGATACTTTGGTTAACCATGATTAAATCAAAGGCTTACTCTACCATGGTTAAAGGACTAGTGAACATTATTTTATTATTTTAGCCATAAGGGCCGAAAGTTGTAAGAAGCATAATGTTCCCCATGCCTCCCTTTATAGCCCATACTTATTAATATAATATTCAAAAGTTCAGGCTTGGATGGGGTTATAAATAGAGGGTCTTATGCATGAAGAAGACACAAATTTTTGGTCTAACTTCTCCTCTCTTTCTCTTCAAAACCGTAAGCAACAAAGAGCTTGATGCTCTCTCTCCTCTTTTGAAGACATTACTTGCTTTTGGTGTTTACTTTGTGTCTTCCTTTTAGTGCTTATTTGTTTAAGCACTTAAGGCTTATAGAAAAAAGTTGTACAAGAAGAAATCTAGCAATTTTGGTATGATATTCTTGTTGGTGGATTACCAGTAGAGAAGATCAAGCTCATTGTTCTTCCCATCTACTTCAACACCCCAAATCCAAGAGGGTCCAAAGGCTAGAAATGTTGTATTTACTAAACACCCTATGGTTGATGTAACATCATTCGAACCTCTTTAAAAGGATCCTTGACGGTTTGTTTTGTTGCTACACTTGAAATTTATAAAAATTTAAAGCTTCCGTTGCCGGTTTTTGTAAAAAACTATATTTTTATGCGACAAAATCCTTTCATATATATATATATATATATATATATATATATATATATATATATATATATATATATATATTCCAATGAAGGGAATTTCTACTTTTGGAACTGCTTCTAGAGATTCTCTTTGACTCTGCAAAAGGCTTGTAAGGAATTCTTATTTTTTGAAGAATATATACATACGTATATGAATATGCACATATGCTATATCCATATGAAAAAAGCTTATTTTTTTGGAATGCCTTAGACTCAGCATATGATGATTTTTAGTATTTTCTTTGAAAAATGTTGGGTATAAAAATCTGTTGGGGTTATCATTATAACTCATCTCTCTCCCTCTCTCTCTCTCTCTCTATATATATATATATATATATATATATATATATATATATATATATATATATATATATATATATGCCAATGAAAAATATATATATATATATACATTTTTCTCAAAGAGGCTTGTAAGGACTTTTTGTTTTCTGAAAAATATACACATACGTATATGAATATGCACATATGATATATCCATATGAAAAAAAATTAATTTTTTTAATTTTTTTTGGAATGCATTAGACTCTACGTATGATGATTTCCAGTATTTTCTTTGAAAAATGTTGGGTATAAAAATCCGTTGGGGTTCTCATTATAACTCATCTCTATCTCTCTCTCTCTCTCTCCCTCTCTCTCTTTACATATATATATATATATATATATATATATATATATATACACACACACGGCTGTAACGAACCTAACATTCAACGAATTGTTCGACGAGAAGTTTGTTTATTTATTTAATGAATGAACATGAACACAAATTGCTGTTCATTCAGCTAAACGAACGAACATGAACAGTTGTCTCGTTCGTTTATTTATGCTATGATTTTCTTATGCAGATATGAAGGGTCCTTAGATCCATGGATGTCATCTTTATGGACCATGTTATATAATAAAAATCCAAAATTCTTCCCAAAAGGTTTAAGTATTTCTATGTGTCTTATATGAAGATGCTTGGTCAACCAAAAGTGGAAATCACATATCTTGACTCAAATGCAGTGCATTCCCAACCTTCAGCACAAATTGGTAAATAGCCTGTTTATTTTCAAATTTCACTATTTTTCAACCTTCAAAGTTCAAATTTTATTTACTGTAACTGATTTTTTTATGACAGATTTGAAGTTACTTGAGAAGGATAAATTAGAAATTTAAAGGGTAAGCATGGAATTTTGCCATTAACACATAATAAACATTTTTCACTTTTGAAATTTAAATGTCAGATTTTTAACTTAATCTTTATATTTTATGCATAAATTGCTTGTACCATTTGAAATGCGTGGATATCAAGGGGATCTATAAATTGGAAAAAAAAAAAGGTAAGCATGGAATTTTGCCATTAACACATAATAAACATTTTTCACTTAGCCTTAGGTTGTGTTTGGGAAAATTTTGATAAAGTTCTAATTTTTTTTTTAACAGAAAAGTTCTGATTTTTTAACATTAGACGATAATCTGTCATTTTCTGTTAAAATAAAAATAAAAACTTTTTCGTTAAAAAAATATATTTTAGGATTTTAGCAAAATATTTCCCAAAATTTCTTTTATCAAAATATTATCATATTACACCTTTTTCAAGCTTCATCTTTTTTCAATATGTTTTAATAATAATAATAATAATAATAATAATAATAATAATAATAATCGCGCCACATCGTTTTCATAAACCCAAAAATTCGTGATCAAATGCTCGATTATTTTTTAGTATGATATTATTTTAATGAAAATATGCTAATAATATTATTAATTTTGACAGTAATTTCAACTTCTGATATATGTGTTATTTATAGTATGATATTATTTTAATGAAAATATGCTAAAAGTATGATTAATTTTGATATGATTTAAAATATTTTTTGTATGACTTTTGACAGTTACTATATTGATTTTTTAATTTTTTAGTATATTTGTTAATATTAATATTTTTAGTATGATATTATCTAAATTAAATAATTATAATAATACGATTAATTTTGGTATGATTTAAAATATTTATAGCATGACTTTTGACAGTTATTATATTGTTTTTTAGTATATTTGTTAATGTTATTATTTATGGTATGATATCAATTTGCTTAATTTTGGAATGAGTATCAGTGTGCAAAAATATATCATGGAATACTTTATTCCACCTATAAATCTAATAGATGTTCTTATTTTTTTACTCTTACAACACAATTCACCAACAAGGAATCTGGAACTGGAAGATTACTTCATTGCATTGCAATTCTTTCACGAATTCAGGTTCTTTGTATTTCTTCTATCTGTTATAATTTGATGTGTGTATAATCTTCTTCTGTCTTCTGTTTGAAGTGATAAAATTTTTCTGTTTGAAATGATAATCTTCTTCTAACTTTTGTTTCAAATGATAATCTTCTTCTTTCTTCTGTTTGAAGTGACAAACTTATGTGTGTGTATTTGTTTGTGACATCATATATATGTATGGTTTTTATATGCAAACTACAGATAAACATATGAAAACATACTCATTTATAGCACTGTTTGAACTTCAAGCTTTGAACACTTTCATCAAGAGGAATTAATATTTTAAAATTGCAGCAACATTCTATCATGGCTAATTTATGTTTGATGGTTTCATAGTAGTGATTATGGTTTCATTTATGTTGCCATTGGGTATTGTGTAATAAAAAAATATCTAATAACCAAATTGATTATATGCGACTTTTTTTTTATCTTTCTTACAGTTTCATAGGTATGGAAATTGATAGGATGGCAAGGATTTTATCCTTCTACAAACTTCACATAACATTTTTAACCATGCAGCAGAAATTGTGTGCAAATTAGGTTTTTCTTTAAATAAATAATTTTGAATGCTATTTACATTGGGTGTTGGATTTATATCTCTATAGAATCATATCTTCTTTAATAAGACACATCCTGTATTCCGGTTTGTTTCTTTACCTGAATACTTAGGCCATGTTTACTATAACATTATATATTATTGAGTAAATTAGACGAATGGTCCCTATGGTTTGGGGTAATTTGCGCGCTTGGTCCCTAACTTATTTTTTTAACTCGGAAGGTCCCTGTTGTTTTTTTGTTACGCGTTTGGTCCCTATTGTTTGTTTTTGTTACGCGCTTGGTCCTATCTTACCTAAAAAGACTATTATTTAAATAGAGAAAAATGGTGGGGTAGGTAACGTAAGGTGAGAGGGGTGGGGTTGGGGGTGTGTTTATTTAAATAAATTAAAAAATCAATGACATAATAGTCTTTTTAGGTAAGACGGGGACCAAACGCGTCAAAAACAAACAGTAGGGACCTTCCGAGTTAAAAAAATAAGTTAGGGACCAAGCACGCAAATTACCCTAAACCATAGGGACCATTCGTGTAATTTACTCTATATTATTACAGCCACATATGAATTTGGTTTAAGTAGACTTCGATATTTGATATTTGTTTCACAGCCAGTGTATTATTATTTTTTTTAAAAATCAGAAATTTGGGTATGCCCAAACTTTTTACGTTTATCCGATACCCAAACTAATTACATATTGGGTTAACCGGATACCCAAATTTTCATACCCGATACCTTGCCGGTAGTTCAGGGTTTGGTTATTTTCGGCAGAATTAAACAAAACATCAATAATAATAATAATAATAATAATAATAATAATAAATATTATATACTAATCGCATTAATTATAAATGTTATAAATATAAATTGATGATTAAAAGATATATTTATGTTATAAAAATATAATATTATTTTGTTATTTTTTAATCTAAGATACAAACTACTGAAAAAATTAAGTTTTTAGGTTAAATCGTACCTTGAAATATGTAAAACAAAAAGTTTCAAAAAAAATATATATACTTTTACTATGGATAGGTGAACTATATACACAAACCAAATAAAGACTACAAAAATATCACATATACACTATAAAGCTTGAATGTGAGATCCCAACCATTATTGTTTCTGTCAACTCTATATTCCTTTTATATATTTATTTTGTTTCAAAGGTAGAATATAAACTATACACTTGAATATTAAAGAGCACTTTTCAAATTTAAGCAATCCCACAAAGTAATGCGTAGAGAAATATCTATCAAATTGCTCATGATAAATAATCAAATAGTATATTTATAGGTCATGATAAATTTATTATCTTCCACTCATAATAAATGAATATAAATATAACATATATTTTCATAAACCGAAAATCATGTAAAGCTAAACATAAAAAAAAACTTAATGAAATCTCATAACTAAATAGTTTATGAATCATGAGTAAAAAGCTTAGTGATTACGACCTTCCAAATGTCAGTGCACACATCAATTTACAATCAAGAGGTTATCGTGAGGTGCAAGAAGAATACTCTATAAATGTGGAAAATGAAGACTTACATGCGCGGGACGATCTCAATCCAGACCAGAAGTTTGCATATGATGAGATAATGAGGCATGTGGATGAAAATATTTCGGGTGTGTTCTTCATAGATGGTCCCGGTGGAACTGGAAAAGACATTTTTCTACAAAGCTTTGTTGGTCAATATTCGTGCTCGTGGTCTTATTGCACTTGCAACTGCCACGTCAGGTGTTGCGGCTAACAACATGCCAGGAGGGAGAACAACTCATTCACGATTTGGAATTCCCCTCAATCTTGATAATAACTCGATGTGCAATATCACTAAACAAAGTGGGAAGGCTCAGCTGCTTCGCGAGGCAAAGGTAATCATATGGGATGAAGCAACAATGGCTAAGAGACAGGCGGTAGAAGCAGTTGATCGGACACTACAAGACATCACAGATGAGAAGCTCCCTTTCGGTGGAAAGATAATGGTAATGGGAGGTGACTTTAGACAAGTGTTGCCGGTCGTGAGACGTGGCACTCGAGCACAAATTGTGGACTCTAGCTTACGGATGTCACCTCTATTGGCTTTAGTTAAAAGGCTTCGATGAAATATCAACATGAGAGCGGTAAATGACCCATGGTTTTCTGATTTTTTATTACGAGTCGGTGATGGAAAGGAGGAAACATTGGACGAGTCCTTTATACGTATACCTGATAACATGTCCATTCCATACACTGATAAACCTAATTCAGTGGACGCTCTGATTGATGCAATATTTCCTTCTTTGCAATCCAACGGCGCCGATTCAAAATTTATCATTTCGAGGGCGATATTGTCAACTAAAAATGAAAGTATTGATGAGATTAATAATAAGTTGATCGAACGATTTTCTGGCGAGGAAAAAGTTTACTACAGTTTTGATGAAGCGGAAGATGACAAAAATAACTTATATCCGATGGAATATTTGAACTCGCTAAATGTTAGTGGTGTACCCCCTCATTATCTTCGGTTAAAAATTGGGTGCCCAGTAATACTTTTGCGAAATATCGATCCTTCAAATGGGTTATGTAATGGCACCAGATTGAATGAGATGTTCCCATTCAAACTAAAGAGAAAGCAATTTCCAATTCAACTTAGTTTCTCTATGACAATCAATAAAGCTCAAGGACAAACAATTCCAAATGTAGGTGTCATATCCCAAAAATTCGAGCCAATTTAAAACTTTTTGATTCAGTTGAAACCATTCAATATTTACAATTTGTTTTCAAAATAGTTCATACATTAGAGTTCCCAGAAATCATAATCGTAAATCGAGGAAGTGTACGGTCACGCCTTCGCCTACCTGCGGCCATCCGCTGATCCTGAAACAATAAACTAAAACTGTAAGCCCGAAAGCTTAGTGAGTTACCCCCAAAATACCAACCTCATATAACCATAATCATATCATATCAACAAATACAGAACAGCCATGCATCTCCAGTATACAGTGTGACTGGTCCGCCCGCACCGGGCCTTCAGTCCACCTGGTCCACTCTCTGAGTCTACAGTATGACTGGACCGCCCGCACCGGGCCTACAGTCTATCTGGATCTATCCCGAGCCTTCGGTATGACTGGACCGCAATACGGTCCTACAGTCTATCCGGATCGCTCGTATGGTACGTTGGCCTTCAGCACGAAGCAGGACCGCCTCAACCCAAAGATCAAGCAAATGACCATGTGCACATATAGCAAGTAATTACACAACAGCCCATAGACAGACAAACCGATCTAGCAGATCATATAGTATAGCAACATCCTAACCAGGATACCAACCTAACTGGTCACTAACATAGCATCATCCTATATACCAGGATACCGACTCTAACCAGGTCACTAAACATAATACCGTCCTAATTACCAGGACGCCAATCTAACAGATCAATAAACATATCAACAATCCTATAACCAGGATATCGACCTAACCGACCACTAACATAGCATATCACCATCCTAACTACCAGGATGTAAATCAGTAAGCACATCATGCAATGATCCATATAAAGGGCCGGCATTGGTGCCTTAGACCCTGTTGATATAGTGAGGATAACTCACCTTGCAATGCCGGTCTGAACCACGAAAACATGCTCCCGAAACACTGCCCCAAACTCCAACACTTATAACCATCAATGATCCAATCATAAATACCCATAAGTTCCCAACCTTTCAAGGTACCCCCATAAGTCAGCTAATCAAACCCTGGTCAAAGTCAAAGTCATCAGTCAAGGTCAACAGTCCATGTTGACCCTAACTCGCCGAGTACCCTCGGCTACACGCCGAGTTCCTTGAAGTACTTGCCCACTCGCCGAGTCATCGGGGTGACTCGTCGAGTCCCTTCGGTTTACGATCGAAACTCTATGGCCACTCGTCGAGTTTCCTTCATGCAACTCGACGGATATGCACGCATACATAACTTGGGGAAATCTCATCCGACTCGCCGAGTTGTTCACATGACTCGTCGAGTTGTTCTTACAACTCGTCGAGTTCATGCCTATCTTCATATGACTCGCCGAGTCGACCATGCGACTCGCCGAGTCCCTTCACTCCTTTTTGCCATACAGACTCATTTGAGCCATGCATCGGCTCCAAACTACAGATCCAAGCTTCTAAGGCATGCTTTTCACGTAAAGTTCCAACTTTACGTGCATGCATAGCTATAAAGGCTCCAAATGTCCAATCCAAGCCTGAAATGGGGTTTCCTACCCAAGGAAGGCTTCATTCACGCCCAAACCAGAAACTTTATGACTCTAGGACTTAAGAAGGGTCCAGATCTGAAGTTACAACTTCAGATCTAGCCCATAGTCCACCTTATCAACTCAAGGATCCATAAAAGCCCCAAACTCAACCAAAAAGAGATCTAGAAGGGAAAAGAAGTAAAGGTGGCGACTTGATACCTCTGGAAGATGCTAACTGAGGTAGATTCTGATTCCCACACTTTCCTTGCTCCAATTCCCTTGCCTTCCAAGTTCCCTTTTCTCCAAAGATCTCCCTCCCAAGCTTAATACACACATAATAGAGCACCACACGAATTACAGTTTCTTAAGAGCTCTCTAGAACTGCAAAGTGGCCAAAGGAGGCATAAGTCTTCTTAAATAGGGTGCAAAACCATGGGATTTAGGGTTTCATCTGCCAGCTCCTACTCGTCGAGTCCCTTCTTGGACTCGGCGAGTAGGTCACTTAAACTCGCAGACCAACCCGCTGCTACTCGACGAGTCAGGCCACCAACTCGTCGAGTAGACCTTGAAATCATGAGAATTTATAACCATAAATTGATACCCGGGAATCAGGGCGTTACAATTCTTCCCCACTTAAATTGGAATTCGTCCTCGAAGTCCGCTGCGGTGAACAACCTCAGATAGTGCTCCCGCATCTCTGCCCCCGGCTCCCATGTCCACTCAGACTCTCTTTGGTGCTCCCACCATACCGTTACCGAGGGTACCTCCTTGTTCTGTAGAACCTTCACCCTTCTCCCCAGTATGGCCACAGGCCTCTCCACATAATCCAGGCGCTCACCGACCTGAATGTCATCCAATGATACCACCGCCTCCTGACCCATCACACACTTTCGCAACTGCGAAACGTGAAAGATGATGCAAAACCCAACGGAACCTTTTTGAAAGATCTGTCCTACAAGCCACTTGCCAACTGACAAAATCCTAATGATCCAAAGTATCGGAAACCCAACTTTCCCTCTTCCAGAGGCGAACCCTTTGTGCTAACAGGATAATTGTCCCTCATCATCATACAAAATCAATCCACTGAAACACGAACACTCATGCCTGGCCCAATCAGCCTCGGGCTGGAATACCAGGCGAGCCTACGATGGCTCCAACCATCCCTAGGGTGGAATACCCTCGTATTCCTCACATGTTTGACCCAATCAACCCTCGGGTTGGAATACCAAACATATCAAGTCCAGTCAATCATAAGGTCCGGTCATCCTCAGAATGGAATACCCTAGATTGGAATACCTCCATGAACATAACTCGGGTCTACTCATAACTTGAGATCCAAGGATCAATCCTTGCGTCTCATCCACCAGCCTCAGATTCGTCACAACCGACTGCAACTCCCCCGAATCTTCAACAATACATCCAATCCGAACGCGCTCCTACAACAGACATAACCAACACAATTTCTATGCCCACAACCTACGACTGGAATACCCTTACGTGGTCCTCAGCATAGGTCTGGATTGCCTCTGAGCCCACAGCATGAGTCTGGTATGCCATCCCTGGCCCTCAGCTCATGACTGGAATGCTCCCGCTGACCGATCGACACTACTTTCGTCACTTCAGTTGCCCAACACTCTGACCCTGCCGATATCCACTTTCCTCCGCCACTCGAAGGGCCTAATCGGCGTTCCTCTCATCAACGGACAACATAACAATACAAAACTACCACCACACATGAATCTCAAGACACATCACAATAACTCAAACCATCATCAACATACCTACCACTACCGGCCCACCAGTGCGACACTCATATCTAACCCATATCACCCCCTTCGGGTTAGAATACCAACATGTCTAATCGATTCAACTATTGAGTTGAAATTCTCAGGGCTTGTTGGCCTACCGCCTCAACCCTAACGCTCCCTTCGAGCCTCCGTGCCTACGACTTACAGTCGGCCCGCATCGGGTATCTTGGCCTACCGCATAAAGCAGGACCGCCTCAACCCTATCCAAATGCCATAGACACTCATGGGAAAGATCTAACCCAGTTCCCCGAACCTGAATGACAGGATATTCTAATCCCAAACCTTCCTAAAACTGACAAATACCCATTCAGATCCACTCTCAGTCCCCAACTGGAGTATTACCCGATCCAAGATGATGAAACCTCGGAGACACTCCGAACTAATGAGATCACCAAGATCCTTTAAACTTTGTCCGACCACTAATAACAACTTCCGATCAACCAAAATACACCGGAGTCCTCAGCCTACTCCAGCCACATGTTCAAAATTTGGAACAGACCCATTGATTTCTATAGCATAGCAGCCTACTCAATACCCGAACATAGTTCTACAAACATATACAGAGTCTTCAGCATAACTGGACCGCCCTACCAGGCCTTCAGTCTATCTGGACCACTCTCAGAACCTTCAGCATGTCTGGACCGCCTCTCTGGGCCTTCAGCGTATCTGGACCGTTCTCCGAGCCTTCGGTCTGACAGGTACGCCCCACTGGCCTTCAGTCTATCCTGACCGCTCTAAACTGTTGAGCATCTCCCTGGACCACCCATCTTGATGCTCTCTCCCATGCATCCTGTTCTCACCCACTTGGGGCTTCGAACTCCTGATCTACTCTGTGGACTATATCCCCAGCCCAACCCTAGGCCTCATGTCGATTGTCCACCCTCTCGGAAATCCGTGGTCTGTTCCCTGACCCGCGTGTCTACTACACACGCTAAATAACCCGCACTCCTATGTTGAGTGTATTGCCGAGCCCTGGCAGCTAACAAAACCCTCAATCTATCAATCCAAAAACCCAAAGAGTCGAGTACACCCTCGACCGAATACTCGAACTGAACTCAAACCATGATAAAAACTCCAACCTGATTTCCACGAATTCTGTTATCTACCACCGAGAAGACGTGATACACATGCTGGGGAGTTTTACCAAACTCCCAACCCACACAATCCTCCAACCAAACCGCCACTTGGTTTGTCTTCCTTCCTGCCAACGATGCGAGACTTATCCCATTTTCAACACCGCTCCTGCTTCTGTATCCCGGGACGATTCTCCCCCACTTAGATTCGACTAAGTCTTCACAACACATGGACATTGGGGAAATTCCCAACCCTTCTCACTTTCTCACAATTGATCCTATGACGACCAACTCTTTCCCAATTTATCACACACTTCTAATAACCAGATGAACACTTTCTGTATCCCAGTGCAACCGACAGTCACTAATGCTTGAATGGCCCCACCCTCATGTCCTAGAGACCAAAAGATAAATTTTTCAAATAATACCTCAGCCACGAACCACTTCCCTTGGCGCATTCCTCCGCCAATCAATAATGCTTACTAAAACCACTGAATCCTGACAATGATGAATAACCATCTTGTGGGACCCTATCCACAGACCTCCCACATAATACCCTTCTTCCCAAGGCATTCCAACAATCCTCCCGCTTTCGACTCTAGAACTCATCATTCAGGGCCTCGCACCCTGACTCACTCACCAGCTCAATCATCAACAGCTGAACTGCAGTAGCTGAAACAACTTTTGCCCTAAACCAGGCTACAATCACTCCCAAGACGTAGTCTACAATCCCGGAAGTGCAATAGATCGCATAATCAATCCTTAGCGTCTGATACACGAGATCCAAGGCGAAATAGACCTCCAAAATACTTATGCCACATAGACCCACCTGCACTTACCAGCGCTAAACCATTGTCGCCAATCCCGGCGACCAACTAACCCCGAGTTAGAATACAACCAGATCCTAGGGTCATAAGTCTACTTAATCCTTCGAGCTCATAAACTGAAACAGCACAATCCTTGCCCTAGAAAATAAACCATTTTAATTCCAGTTGCATAAATCCAGCTGAACATAATCATTACTCCTTTCCGGATTCCCCGCGACTCGCATTCCGGCCTCGAACAAAACCCCCGAAGCCTCAATCTAGAATCGCATGTGCTAGACTCTCCCGCTTAACCCGCAGACTGTAACAAGTACATAACACCTTACTGATCCCAAGTAGCTGCAGCTCTCTGCTCCTCAGAATACGTCCTAATAACAAGTCCCCAGCAATTCTTCGCCCCGGACCTTAGCAGGTTCAGAGCGTGCCTGACCTTCTGGTCAGTAGAACATGAACATCTGAAGCAACATCCCTTCACGTCATATGGTACCTCATGGCTAAAACCGGGTCCCGAACCCTATCAAAAGTCGGGGCTTCGCATCATCGAATTCCCGATACTAGAAAGCCTAACTGGCTCCTCCCCCTGCCGTTGTTACAGCTGCGAAAGCTGCCACGACAATCGTCTGTGCACTAGCTGTATAGCACTCGTCAAAATACTCGACCATAACAGTCTTGATAGACCCAAACATCTCCGCCAACTGTCCCCGAACCATCTCAATCACCTCCTCCCGGATGATCTCACAGACACGATCCTCTAACAATGCTGGCTTATCCTAGCTGCCAACTCCCGATCCTAACCTGGATCCGGTCTCAAGACGTTTCGTAACCACCATTCTGGTAAGACACCAGAAAGATCTCTGATAATGCATAATATAACAGGGGACCAACTCCTTACCCAACCCTAGGGGTTGTGACTTCCTTGCTACGCGTATGGGTCCTGTGCTTTCAGTAGTACGGGCCCATACTACCTTCCACACCTACCCATATTTGTCTCAAGTATCATCACAACGCCCTAACAATGTACATAACATAGCGAGCGCTCAATCCTCACTCCTAGAGGAATGTTAAATATCTCATAACTAGCCTCCCGGCCTCACATAACCCACCCATCCATGAAACTTCCATCAACCCCTGCAGCACTAGTGTATGCTAGCCATACATAACGCTGGACCCTATAGACTTTCGAATATCCATTCCTACCCTAAGCCCTAATCAATAAGAACAGAACATAAGGCCAGATCAAATATTCTCAGGCTATAAGATCTTAATTATATATAACTGTGATGCATACACAAGTAACTATAGTAATGATGTCAATCTCATATAAGGAAAACCCTAGGCTAGCAGTCATCATGTAATCAGGAAATTCTATCATGCAATTCCCGAAGATCCTTAGCCTAGTACTAGCATGCTGTTCTAACATATCACATAATCAAATAACTGTATGGTATTTTGGGGTCTACTTACTGGCTCCGACTGATCGTACACCCTGCATCCTCCTTTACTTATTTTGAAAACCATTTTAGAAATCATTTTGAAAACCTTTCCTTGATTTGAGACTGGATTCACACGAATGTTCCTCTAATTCACTTAAACCAAGGCTCTGATACCAACTTGTCACATCCCAAAAATTCGAGCCAATTTAAAACTTTTTGATTTAGTTGAAACCATTCAATATTTACAATTTGTTTTCAAAATAGTTCATACATTAGAGTTCTCAGAAATCATAATCGTAAATCGAGGAAGTGTACGGTCACGCCTTCGCCTACCCGCGGCCATCCGCTGATCCTGAAACAATAAACTGAAATTGTAAGCCCGAAAGCTTAGTGCGTTATCCTCACTATATCAACAGGGTCTAAGGCACCAATGCCGGCCCTTTATGGTTTGTATTTGGATCATTGCATGATATGCTTACTGATTTACATCCTGGTAGTTAGGATGGTGATATGCTATGTTAGTGGCCGGTTAGGTCGATATCCTGGTTATAGGATTGTTGATATGTTTATTGATCTGTTAGATTGGCGTCCTGGTAATTAGGACGGTATTATGTTTAGTGACCTGGTTAGGGTCGGTATCCTGGTATATAGGATGATGCTATGTTAGTGACCAGTTAGGTCGGTATCCTGGTTAGGATGTTGCTATACTATATAATCTGCTAGATCGGTTTGTCTGTCTATGGGCTGTTGTGTGATTACCTGCTATATGTGCACATGGTCATTTGCTTGATGTTTAGGTTGAGGCGGTCCTGCTTCGTGCTGAAGGCCAACATACCCTACGAGCGGTCCGGATAGACTGTAGGACCGTATGGCGGTCCAGTCATACCGAAGGCTCGGGATAGATCCAGATAGATTGTAGGCCCGGTGCGGGCGGTCCAATCATACTGTAGACTCAGAGAGTGGACCAGGTGGACTGAAGGCCCGGTGCGGGCGGACCAGTCACACTGTATACTCGAGATGCATGGCTGTTCTGTATTTGTTGATATGATATGATTATGGTTATACGAGGTTGGTATTTTGGGGGTAACTCACTAAGCTTTCGGGCTTACAGTTTCAGTTTATTGTTTCAGGATCAGCGGATGGCCGCGGGTAGGCGAAGGCGTGACCGTACACTTCCTCGATTTACGATTATGATTTCTGGGAACTCTGATGTATGAACTATTTTGAAAACAAATTGTAAATATTGAATGGTTTCAACTGAATCAAAAAGTTTTAAATTGGCTCGAATTTTTGGGATGTGACAGTAGGTGTTTATCTGTCAGAATCGGTATTCTCACATGGCCAACTTTATGTGGCGTTGTCCAGAGGAATATCATGTGTCAATACCAAGTTATTAGTAAAGCCGGAAAAAACGTTTGATAATGATGGAATCTACACATCAAACATTGTGTACAAAGAAGTTTTATGTGATTAGCAAGGTACAATCAACAACTTATTATTTTACAATTTCTTCAAATATGTATCTTAGATGCTCATTTGATGTTTAATGCAGGGCTAGCAGATGAAGCAACATGATTGCAGATTGGTGTAGTTTATATATTGGACATGTTATAAATGTACAAAACTACATGATTGCAGATTGTTGTTATTTATATATTGTAAAATCAAGTATGAACTATTAGATGAAATTCCAAATGTTGACTCAACTTCTGTCGTATTGTATGACTATGCACCTAGCAAGAAACTATCCGTTGAAATGAACTATGCGACACAAAATAGTCTACCAAAAGGCCGCAAAAAATAGCCCACGTCTAAAGGAAACTAATCATCACATTAAAACTATCTTCCGAAAGAAACTCTTTGCCGCCCGACGCTTAGCGCGAGTAAACGGCTAGTGTGTGTGTGTGTGTGTATATATATATATATATATATATATATATATATATATATATATATATATATATATATATATGCCAATGAAAAATATATATATACATTTTTATGAAAGAGGCCTTTATAGACTTTTTGTTTTCTAAAAAATATACACATACGTATATGAATATGCACATATGCTATATCATATGGAAAAAAAATTAATTTTTTTAAATTTTTGCAATGCATTAGACCCTACATATGATGATTTGATTTCCAATATTTTCTTTGAAAAATGTTGGGTATAAAAATTCGTTGGGGTTCTCATTATAACTCATCTCTCTTTCTCTCTCTTATATATATATATATATATATATATATATATATATATATATATATATATATATATATATATATATATATATACACGGCTGTAACGAACCTAACATTCAACGAATCGTTCGACGAGAACTTCGTTTATTTATTAAATGAATGAACATGAACACAAATTGTTGTTCATTCAGCTAAACGAACGAACATGAACAATTGTCTCATTCGTTTATTTATGCTCGTGAGCGTTCGTCTATGTTATTCATTTACGCTCGTTTATGTTCGTTCGATTGAGTTTTTTTTATATTTATATATGTTCAATTGTTTTTTTATTACACTACTGTATTATATATTCGTTCTTGTTCATATATGTTCAAATGTGTTTATTTGTCTTTGTTCGTTTAGCATATTCACAAACACAAATGAGCGAACTTGAACAAGAAATTTGTTTAGCGAACGAAAATGAATAAAAAAACTCGTTCGTTTATCCGTACATGTACGTTCATTTGTTCGACTAACTTAAACGAATGAACATGAACATGCATTTATGAGTGTTCGTTCGGTTCGTTTAATATATATATATATATATATATATATATATATATATATATATATATATATATATATATATATATATATATATGAGTTGATTTGAGACGAACATAATTTTGTGAGATCGTGAGACCAAAATTTTTAGTGAAATATTCTAATATTCTATTGTTCGTAAAAATAAAATATGCAATATATTCAAACATTATATGTTTTAGAATATTTGAATGTAAAATATATTAAAATTATTGTTTTAGAATATTAGAATATTTCACTAGAAAAAAGTAGTCTCACGGTCTCACAAAATTAGGTCATCTCACATTAATCTAACACTATATATATATATATATATATATATATATATATATATATATATATATATATATATATATATATATATATATTGTTGTAAATAATTAGTGGATGACACAATAATTGGTGCATGATAATTTTGTCAACATTTCTTACTAGTCACCACTAAATGTAGATAGTAACATTTGTAGTATATATATCATTCTATTGTAAAGAATTGGATGCATGATGAGATACATTTTCACATGAGAAAATATTTCATATTCCTTCTAAATATTCTTTCTTCTCCATCAAATTTCTTTATCAAAGCTACTAGTTTGGTTTGGTTTAAAGTTACATTAATTACGCTTAATTTATAACACGCTATCAGCACGAAAGCTCTAATCAAGGTTATTAAACAAGTGCAAATCACATCTATCTTAATCAAGGTATGTATTACTTAGTAAAAACACTAATAATTATAAAAACCTCCATCATATTATAATAATAATAACAATAATGAATTAATAAAACTTGTACATTATGGACTAGTAACAATTTTTATTTCTTATACTTACGTTTCTTTATGTATTCTAATTTTTATGCATACTAACATTTTACATTATGCAATTAACTTTTATTTATGCAAACTAACATTTACATTATGCAACTAACTTTTATTTATGCATATTAACATTTATCTTATGCAACTAACTTTTATTTGTGCATACTAACATTTAAATTATATTTATTTATACATGTCAATGTTTACTTATATTTTAGATACTCTTCATAATTTTATTTAAACATTTACTAATATTTATTTATGTTTCTAATTAGTAAAATTATACCAAGTAAAGTTATGTATTGGTTATAAGTCTTATTAAATGATTTATAAAATACATATACATATCTACACAACGGATATATATATGCAACGGTTATAAACAGCAAAAACAACGACTATATTTTTTTACCATAAATATAAATCTTTACCCTGCTTATTTTACCCACAACAAATATTCTTCTCTTCTATCAAACAAATCAATTTCAATAAATCAAGCTTCAAGATGATTCATCCTTTTGTGATAATCATGACTATAATAGTCATGTTACTTTTCATCCTAATCCTTAACATCGAAGATAATATGGAATTTCATCTACTTTTAGGCTTGTATGCACTGTTAGCTTTACCGCTTCTTTTTTGTGTAATATTTATTGAAATAAATGGATTTTAATTTTAATTTTTATTTTGTTTAAAATTTATAGTTACATTATGTCCAACATTGCAAAAGCTCGAGTTTGCAGCACTTGAAGTTAGTGGGAAAAACTATGTGCCATGGATGATAGATGTAAAAATGCATCTTGAGTCCATGAGAATCTCAAATGCTTTATATGAATTTAATAATTGTTTGGCACAAGACAAAGAAAAATCACAAGTTTTCCTTCATAAGCATATTGATGAAATGTTGAGATTTGAATATCTGGATGTTACTGATCCAAGTATTCTGTGGAATCTTTTGAAAGAAATATTTGATCATCAAAAGGAAGTTATACTTCCAAATGCTAAAGATTAATGGAGAACACTGAGGTTTTAAGACTTCAAGAAAGTAAATGAATACAACTCAGCTTTGTTCAGAATATGTTCACAACTCAAGTATTATGGACAAGAAGTTACTGATGAAGATATGTTGGAGAAAACTTACTCCACATTTCATGAAACAAACATTACCTTGATGCAACAATATCGGATGCGAAAGTTCACAAGATATTCTGAACTGAATGCACGTCTGCTCGTTGCAGAGCAAAGCAATGAACTCTTGATGAAAAACCATGAATCTCGTCTAACGGGATTAGTAGCACTTCCTGAAGCAAATGCTTCAAATATTGATGGTCATCGAAAAAATACACGTAGACGAGGGCGTGGTCGTAGTCGAGGACGAGGCCGTGGCTATTTTAATCGAAACCAAATCCATAATCTAAACCATAATTCTGGTCGTGGACAAGGTAATAATCGTGGTCGTGGCAAAAAAAGGAATAATTACCAATCTTCACAAAGAAACAATGTCCATACACAAGATAAGGCCAAAGCGACAAGGCATGACACTGGGACATCACAAAAATCTGATGGTTCATGTTATAGATGTGGTAGCACAGACCATTGGTCAAGGACCTGTCGCACACCTGCACATCTTTGTCAACTTTATCAATAGTCCATTAAAGGAAAAGGAAAATAAGTAAACCTCATTGATAATGTTGAATTCACTCAGCTAAATGTTGTTGATTTCTGCAATGACATGGAAGACATAAACTAAAAAATTTCTATTATTGCTCTAGTAAAACTGTTTTTCCTTCGTTTGTTTTTCATGTATTGTCTTTCCTACAATAAATGAACTTTCTTTTTAATAATAATTATGATTATGTTTATTCACTTATTATTTCTGTCATATGTGAAAGTTTAATATGAGTCCAACTGGAGCACAACACCAAGAAAAGATTGGAGATCTTTGCATAGCAGATACTGGTAGTACACATACTATTCTGAAATAAAAGAAATATTTTTCAAAATTAGTACCAACAAAAACAATCATACATACAATATCAGGTCCTGCAAACTTGATAGAGGGAACCGGGAAAGCCCATTTTATATTACCAAATGGTATAATCTTTTGTATAGAAAATGCCTTATTTTCTCCAATTTCTAATAGAAACATACTAAGTTTCAGTGACATATATTTAAAAGGATATGATACAAAAACTGTGACCATTGAAAATAAGGAATATATGTATATTATAGACAAAAACCATGTGCTTGAAAAACTACCAACACTTGATTCTAGTCTACATTATACATATATACATGTGATTGAATCAAATATGGCAATCGAAGGAAAACATTGTGACCCTAGGACATTCAGTTTATGACATGACAGGTTGGGCCACCCAGGATTAATAATGATGAGAAGGATAATTGATAATACGCATGGGCATCCATTGAAGGACCAAAAGTTCCCTCAATCCAATAGCATAAAACCATGTACATCTTGTTCCCTTGGAAAGTTAATTATGAAACACTCTCCAATGAAAGTTGAAAGGGAGTCACCTAGATTTCTAGAAAGAATTGAAGTTGATATATGTGGACCGATTCACCCACCATCTGGACCATTTAGATACTTTATGGTCTTAATAGATGCATCCAACATATGGTCTCATGTTTGCCTATTATCAACTCGTAATATGGCATTTGCAAAGTGTCTTGCCCAAATTATTAAATTAAGGACACATTTCCCTGATTATACTATCAAAAGAGTGAGACTTGATAATGCTGGTGAATTTACTTCACAAGCATTTAATGACTATTGTATGTCTTTAGGAATTGTTGTTGAAAATCCAGTTGCTCATGCACACACACAAAATGGTTTAGCTGAATTACTGATTAAACATCTCCAAGTAATAGCCAGACCATTGATAATGAGGACCAAACTGTTGGGTTTTGAGCATTCTAACACTTCCTAAGTGTACATGCAACCCTATTAAACCTTGGATCTATGTTTGTCTAAGATACATGCAAAATATCATTTTCCAAGGTTTATAACCTATCTAGCATGGCATGGGGTACTTTTAACCATAAAAGAACTAGATGAATTACATACCTTTTGTTGATTGTTGATTCCTTGGAGTTTGAGAGCCAAGCACCAATAATGTGAATGCCTCAAATGGAAATCACAAATCACCACAAACTTGGAAAATGTATGAGAGAGTATACTAACTCTTGATTTTGGCCACCACACTTACACACACATTAGTGTCTTTTTCATGCAACATAAGCTTGTTTATATAGTGTACATGGTTAGGGTGAAACCCTAATAACCCATGTCTTTTCCTCTTCCAAGGATCCATGGGTAAAATCTCCATGGATCATCCATGGACTTCCATATAAGCTTAGCCCATTCCAAATGAGTGTTAGCCCACACCATATAAATATAATAGCCCATGATTTAATTAGTCTTCCTTTTAATCACTAAATTAATTCATAATTAATTCAAGATTAAAACTAATTAAGTAACATGACTTTATATTAATTTATTATAACTTATAATATATTAATAAATCGTAAGTATACAACTCTCATAAAATTATCCATAACTAGCTCGGGTGAAGTGCAACCCAAATGGACCATGCCGGGTCGGGTCAAGTATATACCAAATAAGTTATCGACTTAGACACCTTATCCAACAGACTCCCACTTGGATAAGTCTAATAACTGTATTTGCCTATATTACTTCAGGAACCAACCGGCAATCGTAGCTCTCGAA
This sequence comes from Lactuca virosa, assembly GCF_052849685.1. Classification (NCBI taxonomy): domain Eukaryota; kingdom Viridiplantae; phylum Streptophyta; class Magnoliopsida; order Asterales; family Asteraceae; genus Lactuca; species Lactuca virosa. The sequence goes on along the minus strand of NC_136428.1, from coordinate 212,028,402 downwards.
AACTCTGTTGAACTATGAAGCGCCATTTTAGATAAGTGATCATATAATCCTCTGCTCTCATGATATCAGCCGGACAAATACATGGAACAATGTCTTACTTATTGTCTAGCAGTTGTTTCTCGATTTCCGATTTGTTTGACAAAGAACATAACTGAACACATCAATTTAGTTCTGACCGGGCCCGGTACATGGGTCAACACAAAATCATCGAGGGGCCCAGATATTGCTTCTATTTCTAGAAGGAACAGATAAACTTCGACTCATATGCTTGTTCTACTACTTGTTGAATTGTACACAAAGGCACGTTTTATAACATCAAGTTACAGATGCGTTTACGTGCAATCAATGCACAACCAACTCATAGGTAACAACTCATATCTCTAGGTTTGAAGACTTATATGATATTATCGTCTCACGATCACTCGAGATAAATTCCATGAAGTGATACAAGTGAGCGTGGGTTTATTCCAATACTCATAACTTATGAGTACTCATGAATGTTGTAGCAACCATTGCTATGGCTAAACACCTTTAGTCATCTACAATCCCAATTCATGACAATCTTGATTCATACCTACTTCCGACGTATGACCGATTGTGGAGGTTTGAATAAGTTAATTATTCTGGAAGTCAAAACATGCAAAACTGAAACAATAGTAAATAATTGACAATGATAGTAACACTTTACTCATAAATAAATCACACATTTAATTCATCATCAAACGTCGATTACATTTTACAAGTTTCAGAAAAGGCTATCTAATCTGTAAAACTAATATCGTCCCTCAGCCCGATGCGCCTCGCATGTTGCAAATGCTTAACCCTCGTCAGTCCCTTCGTAAGGGGATCCGCAGGGTTCTCATATGACGATACCCTCTTTGCCACGAGGAGTCCCTCTTCTATCTTGTGTCTTATGAAGTGATATTTTCTGTCAATGTGTCGGGATCTGCCATGATCTCTTGGTTCCTTGGCTAAGGCAACCGCACTATTGCTGTCACAGAAAATCTCCATAGGCTCCTGAATAGCTGGTACAACTCCAAGGTCTCCAATGAAGTTCCTCAGCCATATTGCCTCCTTTGCCGCTTCACTCGCTGCTATGTACTCTGATTCACAAGTCGAATCAGCTACAGTCTCCTGTTTGGAACTCTTCCATGTGATTGCCCCTCCATTTAAGGTAAAGACCCAGCCCGACTGAGAGCGGAAGTTATCCCTATCAGTCTGAAAGCTAGCATCACTATACCCTGCTACTCTCAAGTCATCACTCCCACCAAGGGTAAGGATCCAATCCTTAGTCCTCCGCAGGTACTTGAGAATATTCTTTACCGCAGTCCAATGAGCCTTGCCAGGGTTCCCCTGATATCTGCTGACCATGCTCAAAGCGAAGGCCACATCAGGACGGGTACAAGTCATAGCATACATGATCGAACCAACAGCGGAAGTATAAGGTAATCGACTCATCTCAGCTATCTCATCTTCTGTACTCGGGCTTTGAGCCTTGCTCAGTTTGGCATTGCTTTGGATCGGTAATTCTCCTTTCTTGGAATTCAGCATGTTGAACCTTTTCAACACCTTATCCAAGTAGGTACTCTGACTAAGTCCAATTAGTCTTTTACTCCTTTCTCTTAATATCCTTATCCCTAGGATATAGGTAGCTTCTCCAAGGTCCTTCATAGCAAAGCACTTCCCAAGCCAGGACTTAACCTCCTGCAAGGTTGGGATGTCATTTCCTATGAGTAGTATGTCATCCACATACAGTACCAAAAAGCTAACTATACTCCCACTAGCTCTGACATACACGCAGGACTCATCTTCACTTCTTGAGAAACCAAACTCTTTGACCTTCTCATCGAAACAAAGATTCCAACTTCGAGATGCTTGTTTCAATCCATAAATGGATTTCTCAAGCTTGCACACTCTATTGGGGTACTCTGCACTGACAAAACCTTATGGCTGATTCATGTAAACATCCTCAGCCAACTTTCCGTTAAGGAAAGCGGTTTTGACATCCATTTGCCATATTTCATAATCATGAAATGCAGCAATGGCTAGCATAACCCTAATAGACTTAATCTTTGCTACTGGTGAAAATGTTTCATCATAATCAATACCCTGAGTCTGAGTAAACCCCTTCGCAACCAGTCGCGCCTTATAAGTGTGCACCTTCCCATCCATGTCGGTCTTCTTCTTGAAGATCCATTTGCACCCGACTGTCTTACGGCCTGGTACATTGTCAACCAAGTTCCAAACTTGATTGTCATACATGGACTGTATCTCACTTTCCATAGCCTCCTTCCATTTAGCAGACTCTGGGCCTGCCATGGCTTCCTTAACACTGTTAGGTTCATCCAGATTTACCAGTGTACTGTCACCGATAAATGTATCACCTTCCGTAGTAATATGAAATCCATAATAAAACTCAGGTGTGTTCCTAACCCTTGTGGAACGCCTCGGAAGTATAGACTCGCCAGCTGGATCAACAGGAATTTCCTCCTCAAGTTGATTGCTAGTGTCTGAGGTTCCTTCACCAATTGAGTCTTGAATTTCTTCAAGGTCAATTTGCCTCCCACTGTCTCCTTGGCTTATAAATTCTCTCTCTCGAAAGACTCCTCTCCTAGCCACAAAGACCACATTCTCACTGGGTCTGTAGAAGAGGTAACCAAAGTATTTTTGTGGGTAGCCGATGAAAATACACCTTTCACTTCGAGGTTCGAGCTTGTCATGAGTCTCGCGCCTCACGAAAGCCTCGCAACCCTAAATCTTGATGTGGTCCAAATTGGGAACTTTCCCAGTCCACATCTCATGAGGTGTTTTGGCAACCTTCTTTGTAGGGACTAGATTAAGGATGTGGGCGGCAGTCTCTAAGGCATACCCCCAAAAAGAGATTGGTAGCGAAGCTCGACTCATCATAGAGCGAACCATGTCCAACAAAGTTCGATTGCGCCTCTCAGCTACACCATTCAGCTGTGGTGTCCTGGGAGGTGTCAATTGTGAGACAATCCCACACTCCTTTAGATAGTCGAGGAACTCAGTACTAAGATACTCACCACCTCGATCGGATCGAAGCATCTTAATGTTCCTGTCCAATTGATTTTCTACTTCCTGTTTAAACTCTTTAAACCTTTGAAAAGTTTCTGACTTATGTTTGATTAAGTAGACATAACCCTATCTACTAAAATCATCAATAAAAGTCACATAATAGCGATTAGCATCCCTTGTGGCGGTTTTGAATGGTCCACATACATCAGTATGTATAAGGTCCAACAAACCCTCACCCCTTGCACAAGTACCAGTGAAGGGTGATTTTGTCATTTTTCCAAGTAGACAAGACTCACAACTATCATCCGACTTGAGGTCGAACGACTCCAAGACTCCATCCTTTTGGAGCTGGCCTATGCGTTTCTTGCTTACATTTCCAAGACGACAATGCCACAAAGATGCTTTTTATCCAAGCTAGTAGAAGAATCAATACATAATACATTATTTCCTAAATTATCTACAACCGATACAGCTTCATACACACCATCACAAGGTAATGCTTTAAAATAAAGAACATTATTAAAGAAAGCATTAATACTACCAACTTCATTATCAAAAGAAAAGGTAAAACCTTGTTTGTACAAAGCATGAAAGGAAATAATATTCCTCACCATTTCAGACGAGTACACACATTTATTCAAATCTAACTTTAACCCACTATCTAGCAACAAAGTATAAACTCCAATCTTGGTAACAGGTGCAACCTTCTTGTTCCCCATGATTAAATTTATCTTTCCGTGCTCCACATCCTCACTTCTTCTTAGGCCCTGCAAGTCACAACAGATGTGAATACCACAACCTGTATCAAGAACCCAAGAATTAGAATATGGTGAGTTATTAGACAATATAGTGTAAATACCTGCATGGGATGGTTTCACTTTCCCATCGTTGACATCCTGCAAGTACTTTGGGCAGTTTCGCTTCCAGTGCCCCTTATTTTGACAGTAGAAGCATTCAGCATCCTTAGGGATGGCAGAAGGAGTGATAGAACCACCTTTGGTTCCAGATGAGGAGCCTTCAAGGGACTTTCCCTTGGTACCCTTCGAAGGGTGCTTCCTCTTCTTCCCTTTGCCTTGCCCGATAGCCAAAACAGGGGTAGTAGTAGGAGTAGGAGTAGCAACCGACTTACTCTTAAGACCACTTTCGGCAGTCTTCAAAAGTCCTTGAAGCTTACTGAGTGTGACTTCCTCCTTGTTCATGTGGTATGTCATACGAAATTGATCATAACACGATGGCAAGGAGTGCAAAATGATATCAATTGCCAACTCCTCAGGGAAGTTCACATTCCGTTTCATTAGACGGTCCACATACCTTTGCATTTTCTGCATGTGGCTCGTGATTGGTTCGCTATCCTTCATACGGGTAGTGATCATGGAGGAGATTATTTCATACCGCTCTTGACGAGCACTCTGATGGTACCTTTCCATCAGATCCTGATGCATCTCAAAAGGGTAATAGTCCTCATAGGACTTTTGGAGTTCAGCTGTCATGGTGGCCATCATGATGCATGCCACCTTGGTGGCATCTCTTTCATGTGCCTGATACTCAGCGACCTCCTCAGGAGTAGCAGTGGACTCATCAAGCTCCTTTAGCTCCTTATCGAGGACATATTCCTTGTCCTCGTAACGAGTAACCATCCTGATGTTCCGGATCCAATCCATGAAGTTGGAACTATCAAAGATGACCCTCCCACAAAGGTTCATGAGGGAAAAGGAGCCAGTAGGGTTAGAGCCCGAAGCTTTGTTGTTGGAAGACATCTGAAAAGAAGAAAACAAGTTTAGATTATATATATCGAATCCTTAATAATACACCCAAATGTAATATTAAGGCTAGGATCCAACACAATATATTATAACTTAGAAGAGGGATGCCGTAATCTAAGCTATAATATATTTGAAGGTAGGTGAATGACGATTCACCAATTTCCACCACGAAAACGAAATGAATTATTAGGTTTAATTGGTTATTGAAATTCCTAGATTCTTTTGAGATTCATTGAACTTTTCAATGGCATGTTTCAATCTCGATTGTGCCCTTCAAGTTTTGTGACTGGGATGCTGAGGATCACAAAACAAGGTGTGAATAACCATGCAAATTCACTTGGTACCCTTAATATTATCACCTAATCAATGTGCCGGTTAACCACACACGCTCCACCGATCTATGATAAACATTAAGTCACCCTTCGTGATCCTTACTAGTCCAAGTTAGTGTGCCGGTTAACCACACACGCTCCACCAACGACTTGGTAAGGTACAAAGTGTGAATTTCATGGGTTAGCACCATATTCACATTTTCCTAAAGTAACTAAGATTAGGAATTTATAAAAGGTTTAGTTACTTTATACTATTCATTATACTTTTAATGAGAATTTATAAGTCCTTGTCCTACCCGTTCAGCTAACGACCCTCCACCAGTCAAGCAAGCGGTGGGTGAGAGTGGACACCCATTAAGTTGCCATTTTATAGGCAACAACCTTATACCCACCTTATAGACTGGCTTCGTGAATGAGGCGTACTAGCGGTAAGACGACTTTGATCTTATATATATATATATATAATAATTAACCATTAATGTTATAAATAGTATAAGGGTTGAATTTTAACTTTTAAAACTCTAAGGGTTTGGAATTAAAGTATATTAAAGTGTGTGTAACTTTACAAATTCCAAAACTTGAGGACAAGTTTTGAAACTATTCAAAACTTTTCAATTCATAACTTATGAATTAAAGGTTCATAAAAATGAAGACTCTTCATTTCCATGTAACTTATGTGTTTTAAGTGTGTGTTTAAAAGAAGTGACCTTTGGATATCCATAACTTGAGGACAAATTATGGACTCCATTAAAACACATAAATGATCAAGAATTAATCCTAAACAATTCAGCAAATAATTCCTATCATCTTCTAAATTCATAAGAACATGAACATGATCATCAAAATTTCAAGAATTATATGAACACATACAAAGCATGAAATTTTGATATAAGCTATTGTAAATGGATTAGAACAACCATTACACCAACTAAAACAAGTTTTAAAACACCAAAACAGTTTAGGGTAATGTTTCTAGTCCATTTCCAGCAGCAAAAGTCGAAAATCTGCATTCTGAGGCTCCTACTCGCCGAGTGCACGAACCTACTCGCCGAGTAGGATGAGTTTACACATGAACTCGGCGAGTCCCCTCATGGACTCGGCGAGTTCATCAGTCAGACAGCAAAAAATCGACCTTTTATCACTATTTTGCATCAAGTATCAAACAAACAAGCCTAGGCTCTGATACCACTGTTGGGTTTTGAGCATTCTAACACTTCCTAAGTGTACATGCAACCCTATTAAATCTTGGATCTATGTTTGTCTAAGATACATGCAAAATATTATTTTCCAAGGTTTATAACCTATCTAGCATGGCATGGGGTACTTTTAACCATAAAAGAACTAGATGAATTACATACCTTTTGTTGATTGTTGATTCCTTGGAGTTTGAGAGCCAAGCACCAATAATGTGAATGCCTCAAATGGAAATCACAAATCACCACAAACTTGGAAAATGTATGAGAGAGTATACTAACTCTTGATTTTGGCCACCACACTTACACACACATTAGTGTCTTTTTCATGCAACATAAGCTTGTTTATATAGTATACATGGTTAGGGTGAAACCCTAATAACCCATGTCTTTTCCTCTTCCAAGGATCCATGGGTAAAAGCTCCATGGATCATCCATGGACTTCCATATAAGCTTAGCCCATTCCAAATGAGTGTTAGCCCACACCATATAAATATAATAGCCCATGATTTAATTAGTCTTCCTTTTAATCACTAAATTAATTCATAATTAATTCAAGATTAAAACTAATTAAGTAACATGACTTTATATTAATATATTATAACTTATAATATATTAATAAATCGTAAGTATACAACTCTCATAAAATTATCCATAACTAGTTCGGGTGAAGTGCAACCCAAATGGACCATGTCGGGTCGGGTCAAGTATATACCAAATAAGTTATGGACTTAGACACCTTATCCAACAGACTCCCACTTGGATAAGTCTAATAACTGTATTTGCCTATATTACTTCAGGAACCAACCGGCAATCGTAGCTCTCGAAAACTCTGTTGAACTATGAAGCGCCATTTTAGATAACTGTAAACTTGCTAGCAAGATTTAGTTCAGCCCAAAAAAAAGACATTGGAATGGAATCAAACATATTTTTCGATACCTTCGAGGAACTAGTGATTTAGGGTTATTTTACCCTAACAATTCAAAACAAGGCTTGATTGGTTATGCAGATGTAGGTTATTTGTCTGATCCTCATAAAGCTAGATCTCAAACTGGATATGTATTCATGAATGGAGGTACTGCAATTTCTTGGCGTTCTCAAAAGCAAACACTTGTTGCCACATCCTCAAATCATGCTGAAGTAATTGCACTAAAGGAAGCTAGTAGAGAATGTACATGGTTAAGATCGATGACGCAACTAATTTTAACTTCATGTGGACTTGAAAAGGATATATATCCAACTTTAATTTATGAAGATAACTCAACATGTGTCACTCAAATGAAAGAAGGATATATCAAGAGCAACAAGACAAAACATATACCTCCAAAGTTTTTTGAGTACACTCAAGAGCTTATAAAGAACCATCAAGTTGAAATCAAATATGTTCAATCCAGCAACAATGCAACATATCTTTTCACAAAGGCACTTCCTACTGCAATCTTTAGAACACATGTCCATGGCATCGGAATGCGACATATGCATAAAATATAATGTAACGGATGTCTAAATAAGGGGGAGTCAACCATACACTACACTCTTTTTCCTTTCGCAAAAGTTTTTCCCCACTGGGTTTTCTTTAGCAATGTTTTTAATGAGACAGTACTTCAAAATTGATCTCTAATATGAAATGATGTCATCCAAGGGGGAGTGTTGTAAATAATTGGTGGATGACACAATAATTGGTGCATGGTAATTTTTTCGGCATTTCTTACTAGTCACCATTAAATGTAGATAGTAACATTTGTAGTATATATATCATTCTATTGTAAATAATTGGATGCACGATGAGATACATTTTCACAAGATAAAATATTTCATATTCCTTCTAAATCTTCTTTCTTCTCCATCAAATTTCTTTATCAACGTTACTAATTTGGTTTGGTTTAAAGTTACATTAACTACGCTTAATTCATAGCATATATATATATATATATATATATATATATATATATATATATATATATATATATATATATATAGGTGGGTTCAATTGAGAAAATAAAAAAGGTTGAGAATGGGAGAATCATTCTCAGCCACTCATTTAATCTAAGCATAAAAAGACACGGTGGCAAACTTGTAAATATGAGAACAACCTTCAATCTCAAATACGTATCTGTAGAGAATTAGATTACAGTTCAAACTCATTCATCGTTCATCATCCAAATTTCTTCTCCAACCTTCAACAATCATCCAGATTTCTTCAATTAAACCATCATCAACATCATCCAGTGCTAATCAATCATCGATCTTCGTCAATAACATGTTTATCAACACGCTTCAACAGTTAACAACAAAAATTCATTTTTGGTTCTTTTAATCCAACCTTCAATTCTACTTGAATACGATCAGATCTTCAACATCTACGATTAATTATACTCCCAGCGTCATTAGATCAACATCATCGATAATCAACAAAAAATCCACTTCATATCATTCATTCAACATCAATTATCAAATAAAACTTCAAAATCGATGTTAGAAAAAGATCAAATCGTTTTTTTTTTTGAAAAATTTCATATAATTCTCTATCAATCTACTATTTTGTAAGATTTAAATAGTCAAAGTATCATGTTTTTAACATTTTTAAAAAAGTTAAATTGTATGCACTCCAACTGTTTGATGAAATGCATAAACTAAATTACCACGTTATATTCATATATGAATATGTTTTCTCACCTGAATCAGTATATGATTATTAAAACAAAAAAACAAATATGCAAGTCTGTATGTTATTCATATGTGAATAATATATAAAAATTATATATATTTGTGAAAATACCTTGTAATATTCATATGTGAATATACTGTGTAATATTCATAAGTGAATATATCATCTAATATTCACAAGTGAATATAGTATGTAATATTCACATGTGATATACCATGTAATACTACGTAATATTCAGATATGAAAATATTATCGAATATTCATAAGTGAATATATCATCTAATATTCACAAATGAATAAACTATGTAATATTCAGAAGTGAATGCATCGTCTAATATTTAAATATGAATATACTATGTTTATTATATGTTATATTCATATATGAATGATACTTAAATTGTAAAAAGAATTAATCATAGTTTTTATTCATAAGTGAATAACGAATGTACTGTAGTAAAAATCTGATTCATTTTTATTCACTTATGAATAACGATAACTGAAAATATAAAAAAAATAAATTTTTTATTTTATCTTAAAACTATATCAATATGGATGTCTATTTGTAGAGAATAAAAAATCATGAATTTTGGTATATTTAAAATAATTTTTCGATAAAAATAGCTTCTTAAAAATTTAAAAAAACGAAAAAACTATGTTTTTGTATATATTAAGGTAATGCGTAGTATAGTTTAAGGAAACATGTTTTGTTGGAAACACATGTCTATTCCTTTCTCATTTCCGCTGGTACGACGGACGCTTTTGCGGCAAAAATAAATGAGTGGCTGAGAATGATTCCGTATATACGGCTTGAAAATTATGAAACCTTAAGCCGTATAAAAACTAGTTTTTCAAACCACGAAAAATTTTATTCGTACTTTCTTATTGTGTTCTTCTCTCAATTTTTCAACGAAGAATTTTGATGTCATCGTATTTTTAATTATTTTGTTTAAAAGCTATAATTTTAAGCTTTTAATAACTAGTTAACATATAAATAAATAATAATAAAAATTTTCCATTTTATTATAATGATTTTAGGAAGACACTCGTTAATAATTTATTATTTACATCTTTGTTACTTTTAATTATTTATTTCTTTTAAAGGTATTTAATTTTCAACATAGTATTCTGTTTACGACTCTTTTCTTACTAAAAACATATGTTTTCCGATTACATTGTTATGTTAACATTTAATTTTAAAAATAAATTGCTTTAAAGAAATAAAAATGGGAGATTTAATAATTAAATATATTTTAAAATATTTATTAATTAAAACGTTGTACGTTAAAGATCTTTTTTTGATGTGTTATATTTAACTGAAAAACTAATTTATTTTTTAAATTATTTTAAATTGTCACGACAAATAAATAATTTATATACTTTTTTAACAAAAAATTATGTCATTTTATATTCTCCAACTATCTTATTAAATCGTTTTTTATAAAACATCAATTAACTTGTTTATTCAAAACATCATTTTTAATCAATTATTTTATATTCAGTTAGCAACAAACTTATCAGTTAATGATTAGTTTTTCAGCTAATAGGTCAAAAATAACATATATTGCTTTTAAATTATATTTTGTATGACAATAACATAATTTGCTACATTTTTAAAAACACAATATCAAAAATTTACAAATAATAATCTTTTCATATGATAGTTTACATTGAAATCTAATTGGTTTTTGTATGATTTTTTATATATAAAGTGATCTTTGTTTTATTTATTAATTTTTGCGTTGATGATGTGTCTAATCTATAGTAATGAGTTATGTAACCCATTTCTCTGTGGTAAATATGATTATAATATAGTTTCATATATTTTAGGTTATAAATTTTAGATGTTAAGCCATAAGAAATAATATGGGAATAATATCCACAAAAAACCCAACTTAAACAAGATACATGTGAATCACGATCAATTCAATATTTTTAAAAAGCAATGAATAGAATAAGTTCTTTCGCTATATATTACTCTTTAGTCATCAAAAACAAATTATATATATATATATATATATATATATATATATATATATATATATATATATGGAAATGATCAAATGAGAACAACTAAAAGGTTGAGAACGCGAGAACAGTTGTGAACCAATCATCATATAAGGGCATAAAATGAATTTTACAATATAATTAATTATGGATAATTTATGAGTAATTAATTAATTCCTAAAATCATGGGATTTAATATGATTAATAGATTTTTTACCCAAATATTAGGAACTTATATAATCTATTTCTAATTAACAAAATCAATAAAATGATTTTAAAAACGTTTTTAGCATATATTAAAAAAAACGTTATTTTTTTTGCTTTAAGTTTTTTTTACCAACCACATCAAAAATACTGACACATTAATCATTTTATCTGAATATTAGTAATCATGCATGAATAAATATATATTTGTAGTCATATATGAAGCCGGTAATAATCTTGAATGAATAGATGAATTAATTTATATTCATAAAGGAATAAAACACAATTAAAGAAACATCACATAAATGAAAACATCTAAATATGAATTGCTTCAATCATTAATGAATATACATTTAATCTTATGAATACATTTAAATACACATTTAATCACTAATGAATACACATTTAGTCATACATGAATAGAAAACACTGTTAAGAGACAAAGAATTTCTAATATGGTATCGGCTTTGGCTCCCTCGGTTAAAGAGATTGATTCGTTGTGGATCTCCGATGGGTCAAAAGAGGCGTGGTAGTCGGGCGATGATTTTTCTCAGACCGCCTTAATCTTTTGTGTCACCCGACTTCCCTTTTCCATAGCATTCTTTCTATGTGTATCTTTTTGTCTGGTCAAGCTATTGTATCTGTATCAACATAAAAACCCAATATTTATAAATGAATAAGACATGAGTGAAAAAAATAATGTAATATAATAAGTCAGACTATGATATTCACTGTTCATAAATGAATAAGGTGTTAGTTAAAAAAAGAGCTTAACGTCTTAAGCCAATTTTACTTCTTCATTGATGAATAGATCAATGAACAAATTCATATGTCTTGTATTTTGACCCAATAAACAAACCTGGTGTTCGTAATCTGGTTTGATAGCAGCAAATGGTGTTCGTAATCTGATTGCAGGAAACTATAAAAAAAATTAACCTTTAAGGGGGATAGTGAATCCAAAATCTAAAGCAAATGGTGACCATCGGAACTTACAGTGACAGTACGATGGTGGTAGTCGGAAGTTCAACAACAGCGGCGACAGTGAAGTTGTTGGCGATGGCATTGGGCTGCTCCGGCGGCTTCTTACTACTTTGTCTTTGCTTCTAACCAACGAGAACGACGAGAGGAAGGGAAAGGCAACATTTATCGGCGGTGATCAGGGGTGTTTGGCCTTGCTCCGATCAACATAAAAATAAAAAAGAGAGAGGGTGGGGTTGTGGCGGTTTCACGGTGGCGAAGTGGCAGCCTTGCTCGACAGTAAACCAGAGGCGAAAGGTGGGGGAGTTGTTGCTCTCCTGGTACGCCGAAATTTCTATTTAATTAGATTAGGGTTTTTTAGTTAAGAAGAGAGAGAGAGAGAGAGAGAGAGAGAGAGAGAGAGAGAGAGAGAGAGAGAGAGAGAGAGAGAGAGAGAGAGAGAGAGAGAGAGAGAGAGAGAAAGAGAGAGAAAGAGAGAGAGAGAGAGAGAGAGAGAGAGAGAGAGAGAGAGAGAGAGAAAGAGAGAGAAATTATAGGAATTTCTATTTAATTAAATTATATGGATTTCCTATTGTACCATTCTTGCCATTTTAAAGTTACATCTTTAGCACATCAGTTTTATAAATGTTCATAAATGGTCTAATTAATAATAGCCATAGATCTATTTATTTACAAGGTTGTGATCTGTTCTCGCGTTCTCAACCTTTTAGGTGTTCTCATTTGATCCTACTCCTATATATATATATATATATATATATATATATATATATATATATATATATATATATATATATATATATATATATATATAGAGAGAGAGAGAGAGAGAGAGAGAGAGAAAGAGAGAGAGAGATGACGATTCAATTTAAAAAGCAAAGAATATAGTAAGTGATGGGTTTTGAGCATTCTAACACACCTATGGTGTACATGCAACCCTAGAAACCTTGGATCTATGTTTTCTTTAATATACATGCAAATAAAAAATTTCCAAGGTTTTTCATCCTAACTAGCATAGCATGGGGTACTTGTAATATAAAAACTAGTAGAATGACATACCGTTCTGTTGGATAAGGTGTCTAAGTCCATAACTTATTTGGTATATACTTGACCCGACCCGGCATGGTCCATTTGGGTTGCACTTCACCCAAACTAGTTATGGATAATTTTATGAGAGTTGTATACTTACGATCTATTAATATATTATAAGTTATAATATATTAATATAAAGTCATGTTACCTAATTAGTTTTAATCTTGAATTAATTATGAATTAATTTAGTGATTAAAAGGAAGACTAATTAAATCATGGGCTATTATATTTATATGGTGTGGGCTAACACTCATTTGGGAATGGGCTAAGCTTATATGGAAGTCCATGGATGATCCATGGAGCTTTTACCCATGGATCCTTGGAAGAGGAAAAGACATGGGTTATTAGGGTTTCACCCTAACCATGAACACTATATAAACAAGCTTATGTTGCATGAAAAAGACACTAATGTGTGTGTAAGTGTGGTTGCCAAAATCAAGAGTTAGTATACTCTCTCATACATCTTTTCCAAGTTTGTGGTGATTTGTGATTTCCATTCGAGGCATTCACATTATTGGTGCTTGGCTCTCAAACTCCAAGGAATCAACAATCAACAAAAGGTATGTAATTCATCTAGTTCTTTTATGGTTAAAAGTACTCCATGCCATGCTAGATAGGTTATAAACCTTGGAAAATAATATTTGGCATGTATCTTACACAAACATAGATCCAAGGTTTAATAGGGTTGCATGTACACTTAGGAAGTGTTAGAATGCTCAAAACCCAACAGTGGTGTCAGAGCCTAGGCTTGTTTGTTTGATACTTGATGCAAAATAGTGATAAAAGGTCGATTTTTTGCTGTCTGACTGATGAACTCGCCGAGTCCATGGGGGGACTCGCCGAGTTCATGTGTAAACTCATCCTACTCGCCGAGTAGGTTCGTGCACTTGGCGAGTAGGAGCCTCAGAATGCAGATTTTTGACTTTTGCTGCTGGAAATGGACTAGAAACATTACCCTAAACTGTTTTGGTGTTTTAAAACTTGTTTTAGTTGGTGTAATGGTTGTTCTAATCCATTTACAATAGCTTATATCAAAATTTCATGCTTTGTATGTGTTCATATAATTCTTGAAACTTTGATGATCATGTTCATGTTCTTATGAATTTAGAAGATGATAGGAATTATTTGCTGAATTGTTTACGATTAATTCTTGATCATTTATGTGTTTTAATGGAGTCCATAATTTGTCCTCAAGTTATGGATATCCAAAGGTCACTTCTTTTAAACACACACTTAAAATACATAAGTTACATGGAAATGAAGAGTCTTCATTTTTATGAACCTTTAATTCATAAGTTATGAAATGAAAAGTTTTGAATAGTTTCAAAACTTGTCCTCAAGTTTTGGAATTTGTAAAGTTACACACACTTTAATATACTTTAATTCCAAACCCTTAGAGTTTTAAAAGTTAAAATTCAACCCTTATACTATTTATAACATTAATGGTTAATTATTATATATATGTATAAGATCAAAGTCGTCTTACCGCTAGTACGCCTCATTCACGAAGCCAGTCTATAAGGTGGGTATAAGGTTGTTGCCTATAAAATGGCAACTTAATGGGTGTCCACTCTCACCCACCGCTTGCTTGACTGGTGGAGGGTCGTTAGCCGAACTGGTAGGACAAGGACTTATAAATTCTCATTAAAAGTACGATGAATATTATAAAGTAACTAAACCTTTTATAAATTCCCAATCTTAGTTACTTTAGGAAAATGTGAGTATGGTGCTAACCCATGAAATTCACACTTTGTACCTTACCAAGTCGTTGGTGGAGCGTGTGTGGTTAACCAGCACACTAACTTGGACTAGTAAGGATCACGAAGGGTGACTTAATGTTTATCATAGATCGGTGGAGCGTGTGTGGTTAACCGGCACATTGATTAGGTGATAATATTAAGGGTACCAAGTGAATTTGCATGGTTATTCACACCTTGTTTTGTGATCCTCGGCATCCCAATCACAAAACTTGAAGGGCACAATCGAGATTGAAACATGCGATTGAAAAGTTCAATGAATCTCAAAAGAATCTAGGAATTTCAAAAACCAATTAAACCTAATAATTCATTTCGTTTTCGTGGTGGAAATTGGTGAATCGTCATTCACCTACCTTCAAATATATTATAGCTTAGATTACGGCATCCCTCTTCTAAGTTATAATATATTGTGTTGGATCCTAGCCTTAATATTACATTTGGGTGTATTATTAAGGATTCGATATATCTAATCTAAACTTGTTTTCTTCTTTTCAGATGTTCCAACAACAAAGCTTCGGGCTCTAACCCTACTGGCTCCTTTTCCCTCATGAACCTTTGTGGGAGGGTCATCTTTGATGGTTCCAACTTCATGGATTGGATCCGGAACATCAGGATGGTTACTCGTTACGAGGACAAGGAATATGTCCTCGATAAGGAGCTAAAGGAGCTTGATGAGTCCACTGCTACTCCTGAGGAGGTCGCTGAGTATCAGGCACATGAAAGAGATGCCAGCAAGGTGGCATGCATCATGATGGCCACCATGACAGCTGAACTCCAAAAGTCCTATGAGGACTATTACCCTTTTGAGATGCATCAGGATCTGATGGAAAGGTACCATCAGAGTGCTCGTCAAGAGCGGTATGAAATAATCTCCTCCATGATCACTACCCGTATGAAGGATAGCGAACCAATCACGTGCCACATGCAGAAAATGCAAAGGTATGTGGACCGTCTAATGAAACTGAATGTGAACTTCCCTGAGGAGTTGGCAATTGATATCATTTTGCACTCCTTGCCATCGTGTTATGATCAATTTCGTATGACATACCACATGAACAAGGAGGAAGTCACACTCAGTAAGCTTCAAGGACTTCTGAAGACTGCCGAAAGTGGTCTTAAGAGTAAGTCAGTTGCTACTCCTACTCCTACTACTACCCCTGTTTTGGCTATCGGGCAAGGCAAAGGGAAGAAGAGGAAGCACCCTTCGAAGGGTACCAAGGGAAAGTCCCTTGAAGGCTCCTCATCTGGAACCAAAGGTGGTTCTATCACTCCTTCTGCCATCCCTAAGGATACTGAATGCTTCTACTGTCAAAATAAGGGGCACTGGAAGCGAAACTGTCCAAAGTACTTGCAGGATGTCAAGGATGGGAAAGTGAAACCATCCCATGCATGTATTTACACTATATTGTCTAATAACTCACCATATTCTAATTCTTGGGTTCTTGATACAGGTTGTGGTATTCACATCTGTTGTGACTTGCAGGGCCTAAGAAGAAGTGAGGATGTGGAGCACGGAAAGATAAACTTAATCATGGGGAACAAGAAGGTTGCACCTGTTACCAAGATTGGAGTTTATACTTTGTTGCTAGATAGTGGGTTAAAGTTAGATTTGAATAAATGTGTGTACTCGTCTGAAATGGCGAGGAATATTATTTCCTTTCATGCTTTGTACAAACAAGGTTTTACCTTTTCTTTTGATAATGAAGTTGGTAGTATTAATGCTTTCTTTAATAATATTCTTTATTTTAAAGCATTACCTTGTGATGGTGTGTATGAAGTTGTATCGGTTGTAGATAATTTAGGAAATAATGTATTATGTATTGATTCTTCTACTAGCTTGGATAAAGCATCTTTGTGGCATTGTCGTCTTGGACATGTAAGCAAGAAACGCATTGGCCAGCTCCAAAAGGATGGAGTCTTGGAGTCATTCGACCTCAAGTCGGATGATAGTTGTGAGTCTTGTCTACTTGGAAAAATGACAAAATCACCCTTCACTGGTACTTGTGCAAGGGGTGAGGGTTTGTTGGACCTTATACATACTAATGTATGTGGACCATTCAAAACCGCCACAAGGGATGCTAATCGGTATTATGTGACTTTTATTGATGATTTTAGTAGATACGGTTATGTCTACTTAATCAAACATAAGTCAGAAACTTTTGAAAGGTTTAAAGAGTTTAAACAGGAAGTAGAAAATCAATTGGGCAGGAACATTAAGATGCTTCGATCCGATCGAGGTGGTGAGTATCTTAGTACTGAGTTCCTCGACTATCTTAAGGAGTGTGGGATTGTCTCACAATTGACACCTCCCAGGACACCACAGCTGAATGGTGTAGCTGAGAGGCACAATCGAACTTTGTTGGACATGGTTCGCTCTATGATGAGTCGAGCTTCGCTACCAATCTATTTTTGGGGGTATGCCTTAGAGAGTGCCGCCCACATCCTTAATCTAGTCCCTACAAAGAAGGTTGCCAAAACACCTCATGAGATGTGGACTGGGAAAGTTCCCAATTTGGACCACATCAAGATTTAGGGTTGCGAGGCTTTCGTGAGGCGCGAGACTCATGACAAGCTCGAACCTCGAAGTGAAAGGTGTATTTTCATCGGCTACCCACAAAAATACTTTGGTTACCTCTTCTACAGACCCAGTGAGAATGTGGTCTTTGTGGCTAGGAGAGGAGTCTTTCGAGAGAGAGAATTTATAAGCCAAGGAGACAGTGGGAGGCAAATTGACCTTGAAGAAATTCAAGACTCAATTGGTGAAGGAACCTCAGACACTAGCAATCAACTTGAGGAGGAAATTCCTGTTGATCCAGCTGGCGAGTCTATACTTCCGAGGCGTTCCACAAGGGTTAGGAACACACCTGAGTTTTATTATGGATTTCATATTACTACGGAAGGTGATACATTTATCAGTGACAGTACACTGGTAAATCTGGATGAACCTAATAGTGTTAAGGAAGCCATGGCAGGCCCAGAGTCTGCTAAATGGAAGGAGGCTATGGACAGCGAGATACAGTCCATGTATGACAATCAAGTTTGGAACTTGGTTGACCATGTACCAGGCCGTGAGACAGTCGGGTGCAAATGGATCTTCAAGAAGAAGACCGACATGGATGGGAAGGTGCACACTTATAAGGCTCGACTGGTTGCGAAGGGGTTTACTCAGACTCAGGGTATTGATTATGATGAAACCTTTTCACCAGTAGCAAAGATTAAGTCTATTAGGGTTATCCTAGCCATTGCTGCATTTCATGATTATGAAATATGGCAAATGGATGTCAAAACCGCTTTCCTTAACGGAAAGTTGGCTGAGGATGTTTACATGAATCAGCCAGAAGGTTTTGTCAGTGCATATTACCCTAATAGAGTGTGCAAGCTTGAGAAATCCATTTATGGATTGAAACAAGCATCTCGAAGTTGGAATCTTTGTTTCGATGAGAAGGTCAAAGAGTTTGGTTTCTCAAGAAGTGAAGATGAGTCCTGCGTGTATGTCAGAGCTAGTGGGAGTATAGTTAGCTTTTTGGTACTGTATGTGGATGACATACTACTCATAGGAAATGACATCCCAACCTTGCAGGAGGTTAAGTCCTGGCTTGGGAAGTGCTTTGCTATGAAGGACCTTGGAGAAGCTACCTATATCCTAGGGATAAGGATATTAAGAGAAAGGAGTAAAAGACTAATTGGACTTAGTCAGAGTATCTACTTGGATAAGGTGTTGAAAAGGTTCAACATGCAGAATTCCAAGAAAGGAGAATTACCGATCCAAAGCAATGCCAAACTGAGCAAGGCTCAGAGCCCGAGTACAGAAGATGAGATAGCTGAGATGAGTCGATTACCTTATGCTTCCGCTGTTGGTTCGATCATGTATGCTATGACTTGTACTCGTCCTGATGTTGCCTTCGCTTTGAGCATGGTCAGCAGATATCAGGGGAACCCTGGCAAGGCTCATTGGACTGCGGTAAAGAATATTCTCAAGTACCTGCGGAGGACTAAGGATTGGATCCTTACCCTTGGTGGGAGTGATGACTTGAGAGTAGTAGGGTATAGTGATGCTAGCTTTCAGATTGATAGGGATAACTTCCGCTCTCAGTCGGGCTGGGTCTTTACCTTAAATGGAGGGGCAATCACTTGGAAGAGTTCCAAACAGGAGACTGTAGCTGATTCGACTTGTGAATCAGAGTACATAGCAGCGAGTGAAGCGGCAAAGGAGGCGATATGGCTGAGGAACTTCATCGGAGACCTTGGAGTTGTACCAGCTATTAAGGAGCCTATGGAGATTTTCTGTGACAACAATAGTGCGGTTGCCTTAGCCAAGGAACCAAGAGATCATGGCAGATCCCGACACATTGACAGAAAATATCACTTCATAAGACACAAGATAGAAGAGGGACTCCTCGTGGCAAATAGGGTATCGTCAGATGAGAACCCTGCGGATCCCCTTACGAAGGGACTGACGAGGGTTAAGCATTTGCAGCATGCGAGGCGCATTGGGCTGAGGGACGATATTAGTTTTACAAATTAGATAGCGTTTTCTGAAACTTGTAAAATGTAATCGACGTTTGATGATGAATAAAATGTGTGATTTATTTATGAGTAAAGTGTTACTATCATTGTCAATTATTTACTATTGTTTCAGTTTTGCATGTTTTGACTTCCAGAATAATTAATTTATTCAAACCTCCACAATCGGTCATACATCGGAAGTAGGTATGAATCAAGATTGTCATGAATTGGGTTTGTAGATGGCTAAAGGTGTTTAGACATAGCAATGGTTGCTACAACGTTCATGAGTGCTCATAAGTTATGAGTATTGGAATAAACCCACGCTCACTTGTATCACTTCATAGAATTTATCTCGAGTGATCGTGAGACGGTAATATCATATAACTCTTCAAACCTAGAGATATGAGTTGTTACCTATGAGTTGGTTGTGCATTGATTGCACGTAAACGCATCAGTAACTTGATGTTATAAAACGTGCCTTTGTGTGCAATTCAATAAGTAGTAGAACAAGCATATGAGTCGAAGTTTATCTGTTCCTTCTAGAAATAGAAGCGATATCTGGGCCCCTCGATGATTTTGTGTTGACCCATGTACCGGGCCCGGTCAGAACTAAATTGATGTGTTCAGTTAAGTTCTTTGTCAAACAAATCGGAAATCGAGAAACAACTGCTAGACAATAAGTAAGACATTGTTCCATGTATTTGTCCGGCTGATATCATGAGAGCAGAGGATTATATGATCACTTATCTAAAATGGCGCTTCATAGTTCACAAGAGTTTTCGAGAGCTACGATTGCCGGTTGGTTCCTGAAGTAATATAGGAAAATACAGTTATTAGACTTATCCAAGTGGGAGTCTGTTGGATAAGGTGTCTAAGTCCATAACTTATTTGGTATATACTTGACCCGACCCGGCATGGTCCATTTGGGTTGCACTTTACCCAAACTAGTTATGGATAATTTTATGAGAGTTGTATACTTACGATCTATTAATATATTATAAGTTATAATATATTAATATAAAGTCATGTTACCTAATTAGTTTTAATCTTGAATTAATTATGAATTAATTTAGTGATTAAAAGGAAGACTAATTAAATCATGGGCTATTATATTTATATGGTGTGGGCTAACACTCATTTGGGAATGGGCTAAGCTTATATGGAAGTCCATGGATGATCCATGGAGCTTTTACCCATGGATCCTTGGAAGAGGAAAAGACATGGGTTATTAGGGTTTCACCCTAACCATGAACACTATATAAACAAGCTTATGTTGCATGAAAAAGACACTAATGTGTGTGTAAGTGTGGTGGCCAAAATCAAGAGTTAGTATATTCTCTCATACATCTTTTCCAAGTTTGTGGTGATTTGTGATTTCCATTTGAGGCATTCACATTATTGGTGCTTGGCTCTCAAACTCCAAGGAATCAACAATCAACAAAAGGTATGTAATTCATCTAGTTCTTTTATGGTTAAAAGTACCCCATGCCATGCTAGATAGGTTATAAACCTTGGAAAATAATATTTTGCATGTATCTTAGACAAACATAGATCCAAGGTTTAATAGGGTTGCATGTACACTTAGGAAGTGTTAGAATGCTCAAAACCCAACACTTTCTTGTAGCTTGGATTCCTTAAGACCTTGTTAGCCTAGCACCCCAAATGTGATACATCAAATGTTTCACACAACACCACAACTCTTGGAATAACTTGAGAGAAGAACACTTTCACTCAAAATCGGCTAGCCCTCCTTGTTCTTGTCTTAGTGGCCAATTTTGCTTACCATGAGGTTCTTTATATAGTATGTCACATGTAGGGTTACACCATGCAAACCCTAATGTGCATGACTTTTCATTTCCTCAATGATCCATGGGTTTTAACCTCCATGGAGCACTCTATGGGTTTTAGCCCAATCCAATGAACCATGGATCATACGCCCACTATATAAGAATGAATAATTTACAAATCAATCCCCAAATATTTAATTAGTCCCTTTTGATCACAAAATCAATTCCAAATTAATTCTTGATCAATACTAATTAAATAATATGATTTCATATTAATATATTTAGAACTTATAATATATTAACAAACGATAAGTGTCTTTTTCTCATTTTGTCTATCCAATTGTCATGATGGCATGCAACCCAAATGGACCATGCCAAATCGGGTCAACTACATACCAGATATAGTTATGGACTTAGACACCTTATCCAACAGTCTCCCACTTGGATAAGTCTAATAACTATAGCTGCAAGTATGTCTTCAGGATCCTACCAGCAATTGTAGCTCTTTCAAAGTCTCGCGAAACTAAGATAACCTGCCATTTAAGATAAGTGATCATATGTTGGGGTGCAAAGTATTCCATGAATGAATTTGTAATGGTTTGAATTTTGTAGACCCATTTACATGTGGTGCATTAGCCTTTTGACTCATGAGATAGAGAGTGAGAGAGAGAGACATGTAAACACCTCTATATAAGATGGGCTTAGTCCACTTGTAGAGGTGTGCTTGAGAGGTGTAAAAGTGAGTGTGTAAGTGTGTGTTATTTATGTAGACTAGATCTAGATCCCTTTTTGTGTAACACCATACATATTCAATACATCTCTTGAACACCCAAATCACCATGTTCATTGTGAAATCTTTAATTTCGCATGCCAAACCATGTTCTTAATTCACTACAATTGGTATCAGAGCGGGTCTTCAATGATCAACGTGATTTGTTGAAGAACGATTCTCGGTTTGGCAACATTTGTCACAATTGGAGCATTTTTAGTGAGTCTCTCTCTATGATCTCTCTTCATTTCATTGAATTCGTGCGTTGCGTTTTTGATTTGTGATCATTTAACTCGTTGGATCAATTTTTTCATGAAAAACCCATTTGTTGTGATCCAATAATTTTTTTTCGATGAAAGCTCTATCCAATCTCATATTTATTTGTTCGATTCGATTTTCAAATTGCTAGTGTTCTTTTGAATTGAGTTCTAAGCCCAAAATTCTTTTATGATCCAAATTTTCGAATCCTTCACTGTTCATCTAGACTCTTCAAAGCCAAAATCAGTAATAATTCATTGAGTTTTGATTTGTAAGCCTAATATTTGAGATATTACTGTTCATGATCAATTTGTGAGCCCAAATTCGTTTACATCGTATGATTTATTAAACTTGTCCCTGATATAGTCACACGCTTCAAATGGTTGTACGTTGATGTTCTTGACTCGACTTTTGATCATCCTGTTCTCACTATTTTTTGATTATATTCTCATCATTTCTTTTAGTTGATTAAGCTTGGATGATAATCTGGAAATGTATAATAGATTTCGTATGAGAGTTGTTATATTACAAAAGTTGATTGTGTACCGGTTCAAGTGTTGAAATCGTGAAATTGGTTCTTTGATTTAAAAAAAATCTTGACCAAGAACACTTGAAGGAGGTAAAAAACGTTTGGATAATCAAGTTTTGATCTGAAATTGACCATTAGAATCATCAATTTTGTGTTTATGGTTCTTTGACTTTGAAAAGTCAAACTGTGAAATATTCAAAGTCGATTTTCCGGGGTTGATTCGTTGAATTGGAGTTTGAAATCAGTTCATACAAGTTGAACAGAGGCTATGAATGTTGAAATCATACTTGATTTGGTGTTTAATTTCGAAAATCTCAACTCAGATGTCAATGTCGACTTGTGAAGACGTTGGGTTTCACAGTCGATGAATTGGAGTCGCTCTTTGAAAGTGTTGGTTCGGTTGGAAAGATCGACTGATGTTGGTTATTGGCTCGAAAACAAGATTCACTGGTTTATGATTGATGAGCTGGGATCAACAATTTTGGTTTTTGAAAGATAAAATCGACTGTAATGAATTTTTGGAATCGAATCAAATCCTTATGGTCAAACAGCCTTAGAATGGTTACAGGTCAAACTAAGTTCATGATTAAGTATCGACTTGGAAGCGAGGTTTGTTAAAGGTAGGAGTAATTTCGATGATTTGGGGTCGACTAGGAATGTTGACGTACGAAGGGTTCCTGAATCGGAGTCGATGATAAAAGGATTGCACGGAATCGCGATTTGGTTTGGGGACAAACGAACCTTGGATTGTGAACGAATGATTGAATGGTTAGACTGGAAATAACGAAGATTTTTTTAAAAAGAACGATGGCTTTGATGATCCAGGACTAACGAAAATTTTGGAGTCGTCGACTGCTTTGGGTTGAAATCAATTGTATTTAGTGTTGATTTTGAGAAATCGATGATTGGTCTTAGTATCATCTTAATTTCGAATGTTTGGGTTATGGATTGATTTCGAGGAAAAGTGATGAAGACTTGATGTTGAGTTGCTGTTGAACGAACGAAATTTTTTTTATTTTTGGATCTTGATTCAGTGGTTGAATGATTCAGACAAGATTTAGAGGCTTCGTGTGCCTTCGATTTCGTTAATTAGTGGGAAATTTTTTTGTTAGTTTGGTACTGCGATTGAATCTAACGAAGGGGAGAGAGAAAATGGGCAGATGAAATTTCATACGAAGAGGAGAGAGAAAATGGGCAGTCGAAGTTTCATACGAAGAGGAGAGAGAAAATGGGCAGATGAAGTTTCATACGAAGAGGAGAGAGAAAATGGGCAGATGAAGTTTTGTACAAAGGGGAGAGAGAAAAAGCTTCGTACGTTGAAACGAATTGGGGAAGAAGAAACAAAATTTTCGACTTTAGCCCTTAAAGTTTCGACTGTTTGTCACCTTTCACAAATTTCGTATGATTGGACAACCTTTCGTATGTTTTGAAGAAAAATGGAAAATTTTCGAAATCAGCCCCTAAACTTTCGAATGTTTGGTAATTTCAACAAATAGCTGAAGTATTCGACATTTTGGGGAACAAAGGGCATAATTGTCGAAATTAGTCCTTGGAGTTTCGAAAATTTGGCGGTTCGTAACCAAATTCGAAAAAGGACTGTTTTTGCTGAGAAATTGAAGAATATCCATTTCAGGCCCCTTTAGTTTGTGCAAATTGACACTTTCTACCCAGCTTTGGAAAAGTGGGAGAGTTTTGCATTTTTGGCTATTTTGGGCGCACCGGGTCACTGCAGAATTTTTAAATTGATAATTTCTACCCATTTTTGAGAAATTTTGTCAAAGGCGGTCCGTGAACGAAGCTAAAAATTGGAGATTTTTTGGGTTTTCTGGATTAAAGCACAAAGTTTATGCCACATGTTAAGGGGGAGTTTTGACACGAAAAATTCCAAATAGAGCACGTTCTCTTTCCTTGAAGGTTTTATAATCAAAATTCGATTATAAAAAGGGGGATAAATTTATATGGAAATTCGAACTTGAATTTTTCATATTACGCAACCTTGAAGACCGAAGTGACCTTGAATTTTTGAAGATTACGAAATGATGCAATTGGAAGTTCGGAAGTGATTTATTTTCGAAATGCGTTTGGTTTTATTGAAGATTTTCGGGGTGTGTTTTTATGCTCAACTTTTGGGTGATCAATTTGGAGTTTGAGAAGCTCGTGATCATTCGTTGATGCTTGGTTTGTATGGTCTCACATCCTAGAGCCCAAATTGAAGAATCATGGAAGAATTGAAGATTGAAGTTCGTTTCGATATGTGTCACCCTTGAGGCTCGGATCGCGTAGTTGCTCGATTTTGGAAGATTTGAAGTGGGTCATCCATTCCTAACTTTGAGGGGGAGAATGTTGGGGTGCAAAGGTTTCCATGAATGACTTTGTAATGGTTTGAATTTTGTAGACCCACTTGCATGTGGTGCATTAGCCTTTTGACTCATGAGATAGAGAGTGAGAGAGAGACATGTAAACACCTCTATATAAGGTGGGTTTAGTCCACTTGTAGAGGTGTTCTTGAGAGGTGTAAAAGTGAGTGTGTAAGTGTGTGTTATTTATGTAGACTAGATCTAGATCCCTTTTTGTGTAACACCATACATATTCAATACATCTCTTGAACACCGAAATCACCATGTTCATTATGCAATCTTTAATTCCGCATGCCAAACCATGTTCTTAATTCACTACATCATATAATCCTCTGCTCTCAAGATATCAGCCGGACAAAATACATGGAACAATGTCGTACTTATTGCCCAACAGTTTGTTTCCCGATTTCCGATTTGTTTGACATAGAACTTAATCGAACACATCAATTTAGTTCTGACCGGGGTCGGCAAATAAGTCAAAACAAAATCATCGAGGGGCCTAGATATCGCTTCTAATTCTCCAAGGACTAGAAGGCACAGATAAACTTCGACTCATATGCTTGTACTAACTACTTGTTGAATCATACACAAAAGCACGTTTTATAACATCGAGATACCGATGCGTTTTCGTACAATCAATGAAAAACCAACTCATGGTTAACAACTCATATCTCTAGGTTTGAAGATTTATATGATATTACCATCTCACGATCACTCGAGATAAATTCCGTGAAGTGATACAAGTGAGCGTGGGTTGAATCCAATACTCGAATCCCATTCCAGGAGTACTCATGAACACTGTAGTCCCCTTGTCCCAGACAAACTACAGACCCATTCATGACAGTCTTGGCTCAATACCTACTTCCAAAGTATGATTAACTGTGGATGGTTCGAATAATATGATATACCATAACATAATTATTCTGGAAGTCAAAACATGCAAAATTGAAACAATAGTAAATGATTGACACAAGATGGTAACACTTTACTCATAAATAAATAACAACTTTTATTTAATCATCAAATGTCAATTACACTTTACAAATTTCAGAAATAGCTATCTAATTAGTAAAACTAATATGATCCTTCAGCCCGATGCGCCTCGCATGCTGCAAATGCTTAACCCTACACAGTCCCTTCGTGAGGGGATTTGCTGGGTTCTCATCTGATGATACCCTCTTTGCCACGAGGATTCCTTCTTCTATTCGATGTCTAATGAAGTGGTATATTCTGTCGATATGACTGGATCTCCCATTATCCCTTGGTTCCTTGGCTAAGGCAACTTCACTCTCGTTATCACTAGAAAATCTCCATATGCTCCTTTATAGCTAGTACAACTCCAAGGTCTCCAATGAAGTGTTGGATATAGTGTCTAAGTCCATAACTTTATTTGGTATGTACTTGACCCGACCCGGCATGGTCCATTTGGGTTGCATGGCATTGCAATACTTGGATAGACTAAATGAGAGAATAAGGCACTTATGATTATTAATATATTATAAGTTCTAATATATTAATAATAGTATTATTTAATTAGTATTGATCAAGTATTAATCTAGGATTAATTTGGTGATCAAAGTGAGACTAATTAAATATATAGGGTTGATTATGACAATCATCAATTCTTTTATGGTGGATTAATGATCCATAGTTTATGGGTTATGGATGTAACCAAATGGAGCTCCATGGATGGTCCATGGGAGTTACAAATCCATGGGTCATGGGAAATCAAGAGTCATGACAATTAAGGGCATTCATGTGTAAACCCTAATTGTGACAACACTATAAAAGGAACCCTATAGCTAGCAAAAAGTGGAGCTAGTGGACATAGTGTTACTAGAGAGGGCATAACCAATTTTGAGTGCTAGAAGTATTCTCTCAAGTTATTCCAAGTCTTGTGGTGTTGTGTGAAGCATTTGAGGCACAACATTTGGGGTGCTAGGCTCACAAAGTCTTGAAGGAATCCAAGCAACAACAAGGTATGTATTTCTACTAGTTTTATGTTTTATGTAATCCCCATGCCATGCTAGTTAGGAAATAACCTTGAAAAAGTAATTTGCATGTATATAGAGAAAACATAGATTCAAGGTTATTAGGGTCGCATGTACACTTAGGAAGTGTTAGAATGCTCAAAACCCATCAGTGGTATCAGAGCCTAGGACTGTTTTCTGTATACTTGATGCAAAACTGCTTAAAAATCGAAAATTCTGCATTCTGACGACTAGACTCGCCGAGTCCATGGGGAGGACTCGCCGAGTCCATGAACAAATTCAACCTACTCGGCGAGTAGAATAATGCACTCGGCGAGTAGGAGCGTGCTGGGCAGTTTTTTCGAGTTTTGTTGCTGGAAATGGATTAAGATCATTATCCCAATCTGTTTTGGACTTGTAAAATCTGTTTTTCAAAATGATAATGATTATGTTAACCCATTTTACATGGCTTTTATCAATTTTCAAGTATTGTATATAGTTATATGATTTCTTGAAATTGCTTAATATGAATTTGTGTTCTTATGAGTTTTTAGAAGATCATAGGAATTATGTGTAACCACCATGTGTGTTTAATTCATGATCTTGATGGCTATGATGGTGTCCATAACTTGTCCTCAAGTTATGGATAACCAAAAGTCACTTCTTTTAATTATGATTAAAGAACTAAAGAGGTTTCATAAAATGAAGAGTCTTCATTTTTATGAACCATTAAAACTCATAAGTTACAAATTGAAGAGACTTGGAATAGTTTCAAATCTTGCCCTCAAGTTTTGGAATTTGAAAAGTCTTATACTTTAATACTTTAATTCCAAATTAAACCTTAGATTTTTAAAAAGGTTTAAAAATCAACACTTATACTATTATTATAATTTTATTATATAGATATGTATAAGAATATGTCATTCTTACCGTTAGTAGGCCTCATTCACGAAGCCGGTCTATAAGGGGGGTATAAGGTTGTTGCCTATAAAATGGTGACTTAATGGGTGTCCACTCTCACCCACCGCTTCCTTGATCGGTGGAGGGTCGTTTGCCGAACGGGTAGGATACGACTTTAAATACTTGTTAAAAGTATAATGAATTATAAAGTAACTATACATTATAAATTCCCAATCTTAGTTACTTTAGGAAAATGTGAAATTGGTGCTAGCCCATAAAATTACACTTTGTACCTTACCAAGTCGTTAGTGGAGCGTGTGTGGTTAACCGACACACTAACATGGACTAGTAAGAGTGGCAAAGGGTAACTTGACTTTATTATAGATCGGTGGAGCGTGTGTGGTTAACCGGCACATCGATTAGGTAATATTGTTGAGGGTACCAAGTCAATTTGTATGGTTATTCACACCTTGTTTGTGATCCTCGGCATCCCAGTCACAAACTTGAGAGGGCACAATCGAGATTCAAACATGCCATTGAAAAGTTCAATGTATCTCAAAAGATCTAGGAGTTTCAAAACCAATAAAACCTAATAATAAAATATTTCGTTCTTATGGTGGAAATTGGTAAATCGTCATTTACCTACCTTCAAATATTTTATAGTATGGATTACGGCATCCCTCTTCCAACTATAAATAGTTTGTTGGATCCTAGCCTTAATATTTCATTTGGGTGAATTATTAAGGATTCCTAATCTAATGAAACTTGTCTTTCTTTCCTTTCAGATGTCTTCCAACAATGCTTCTGGCTCAAACCCAACAGGCTCCTTTTCCCTTATGAACTTGTGTGGTAAGGTCATCTTTGATGGATCCAATTTCAATGAGTGGATCAGAAACATCAGAATGATTACCCGCTACGAGGACAAAGAATATGTCCTCGATAGGGAGCTTAAGGTTGTGAATGAAGCCACTGCTACTCCTGAAGAGTTTGCGGAGTTTGTTGCACATGAAAAGGATGCTACTAAAGTAGCATGCATCATGATGGCCACCATGACTCCTGAACTTCAAAAATCCTATGAAGATTTCTACCCCTATGAGATGCACCTGGATCTGATGGAAAGGTACCATCAGAGCGCGCGTCAGGAGAGGTATGAAATCATCTCCTCCATGATAACCGCAAGGATGAAGGATGGTGAACCCATCACCGGTCACTTGCAGAAGATGCAAAGGTTCGTTGACCGGTTGCTGAAGCTAAATGTTGACTTTCCTGAGGAAATGGCGATTGACATCATTCTCCATTCCTTACCTCCAAGTTATGATCAGTTTCGTATGACTTATCATATGAACAAGGAGGAAGTCACACTTAGCAAACTTCAAGGACTCTTAAGGACAGCTGAAAATGGCCTTAAGGGTAAAGCGGTTGCTACTTCTACTCCTTCAACAGCCCCTGTTCTGGCTATTGGGCAGGGAAAGGGTAAGAAAAGGAAAAACCCTTCGAAGGGTACCAAGGGTAAGACTCTTGATGGTTCCTCTTCAAGTGGGACAAAGAAAGGTCCCATTACTCCTTCTTCAAACCCAAAGGAAGCACAATGCTTCTATTGCCAGGATAAGGGACACTTCAAGCGAAGCTGCCCCAAATATCTGCAAGATCTAAAGGATGGGAAGGTTAAACCCACCCATGCAGGTATTTACACAATATTGTCTAACAACTCATCTAATGCTAATTCTTGGGTGCTTGATACAGGGTGTGGTATTCACATTTGTACTGATTTGCAGGCACTAAGAAGAAGTGAGCAAGTGGAGCACAGGAAGATAAACGTAGTCATGGGCAACAGGAAAGCATCACCTGTTACCAAGATAGGAGTTTATTCTTTATTGCTTAATAATGGGTTAATGTTAGATTTGAATAAGTGTTGTTACTCGCCCGAAATGGCGAGAAATATTATTTCCTTTCATGGCTTGTACAAACAAGGTTTTACATTTTCATTTGATAATAAAAATGGTGCTATTAATGTTTATTACAATGATGTATTTTACTTTAAAGCATTACCTTGTGATGGTGTATATGAAGCCGTGAATGTTGTAGACAATCTAGGAAATAATGTGTTGTATATTGATTCTTCAGATAGCTTGGATAAAGCATCCTTGTGGCATTGTCGTCTTGGACATGTTAACAAGAAGCGCATAGACCAACTCCAAAAGGTTGGAGTCTTGGAATCATTTGACCTCAAGTCAGATGATAGTTGCGAGTCTTGTTTACTTGGAAAAATGACAAAGTCACCCTTCACAGGTACTTGTGATAGGGGTGAAGGTTTGATGGACCTTGTACACACGGATGTGTGTGGGCCCTTCAGAGTTGCTACAAGGGATGCTAATCGCTATTATGTGACTTTTACTGATGATTACAGTAGATATGGATATATTTACTTAATCAAGCATAAGTCAGAAACCTTTGAAAAGTTCAAAGAGTTTAAGCAGGAAGTTGAGAATCAATTGGGCAGGAACATCAAGATGCTCCGATCCGATCGAGGAGGAGAGTATCTTAGCATTGAGTTCCTTGACTATCTTAAGGAATGTGGGATTGTCTCACAATTGACACCTCCCAGAACACTACAGTTGAATGGTGTAGCTGAGAGGCGCAATCGAACCTTGTTGGATATGGTTCGTTCCATGATGAGTCGAGCTTCATTACCAATCTCTTTCTGGGGGTATGCCTTAGAGACTGCCGCCCATATCCTTAATCTAGTCCCTACTAAAAAGGTTGCCAAAACACCTCACGAGATGTGGACTGGGAAAGTTCCCAATTTGGACCACATCAAGATTTGGGGTTGTGAAGCTTTCGTGAGGCGTGAGACTCATGATAAGCTTGAACCTCGAAGTGAGAGGTGTTTTTTCATCGGCTACCCACAGAGATCCTTTGGTTACCTCTTCTACAGACCTAGTGATAATGTGGTTTTTGTAGCAAGAAGAGGAGTCTTTCGTGAGAGAGAATTCATAAGCCAAGGGGACAGTAGGAGGCAAATTGACCTTGAAGAGCTTCAAGAGTCAAGTGGTGAAGGAACCTCTAATGCTATCGACCAACCTGAGGAGGAAACTCCTGTTGATCCGATAGATGAGTCTGTACCTCCAAGACGTTCCACTAGGGTGAGGAACACACCTGATTTTTATTATGGTTATCACATCACCACTGAAGGTGATACATTTATTAGTGATAGTACACTAATAGATTTGGATGAACCTAATAATTACAGGGAAGCCATGGCAGGCCCTGAGTCTGCTAAATGGAAGGAGGCTATGGACAGCGAGATTCAGTCCATGTATGACAATCAAGTTTGGAACTTGGTTAACAATGTACCAGGTCGTAAGACAGTTGGGTGCAAATGGATCTTCAAGAAGAAGACCGACATGGATGGGAAGGTACACACTTATAAAGCGCGACTGGTTGCGAAGGGCTTTACTCAAACTCCGGGAGTTGACTATGATGAGACCTTCCCACCAGTAGCTAAAATTAAGTCTATTAGAGTATTGTTAGCCATAGCTGCATTTCATGATTATGAAATATGGCAAATGGATGTCAAAACCGCTTTCCTTAATGGAAAGTTGGCTGAGGATGTTTACATGGCTCAACCAGAGGGTTTTGTCGATACAAGATACCCTAATAGAGTGTGTAAGCTTGATAAATCCATTTATGGATTGAAACAAGCATCTCGCAGATGGAATCTTTGCTTTGATGAGAAAGTCAAAGAGTTTGGCTTTTCTAGGAGTGAGGATGAGTCTTGTGTGTATGTCAGGGCTAGTGGGAGCATAGTTAGCTTCTTGGTGTTCTATGTGGATGACATACTTCTCATAGGAAACGACGTCCCAAAGGTGTATCTATGTAAATATAGTTATCAACCTCTTTTGGGAGCATATATAGATATAAAAGGTTTGTTATCAACCTCTTTTAACTTATATTATGTGTATCTATGTAAATATAGTTATATAAGTAGGATTAAGAAGGACTTAGGACTACTAGTCTACCCTGCTTCCTGTTCTTGTTTGATTGTGGTCTTGGGGTATCAAGGTTAGTTGTCCGAAGGTCCTTTGAATCCTAGTTATATATTATGTATATGTATATAGATACAAAAGGTTTTCCTACATTCAAGTCCATACCCTTGGGTAGCAAGGGTATACAAACATGTTCATACATTGCTAGTAAGCTACCATAGGGGTAGTTTAGGAAGATACTATTACTAGAACGATGAAACATACAATGAGTCAGTTCATACATGAGTCAATACATACTATAATGAGAAACAAACATGAAACAGAGTGATGAGAAACAAACATACAGGCTAGACAGAGAAAGAACATACAATACAGCTAGCACACAATTCACATAACATTTACATTAATACATTTATGTGAGCCATTAAACAGGGCATGGCACTACCTGCCATGACTGTTTTTGTATCAGAATCTCCTTAATTGGGGAGCGTATGAGTTTGTGTATAGATCTATACTGGATTGACTATCCTACACCTTTCTGCTCGCTACAGTGGGACTTGCAAGTCTACGGGTGCCAAACGTCATTTTTGTGGCATCTTACATTGTCACTTTACTATTGAGTCGGTAGCAAGATACAGGCCGATCACATGTTACCTTAAAATATACAATTAAATTAAGGTAGTTAGTACAACAGTAGTTTCATAATACTACATTAAAGTACTATAACATTTTCCCTTTACATTTTACTTTGTGATTTCACACAATAAACAATAATGTAAAAACTATATTTTTGGTTAATGATAGTCTGATTTGGGAAAATACTCACTTTTACAAAGGATACACACACAGACACTAGATGCCTTGGTAGAAGGCTACTTTTAGTAGGAAACATAGGGTTTTCTAGGATAGTTCAAACAAATACAAAACTTTTACAAACACACAGTGCATCTTACAAAACATCTTACAAATGCTTTCATACAAACACAGACACTAATATACTTATGAACTCACCAGCTCTAAAGCTGATAAACTCTTTCAAAATAACTTGTATTCTCAGGTCACCAGTAGACAGGTACCGGAGCCAGGTTTTGAGAAGATGGAGCTCGTTCAAGACTCATCTTATATTTTGATGTATATTGTTATGGTGTCTTTAAAACTTAACGGAACACACTTGTATGAAATTATATTATTAATGCAATGGATGATGTTGTTGCTTGTTTACTACTTGCATTGTTGTGATACTGTACATGACGTCCTCCACCCCAGAACGTTTCCGCCGTTCATTTGGTTTTGAGGGTGTGACAGATTGGTATCAGAGCATTGTTTATAGTGAATCGAGTGTATCAACCCATAAAAGATATACGAACTATAAACACAAGCGGGATTTAAAATACTCTGATGAAGAGTTTATACTTTAAATAATAAAATATTTAATAAAGTATACCTACCTGCATTCATACTAAAATCAGTGTCACTAGGACAGAACAAAAGTATTACGATTGGTGGACAGCATAAGCATACTTAGAGACATATGGTCAACCCTGGGAAGATGTAGCCTGATCAACTACATTATCCGAGGAGTGATTAGCATGTGCCTAAGTGTGGTTGTGAGGTTGCAACAAGTCTAAAAACTTACCAACACTTCTACAACAAGAACAGTAGAACAAAACATTAAACTTAAAATACTATAGGAGTATTTTGTGTTACTATAATTACTTATTCGAGAATTAAAGGTCTTTATTAGTATAACAATGGTTGTTTAGTGGATACACTAAAGTTATATGTACTAGGATGTCATAGACTTAGAATCTGTGATCTTTGCCTTACTTCCTGTTCCTTGTTTGGTTGTAGGCTTAGGGTTAGGGTTACTTATTCGAAGGTCTATCCCGTATGCATGACATATAACTGGTATGCTTTAAACAAGTATTGGGGCAACTGATAAAGATCATCTTATAATTATTTAGTTAGTTAGTTAAATTTAGTTATTTCTTATATCCCTTTTCTCGCGTAGATTTAATGGCTGGATTTTATCTTCCCGGAGACCTGTACTTTCCCAACCACGACAACGCAGAATGGCTGGAAGACGAACCAGAAGATAATCACCCAATTCCTTTAGATGATTATGAAGCTGAAGGTTTTTCTGATGGTTCCGACTCGGAGCCAGAAGTTAACAACCAACTCCCAACTGTTCAAAACCCAAACCCTCGTCCTGCATTTCAAGGACCCACACCTTTGTGGGCCACAAACTTGAATAGGTGGAGTCAGGAACAAGGTCAACCTTTTCCCTACGATGGAGACAGAAGCTTCTACAACATTACTGAGGGAGGTTCAGCTGATAGGGTCCTACCTATCATGGTTCGTAGGATTGCTCGGAACACCGAGCAGGGTCGAGCAGCTATCGACCGGGTAGTAGAAGTGGATGCCAATTCTGGTATTAACACTGTGCGCATTCGCCAGCTGGAGTCCGCTCATGAAAGGGCTCAGGTTAACAATGCAATGCTTCAGAGGGAACTTGCTGAGACCCGAGCCGAAGTCAGGGAACTTCGAGCTCAGCAAGCAAGGTCTGACAGGCGCGTAAGAGACATTGAACGTCTGCTTTCGGATTCAAGGACGCACTCAAGCAGTTCTCGTCGTCGTTAAAATTTTACCGACTTCTCTTTTGGATATAACTTAGTTATGTAAAAACTTAAGTATAATTTCCTATCCTTATAAATCTTAGACCTGCTAGGTTATGATTTGGTAGTATGCTGTCAAAATTTTCCCATCTTGGATGATGTAAGACCTACTTCTAGGTCATTTTTCCCCAAACTCATTACATCTGTAATTCCAATATCTTTGACAGATATAAAAATCTAATGGAAATTATTATCCAAATACTTTCATCTTCATTCAAGTATTCCATTTAATTATGCTGTTGGGCTATGGAGAGTTAGTCCATGAGTCATTCTCATCAATGTTCATGTCAAATTCTCATCAATATCTTATTCATTCTAAACTTTCAGTTAAAAGATGCCTCCACGTAAGTCAACAAGACGTAATCCTCCACCACCTATTCCTCAATTTGATACAGCAGCCCTCAATGCTGCTGTAGCTGCGGCTGTGGCAACAGCCATGGCTGAATATCATTCTTCAAGTTCCACTGGAGGAGGGACTCCTATTCCAACAATACAGGTTGAAACCCCTGTGCGCTCGAGAGAGTGCTCCTACAAAGATTTTACAAACTGCAAGCCATTATCCTTCAGAGGAACTGGCGGAGTCATTGTACTCTCGCAATGGTTTGATAAAACCGAATCGGTTTTCGCAATCTGCTCCTGTCCAGAAGGGAGCAAGGTGAAGTTCGCTGCTTGCACCTTTGAAACCAGAGCCCTAACATGGTGGAATAGCCATGTTAAGTCACTATCTCTTTCAGTGGCAAATGATATGGGTTGGGATACTTTAAAAGACCTCATGACTGAGGAGTACTGCCCGAGGGGCGAGATCCAAAAACTGGAGGAAGAACTTTGGCGCCTAACCATGAAAGGCACCGACATCGTAACATATACCGCCAGGTTCTGTGAACTGGTGGCCCTCTATCCCAACATGATTCATACGGAGGGAAAGAAGATCGAGAGGTATATATGGGGGCTGGTGCCACCATACCAAGGAAATGTATTGTCATCACGCCCTACTACATTTGATAGTGCCAAGCGACTGGCACAGCAGCTAGTTGACCACGGGGTCCGTACCCCGGCTGCAACAACCACCCTGGCCATCTCAGAAACCGCCAGGACTGCTGAGTCCAAGCGGAAATTCTGGGATGACAAGAAAAAGAAAAAGGCTGCGAAGAAACAGCAGACGGTTGCAGTTCATAGTGCGACAGCACCTGCCACTGCTGCTGTTCCAATAAAGCAGTATTCTGGAAATTTACCTTTATGCAACAAGTGCAACTACCATCATATGGGAGCCTGTCGGGAAATGCAGTGTGTAAACTGCAACAGGAAGGGGCATACAGCCCGTTTCTGTAAATCGCCGGCGAGGCCAATCACCCAAGTCCCCGGCGCTGGAGTGGGCCAATCTTGCTACAACTGTGGCGATGTGGGCCACTACAAGAGGAACTGCCCCAAGGCAGGGAATGCCGGTGGAGTAGGAAGAGTTTTGGCTATAGGTCATGAGGAGGCGGTTGCCGACCCCACAGTGGTCACTGGTACGTTTCTCCTCGACAACTCTTATGCTTGTATACTATTTGATAGTGGAGCGGAGAGAAGTTTCGTGAATCAAAAATTTGCTCATTTACTTAAGCAAAAATCACGAGCACTCAAAGAACCGTTCACAGTAGAAATGGCTAATGGGAAGGCAGAGAGCACTAGCTGCATTTACATAGGGTGTACCTTAACTTTAGATAGCCATTCATTCTCGATCGATCTCATGCCAGTCTCAATTAAAAGTTTCGACGTCATCATTGGCATGGATTGGTTGAGTCTTCAGCGTGCCGACATCATGTGTTACGAAAAGGCAGTCCGCCTTAATCTTTCGTCTGGCGAAACCCTAGTAGTTTATGGCGACAAACTCGGCACAAACCTTCGTATCATCTCGAGCATTCAAGCTCAGAAATTCTTGCAAAAGGAATGTCGCGCATTCCTTGCTCATGTAGTCGATGTGAGCCAAGAAGCGAAAGACATCAAGAACATTCCAGTAGTACACGACTTTCCCGACATCTTTCCAGAAGAGCTACCAGGATTACCTCCGCAACGACAAGTCGAGTTCAGAATCGACTTAGTTCCAGGGGCTACCCCCGTAGCCAAATCGCCTTATCGTCTAGCACCTGCAGAGATGCAAGAACTATCCTGTCAACTTAACGAACTGCTCAGCAAGGGCTTTATAAGACCAAGCTTCTCACCTTGGGGAACTCCAGTCTTGTTCGTCAAAAAGAAAGACGGATCTTTTCGTATGTGCATCTACTACACGGAGCTCAACAAACTGACCGTCAAGAATCGTTATCCTTTGCCTCGGATAGACGATTTATTCGATCAACTTCAAGGGGCGAATTTCTTTTCTAAAATCGACTTAAGATCCGGATATCACCAATTACGAGTGCTAGGGGAGGATGTTCCAAAGACAGCCTTCCGAACTCGTTATGGGCACTACGAATTCGTAGTGATGCCGTTCGGATTAACAAACGCGCCCGCTGTATTCATGGACTTAATGAATAGGGTGTGTCGTCCTTACTTGGATCAGTTCGTCATCGTCTTCATCGATGACATACTTATCTACTCTCGTAGTAAGGAAGAACATAGTCAACATCTGCGACAAGTCTTAGAAACCCTGCGCGCGGAGAAGCTGTATGCGAAATTCTCGAAATGCGAATTTTGGATCCGACGAGTCGAATTCTTAGGGCACGTGGTTAGCGAAGAGGGAATCCACGTAGACCCATCCAAAATCAAAGCCATTGAGAGCTGGTCAGCACCGAAGACGCCTACAGAAATTCGTCAATTTCTAGGCCTCGCTGGCTACTATCGCCGATTCATTCAGAACTTCTCCCGCATTGCGAAGCCTCTTACAACACTTACCCAGAAGGGCGTATCCTTTGACTGGGAATAAAAGCAGGAGAGAGCGTTCCAAACGCTCAAACGAGCCTTATGCACTGCACCAATACTATCCCTTCCCGAAGGGATAGAAGACTTCGTTGTCTATTGCGATGCATCGAACCAAGGTCTCGGATGTGTTCTGATGCAGCGAGGTAAGGTCATCGCCTATGCCTCGAGGCAGCTGAAAACACATGAGGTCAACTATACGACGCACGATCTTGAACTAGGAGCAGTTGTATTTGCTCTAAAGATCTGGAGACACTACCTGTACGGTACGAAGAGCACAATCTTTACAGACCACAAGAGCTTACAACACATATTCGATCAGAAGGAGCTCAACATGAGACAACGACGGTGGGTCGAGCTACTCAGTGACTACGAATGCGAAATTCGTTATCATCCCGGCAAGGCCAATGTAGTAGCTGACGCCCTAAGTCGGAAAGAATATTCTGGTCGTAAAGTCAAGTCATTGACTATGACTATCCATTCGCACTTATCCACACAAATACAGGCAGCTCAGCTCGACGCTTTGAAGCCTGAAAATGTGACCAATGAATCCCTGCAAGGGATGGATAAGAACTTGGAAGTCAAAGGTGGCGGAGCTTATTATCTCATGAACCGGATCTGGACCCCGAAACTAGGTGGTTTCAGAGAGTTGGTCATGAAGGAGGCGCATAACACTCGTTATTCCGTTCACCCAGGTTCAGATAAGATGTATCTGGATCTTAAAAAGTTATACTGGTGGCCGAACATGAAAGCAGAGATTGCTACCTTCGTAAGTAAATGCCTTACTTGCGCAAAGGTCAAGGTCGAGTACCAGAAACCCTCAGGTCTTCTTCAACAGCCTGAGATCCCAGAATGGAAGTGGGAGCGGATCACTATGGATTTCATAACCAAGTTGCCCAAGACAACGGGTGGACTTGATACCATATGGGTCATCGTCGACAGATTGACCAAGTCCGCGCACTTCCTGCCTATCAAAGAGACAGACAAGATGGAGAAACTTACAAGAACTTATATAAGGGAAATTGTACGATTGCACGGTGTCCCTATATCCATTATCTCGGATAGAGATAGTAGGTTCACTTCTAGGTTCTGGCAATCACTACAAGGTTCCTTAGGAACTAGGCTGGACATGAGTACAGCCTACCATCCGCAGACAGACGGGCAAAGTGAGAGGACTATCCAAACCTTAGAGGACATGTTGCGAGCCTGTGTGATTGACTTTGGGAAAACATGGGATACTCATCTACCCCTTGTAGAATTTTCCTACAACAACAGTTATCACACAAGCATAAAGGCTGCTCCATTCGAGGCCCTCTACGGCCGAAAGTGCAGATCCCCTCTGTGCTGGGCTGAGGTGGGTGATACCCAGTTCGCTAAGGGACTAGTTTCTGAAAGCACTCTCACAGGTCCGGAGATCATACGGGAAACGACGGAGAAGATCGTTCAGATCCGTGAACGACTGAAAGCCTCCAGAGACCGACAGAAAAGCTACGCTGATAAACGAAGGAAACCGTTGGAATTCCAGGTGGGCGACCATGTTCTATTGAAGGTCTCACCCTGGAAGGGCTTGATACGCTTCGGAAAGCGTGGAAAGCTAAATCCAA
This sequence comes from Lactuca virosa, assembly GCF_052849685.1. Classification (NCBI taxonomy): domain Eukaryota; kingdom Viridiplantae; phylum Streptophyta; class Magnoliopsida; order Asterales; family Asteraceae; genus Lactuca; species Lactuca virosa. The sequence continues at coordinate 211,989,142 of NC_136428.1, read as the reverse complement.
GGTACATTGGGCCTTTCGAAATTCTTGCCAGAATCGGCCCTGTAGCTTACAAACTTAACTTACTGAGCGAACTCAGTAACGTACATTCTACCTTCCACGTCTCGAACTTGAAAAAGTGTCTGTCCGACGAGACTCTTGTAATCCCACTCGACGAGATCGAGATCAACGAGAGCCTCAACTTCGTGGAAGAACCAGTAGAGATCATGGACCGGGAGGTCAAGCAAACGAAACAAAGCCGCATCCCGATAGTGAAGGTTCGCTGGAACGCCAAGCGAGGACCTGAATTCACTTGGGAGCGAGAGGATCAGATGAAACTGAAATATCCTCGTCTTTTTAATTAGTTCCTTGTAACTACTTATTTGCTTAAATTCTAATTTCGGGACGAAATTCCTTCTAAGGAGGGGATGATGTGACAACCCGAAATTTCTATTCTGTACAACATATCAATTCAATAGAAGTCAAATAAGTTACAGTTAAATTTTCAGACTTTTTGGATTAAGTTTGATTCTTTTAGGATATACACTTTATGAGATACCAGGAGAGAGGATGCCCTAGGGTTATAGTGCAACACTGTTATTCCTAAACTTCAAGAAATTGGAGTTTAATGCCAGAATAAAATATTTTCAGCCAAAAACCCAGAAATTTGGGGTATATATATGACACTTGTCATTTATTATCATTTTTCCAAATTTCTCAAGAACAAAAGCAAATCCTCTCAAGTATCATCACGGGATTTATTCCAAATCTCGATCTAGTAAGTGTTTTCAACCATTTCAAGTTAGTAGATCACTTAATCTAGTGTTTTAACACCCTTCTAACCGTGAAATCATTCCAAAAGGTTGATTTTTCCATTTTCACCAAGAACACACACTAGTGTTTTTGGCATTTTGGCGCATTTCAAGCTTCCATATAGTAAGTACTTCTATCCTAGAGTGTGTTTAAGCTTGCTATACTTCATTATAACATGAAATCATCCAAGAAACACCAAGAAAATGGTGTTTACGGTTCTTGTTTACGGTCCAAGAACGTTCTTGAACCGTAAACCCATTTTAAGGGACCAAAATGTCCCTAATCCCTTCCTAAGCCTAGGTAACTAACTTGGATCCTTACCTTGATGTGTTAAGGACTTGAAATCATCGAAATACGAACATCCATAGGAGTTTACGGCCGTAAACTCTAGGGTTTACGACCGTAAACCCAAAGTGATGTGGTCTTTGGGCCGTAAACTCCAAATAGGAGTGAAATGGTGCCCTAGCTTCTTCCTTAGGCTTATACTTCAAGAGGAAACACTTCAATGGACTTAGAAACATTCAAATCAACAAATGGTCAAAAGAGGGGGAGTTTACGGCCGTAAACTCTAGAGTTTACGACCGTAAACCCATTGAGTGGAGTTTACGACCGTAAACCCATTGGGTTGAGGTCACAAAACCGTAAACTTAAGTTAGGGTTTCTTTTGAACCCTAAACCCTATAGCATTGTTCGACAACATTTAGATGCATTCCTTGAGACTTATAACACTTATATAAGGTGTTTAACTTGTCTTAGGATGTCTTAACTTTGCTAATTAGTTGTTTAAAGTCTAATTCGATACATATATGTTGTATTTATATGTTAAATAGGATCATTGTGTGTGTACAAGTCTTCACTTGACACCTAGCAATCCTATTTCTTCAGTTCATCCAAACCACCAACTACAGGTGAGTTCATACCCCTTCATTAACCTTTTAAATGTTTTTAAATGCTTTATGGGGGGGGGGGATACAAGTTGAACAATTATAGTTATTATATCAATCACATGTGATTAATAACTACCAAACAAATGGTTTTCTTACTTTTCAAACTGGTTATCAAACTGTTTTACCTCAAACTGTTTTACCTCAAACTGTTTTACAAACTCTTTTATTCTCAATACATTTATCAAACTCTTTTAACTTATATTATGTGTATCTATATAAATATAGTTATATAAGTAGGATTGGAAGGACTTAGGACTGCTAGTCTACCCTGCTTCCTGTTCTTGTTTGATTGTGGTCTTGGGGTATCAAGGTTAGTTGTCCGAGGGTCGTTTGAATCCTAGTTATATATTATGTATACGTATATAGATATAAAAGGTTTGTTATCAACCTCTTTTAACTTATATTATGTGTATCTATGTAAATATAGTTATATAAGTAGGATTAAGAAGGACTTAGGACTGCTAGTCTACCCTGCTTCCTGTTCTTGTTTGATTGTGGTCTTGGGGTATCAAGGTTAGTTGTCCAAAGGTCGTTTGAATCCTAGTTATATATTATGTATATGTATATAGATACAAAAGGTTTTCCTACATTCAAGTCCATACCCTTGGGTAGCAAGGGTATACAAACATGTTCATACATTGCTAGTAAGCTACCATAGGGGTAGTTTAGGAAGATACTATTACTAGAACGATGAAACATACAATGAGTCAGTTCATACATGAGTCAATACATACTATAATGAGAAACAAACATGAAACAGAGTGATGAGAAACAAACATACAGGCTAGACAGAGAAAGAACATACAATACAGCTAGCACACAATTCACATAACATTTACATTAATACATTTATGTGAGCCATTAAACAGGGCATGGCACTACCTGCCATGACTGTTTTTGAATCAGAATCTCCTTAATTGGGGAGCGTATGAGTTTGTGTATAGATCTATACTGGATTGACTATCCTACACCTTTCTGCTCGCTACAGTGGGACTTGCAAGTCTACGGGTGCCAAACGTCATTTTTGTGGCATCTTACATTGTCACTTTACTATTGAGTCGGTAGCAAGATACAGGCCGATCACATGTTACCTTAAAATATACAATTAACTTAAGGTAGTTAGTACAACAGTAGTTTCATAATACTACATTAAAGTACTATAACATTTTCCCTTTACATTTTACTTTGTGATTTCACACAATAAACAATAATGTAAAAACTATATTTTTGGTTAATGATAGTCGGATTTGGAAAAATACTCACTTTTACAAAGGATACACACACAGACACTAGATGCCTTGGTAGAAGGCTACTTTTAGTAGGAAACATAGGGTTTTCTAGGATAGTTCAAACAAATACAAAACTTTTACAAACACACAGTGCATCTTACAAAACATCTTACAAATGCTTTCATACAAACACAGACACTAATATACTTATGAACTCACCAGCTCTAAAGCTGATAAACTCTTTCAAAATAACTTATATTCTCAGGTCACCAGTAGACAGGTACCGGAGCCAGGTTTTGAGAAGATGGAGCTCGTTCAAGACTCATCTTATATTTTGATGTATATTGTTATGGTGTCTTTAAAACTTAACGGAACACACTTGTATGAAATTATATTATTAATGCAATGGATGATGTTGTTGCTTGTTTACTACTTGCATTGTTGTGATACTGTACATGACGTCCTCCACCCCAGAACGTTTCCGCCGTTCATTTGGTTTTGAGGGTGTGACAAGAATGTTATTAAATGATCGAGCAAAATTTATTAAGCGGTTTTTAATTAATCAAAACGAAATTTTTGGTCTTGAATTTTGGGATGTTACAAGTTGGTATCAGAGCCTTGGTTTGAGGGATTCGGACACACTCTCGGGTGTGTCTGGACTCAAACTAAGGGCTTGATATGAAAAGTTTCAAAAGGAATTTGAAAAGTATTTGAAAAGAGAAAAGAACTTTCAAAAGAACAAGGTGTGTGATGCGTGCAATCGACCGAGCTCAAGTAAGTGCTTCCCAAAATACCAATACATGTTTGATATGTGACATGATATGATTATAAGAATTGCATGCTAGATTATGGCTAAGGATCTAAGAGACATGCCTTGTATGCTTATGTGAACTTGTAGAATTGAATGCTAGAACTGATCAGCCAGTACTAGGATGGCCTGTTTAGGTTATGCCTGATTGTATGACTCCTAAAATTGCATGCTAGTGTAGATTCCTAATAAGAGGATAGAACGGCTTGTTTGGTTAGATTTTCCGCTTGTCTGAATGCTGGTTGCTTTGTGCTTTGTAGGACTTTAAGTAATGGGAGTTAGCTACTAGATGAATGCGTTAAGTCACATGTGATCAGGGTTGAGTAATCTCAGAGTGCGGGACTTGACCCTATTGCGCAGCTCTTGTCTGAGTCTAACCGTTGTAGGGATGAGTCTTTTACTCGAAGGATTATCCGAGCCTCGTCACATGTTATGGTATTCATGTAGTGGTTAATTGGCATTATGAAGAGTCTTTCAGCAGCTGAGGACTGGGTTTGGGATTGGAGATTTCTGTCACACCCCCGAACCAGACGGCGGAAACGTCCGAGGGCTCGCGTGACTTAAATTGAATATCATCACAATGATTATACATGAAACACAACATAAACTTCACCATGCATTAATACATAATGATTGACATTGTTCACATCCAGTACATTGTTTAAATATTACATATCCATAGCATCAATTGTTCGAGTGTTTTCAAACATAACATCCTAACATACTTGATATTACCCTTCAGCTTACCTGTTACCTGAGAATACAAGTTATTTTGAAAACGTCAATATATGAAATGTTGGTGAGTTCATAAGCAGGGTTGTGATAAAAATGATTTGTGTAGTTTATAAAACCCAGAAAATCCGATATTTTCTGAAAAGACAATTGTTTACAAAAGTGCGAAGATCCATAAGTTGGTGCATGAATGATTTCAAAACGTGTATAAATGGGAAGTTTTGCATTATAGTTATTGAAAATACAAGCGAGTGGTGTTGATTTCCTCGAAAAACTCGATGTTTTCCGATAACATAATATAATTGTTTCAAATTGTTATACCGCCACACAAGTGATTTTGATTACTTTTCCTTGATTACTCGGATAGTATTGGATTTATAACCATGAATAATAATGACTAGTTCGTCTGTCTTGGCATCCTAAAGAACGTCGGAATTGATCTTAAGATTTTGTCACCCTAGACTGGCCGAGTCTAACTGTAGCGAACAGCTGAGGTGTGGGGAAGTCACCCCCGTATAGATCTATACACAAACTCTCGCTCTCCTTCCAAGAGACTTTGATTATAACTACAGACTACGAACGACCCTTAGAGGTGTCGCCCGTTATTACTCACTTAATCCAAACAACATTGATTACTATTGATTAACGACCTGTATTTGTTTACTTGAGTTGAAGGTAAGCCTAACAAACGAGGAGAAGAGGATTACAAGGTCCTGCTAATTACGTGTGTTATTTAAGGCTGTTGGTTATATGAAGGACGCGTTGGCCCATTTCACATTTTATTTATTTGGACCTTACTAGCAATGCTAATGGGCCACTGAGGCCCAATAGCACTTGAAAGCCATTGAGGGCCCCTTAAACATGTAATTGGGTCACAGGAGGCCCAATAAACGTTTATTTTCATCGTTGGGCTCAAAAGTTATGTTAATGGGTCACGAAGGCCCAATAAGCATGATTTGGACTTTCAAGCCCAAGGATTTGAATATTTACTTGTTTTAGGTATAGTATATTTGTTGGAAAGTTTGATTGAACGATTGTTAATTTCGTATCGGCAAGAGGCCGGTTGGTTGTTTATAACGATATTTGGAATTTTACGTATATTCATCTTTCTATTTTCATGAGTTGTAGTTTGGTATTTTTGACTCAAATATCTTAATAATAAAATAATTGGTTCAAAATATTGGTTTGACCCTTTTCAGCCCTTCTTTAATAAAAATGACAATTTTAGTCCCTTATTTTAAAAAAAGAAAAACATTTTAGGCCCTTAAACCATTTTCTTTACATTTTTGACCCATAGACTTGTTTAAGTGATGTTTTTAGTTCAAAATTTACTCTTTGGCAGTTTCAGCCCCTCTAGTAAAGAGTTTTTCAGTTAAAGTCCAACTTTTTCGCAACTTTTACAAATTTGGCCCAAATTCCAAAAACTTTACATTTTTGATCCTTTTTGGAAAAGAAAAGCATTTTAACCCTTGAAATAGTTTTGTTTACCCCTTTTACTCCCTGTTTCGAGAATTGTACCATTTCAGCCCCTTAAAATCGTATTTTTTGCAATTTTTGGGCTTATGGGCCGAAAAGCCGAAAATTAGCCCATTAAGCTACAAATTACATTTCTATTCCTTTAAAGAGTATAATATTCATAAAAACATTTATTTTTACTGTTTTGACTCTTTTAGTCCTTAAGAAAACCTTAAATGACAAATTTCAACCCATCTTTTGTTTATTCGACAATTATAGCACAAAAATGAGTTTTATGTTGCATTATGTTTATTATGACTTTAGATAGAAACTTTTCTTGACTTGTTCAATGAAAAGTATATTAGATCATGTTTGTTTCCCCTCTTGTGCCATAGATCTGGAGATTTCTTCCCTTTTTGTTACATATTTACCACATAAACACATAAAATCACACATACATACATGAAATCACACATAAGATACACATACACATAGATCTACACATTTTACTTGTATTCTCCCCCATAAAACTTGTGAAAATCGAAAATAGAGGGGTATGAACTCACCTTGAGTTTGTGGGTTCGGTTTTGAAGAGAAATGGAATAGTTTGATGTTATTTTCGGATTTAGTAAGTCCTTCTTGAATAGATCTCGAACTTATGGAGGTTTTCTAAGAGTATGATCACAAAATACTTAGAATGAATGATCTTAGCATAAAAATGAAGTTATACAACTTAGAAGTGTAAGGACTTACCAAGGGAAGATGAGTTTTAGGTGGAAACCTTCTTGATCCACCTTAGATCTTCGAAAATTTGTGAAGGAGATGAAGACTTTCTAGAGAGAGTGAGGTTGAAAGAAGTTGGTGTAATGTATGTGTGTTGTGATCTCGGCCGAGAGATAAGAAGAAGAGAGAGAGAAAGAGGCCTTGATGTATGTTGGATCATACAAGCTTGCTTGGAAGTATGGGATGCAAAGGCTTTGTTATTTGTTGTATAATATGGAGGTGACACCTCCAAAGTCAACCTCTATTTCCCTTTTATATATATATATATATATATATATATATATATATATATATATATATATATATATATATATATATATATATATATATATATATATATATGTTGGGCCGAGAGGGAGAGAAGAGAGAAGAGGATTTGGGCCATTTGTGCTTAAGTCCATAATTTGGGCCCAATTTGATGGTTTTCGGACCAATGGGCCTTTTAGAGTAGTTCACGGCCCAATATTCATCAAAGAATGAGTTTTATGGCCCATTAGGGCTAATTAGATTTTTTATGGCCCAAATAAGGCCCATTTAGATAAACTAGCCCATTTTAGGATTATAAGGCCCAAAAAGGTTAAGTTTTATGGAAGTGGGTCCAATTAGGGCCCATTTAAGGGTCCTAAGCCCAAAATAGTCAAATTGGAAGCTTATTGGTCCATTAGGCCCAATAAGGAAATCCTAGTCCAAAATGGCCTTGAACCGGGATTTTTAGGGTTTCCAACCTTTTGTTGACTATTTGAATGGTTGTATAGAGTATTTGATGGAATTTGTGGTCATTGAATAAGCACCATACATGTTTTCAAGTTTTAGCTACAATGTCATTCTTTGTTAAGTGTTTACAACATATCAGAATTCCTAGTTGTGACAATTTCCCTAGGGTAATCCTAGGAGGAGAGTAGCAGAAAGCAGCAGTAGTAGAGGGGACTTGGTAAAGTCGAAGCAGAGGATCTGTACTATTGAAAGCACGGATAGATGTGGAAGGTAGTATGAGCCCGTACTACTGAAAGCAGAGGATCTGTACTTGAGTCAAGGAGGGCCGAGATAGAACCAGGAAACTTGTAGTATGTGAGACCTTCTGAGGTGATATACGACCCTGACAATTATGTGTTTCATTTCAGAATGGTGATGATTACACGACACGGAGCAGGAGGATCAGGATCCGGTTCAGGATCAGGTTCGGGTGCAGGTTCCGAGCTAGTGGATGAGGGACTACGCGAGTTCATCGCGTCTGAGGTCACGAGAGGTATCCTTGAGTCGACCCCGGTGATTTTCGGATCGATCAAGGAAGGGATTATTGAGCTATTGGAGGATCGCCTCAGAGCATTCCGGAGTGATATGGCATCCAGCCAGTCAGAATCATGCACATTGTCTTTCAAGGACTTCAGGGGGAGTGGCGCGCCAGACTTCCACGGGGTGAAGGACCCCATTGTTGCCCGGAGATGGATTGTAGACATTGAGTCTGCACAGTTGACGAGCTTCTGTCCCGAGGGGTCGAAGATTCGATTTGCTGCAGGATGCTTGAGGGACAGAGCTAGAGACAGGTGGGAGTCAGTTGGTGATTCCTTGGGAGCCTCATCCATAGAGGCTATGACCTAGTCCGACTTTGTTACCAGGTTTAGGGCGGAGTTTGCGCCGGCTGTGGAGCTTCAACAGCTGGCCAGGGAGTTCCTAGACATGAAACAGACGACGGAGTCGGTGGAGGAGATTACCGCCAAGTTACGGGAGAGGGCCTTATTGGTGCCTCAGTATGCAGGGGATGAGGAGATGCAGAGGACCTGCTATTATGACATGTTGAGAGCTAATATTTGGGAGCATATCAACTTCTCGGCATGCCCGACCCTGGACTCTATGATTGCCAGGGCGCGGGAAAGGGAGATTGATTTGGAGCACATTGCGAAGAGGAGGTCGGATCAGATGTATACTTTGGAGGGTCCCGGGAAGAGACCCAAGACTTTAGATCAGCGATTAGTAGGTCGGCAGGGCCGAAGTCAGTGCAGCACGTGCAGGAAACTGCACGAGGGAGTTTATCGTTCCAGGGGTTCAGGCTGCTACAAGTGTGGAAGTGATGGTCACGTCAGCAGGGACTGCCCACAGGGAGCAAGCCCATTATGTTTTCACTGCTATCAGGTGGGCCACAAGAAGGCTGACTGCCCGTCAATGAGGGGAGCATAAGGGAGTGCGTCTGCCCCGACAACTTTGAGGATTACGGATGGGTGAGAGGGTAAGGCCTTGCAGTGACAGATGAGGGAGATCTGGATTACAGCAGGGAATGTTGCAGGTATGTATCAATGGCTATTTTCTGACTCCTTGCACTCCTAAGAGTCCAAAAGGATAGCTCAAATGGCCTGGAGTAGCCCATACTCCAAAAGACCTAGCTATGGGACCAAAAGATGCTTAAAGCTTCCCTAAGTCTAGATCTAAGCTTAGATGAGCAAGTTTCAGACTTTATACCTTCAATAGGCTAGAAATGATGCACACAATCTGGATCTACAAGCTCCTTCTTCTCATTTGCTTCTTCTCAAACTTCCTTCTTCTTCAAAACCACAAAAGAAATCCCAAACACTCAATGTAAGCTCAAAAATGCACTCAAGATGGCTAGGATTTCGAGATTAGCACTAAAAGGAAATGGAGGACGAAAGGGTAATGGAATAGAGGGACTTAAGGACTTTAAATAGGGGGCAAACTCTAATAATTAGGGTTTTCTCCTGGCTTAGGTATGCCTAACGTACGCATAGGTACGCCCAAGGTATGCAACGATCAGCCTGATTGCGCGCAAGCAAGGAGTACGCCTTGCTTACCTAATGTACGCCCAACATGCTCACGAACCCTTTACCACCTTTTAATTGAATTGTATAGAATGATAGATTGACTTCATACCTGGCGACTCGGGTGCTAAAAAATGATTCCAACACTCCATCCTTTTGGAGTTGGGAGAAGAATTTCTCGTTGATGTGACTAAGACGACAATGCCACAAGCATGCTTTGTCTACACCATTAGACGAATCAATATGAAATACACTATTGCCTAAGCTATCAACATAAATCATAGTTTCATACACACCAATACAAGGTAAAGCTTTAAACATAAAAACACCATTTTTATAAGCTGAAATTGAACCATCATCATTATCAAATGAATAATGAAAACCTTGTCTGAACAATGCATGAAATGAAATGATGTTACTTCTCATTTCTGATGAATAGCAACAATCAATCAAATCCATCCTGACATCACCATCGAGCACTAGACCATAAACTCCAATCTTGGTAACAGGTGAAGATCGCCTATTCCCCATTATCAGGTTCATTCTTCCATGCTCTACTTGCTCACTTTCTCTTAGCCCATGCAAATCAGAACAAATATGGAACAAATATGAGTTATTAACTTGAATAGTCTAAATACATGCCAACGATGGCTTAAACTTTCCATCCTTAATGTCCTGGAAGTATTTGAGGCAGCTTCGTTTCCAATTCCCTTTTTCCTTGCAGTAGTAGCAAGTGGTCTCTTTGGGGTCACTAATAGCAGGTATATCAGAAGTGGACTTTCACCTGGACCCACTGCCAGACGCTCCAGCATGGGCCTTGCCCTTCCAGTTCGATTGAGGATTTGTTTTCCTCTTATTTCCTCTGTTTTTCCCCATGGTTAGGACGTGAGCACTTGTTGTAGAAGGGAGCTGGTTTTTCTTCATCCGTGACTCAACTGTTTGTAGCAAGTTGTGGATTTGGGTCAATGTGATCTCCATGTTGTTCAAAGGATAAGTTAAGATAAACTGATCATAACTTGGATCTAAGGAGTTAAGGACCATGTCAATGGCCAACTTCTGGTCAAAAGTCACATTGATCTTTTCCATACGCTTCACGTATCTCTATATTCTCTGCACATGGTTGCAGATAGACTCCCTAACTTTCATTCCATTAACACCTTGACGACATCATACCACTCTTGACGTGCTTTCTTATGAAACTTTTCAGCAAGATCCAAGCACATCTAATATGGTCAATAGTCCTTATATAAATTTTGCAACTCAGCTACCATGGTTGCAACCATTATGCACACGACTTTTGTTACGTCATCACAGTGTTATTTGTAGGAAGCTTGTTCCTCAGAAGTAACAGATGACTCATCGATTTCCATTACGGGATTTTTGAGAACGTATTCTTTGCCCTCGTATCGAAGATTCCTTTTGAGATTTCACAGTACAGTCAATGTAGTTTGGACCAGCTAATTTCTCTTTCGATAGGATCGATAGAAAAGTGAAGTTTGAGTTGATGGTGGAAGATTGAGCAACAATAGCATCTCCCAGAGCAGACATCTCTATAAGAGATATAGTTTTAGTTAGTTTATATAAATCCTTAATATTTTAACCCAAAATAAATATTCAAGGCACGAATCAAAATTACAATTCACAATCAAGAATAGGGATGCTGTTGTCATATTGCGAATTTATGAAGGTACGTAAAACAATTCACCAATTTCAATATAATATGAAACTTCTAGATCTTTTGAGATTCATTGAATCTTATCAATGACATGTTTAATCTCTGATTATGCTCTACTATTTGTGAATGGGATACCGAGGATCACAAAGAAGCTGTGAATAACCATGTAAACACGCTTGACAACCTTGATGCCATTTATCATCTCAAATTAATGTGTCGGTTAACCACACACGTTCCATTAACAATGATAATTTTCGAGTTGTGCCACCATGTCAACTTTATAATCCCAAATTAGTGTGCCCATTAGCCACACACGCTCTACTAATGACTAATAAACAATGATGTGCATTTTCATGGATTAGCAAACTTTTCATATTTTTCTAAAGTAACTAGAGTGAGATTTCGTAAAGAGGGTTCTAGTACTTTTATAGAATTATACTTTTAATGAGATCGTGTGCTATCAAATCCGTTTAGCTAACAACCCTCCACCAGATAGGTGAATGGTGGGTGAAAAGGACACCCATTCAAAGATCATTTTATAGGTCTTTTCTTATATATATATATATATATATATATATATATATATATATATATATATATATATATATATATATATATATATATATATATATATATATATATATATTATTTTAAAACTTTTTAAAATACAAGGTTTAAATGTTAATTATCTAAATTAAACTTTAAATTAATTAATATTTAAACCAATTACGATTTAATCTTTATCTTTTAATTAAGCAATTAATTAAATAAATTTAAATCATTTAAGGATTAAATAATTATTTTCATTTAAGCAATTAATAAAATAATTCAAATGTAATCCTAATCCAAAACCCTACTAATTTTCGAAAAATATGGTTTAGGGTTATCTGGTTTTAATCATTCAAAATTAAGGCATTTAAAATAATAATTAAGGAAACAAGATAAACCGTGAGGCTAGAGGCATTTTTTTTTGAAATTTAAGGGGGTGGAGGCTAGGGTTTTAAGAACCCTAGCTTTTTGCGAAAATTCAAGCCTTTAGGGTTTAATTTCTATAAACGCTAATTTTGATGCATTGATTAGTATGCATAATCGAATTGAAAACTAAGGTTCTGATACCATTGATAGGTTTGATAGGTTTTATGAAGCGAAAATAACTTAACCCTTAAATTCACATGCAACCTTTTTGGATCTTAGCTTTCTCTATTGATAGCAATAATCCAAGAATATCAAAAACCCTAAGGTAATCTACTATTATCTAAAATAACAAGGGATTAGGGTTTACATACCTTTTGATAATTATAGCAAATAATCAAATCAATTCCATTATACAAATGCCTTGGAAAGCAAGCAATAAAAACTTGATGCCTCTAATGGTTTGTACTCAAACCCAAGTAACAAAAACACTTGAGGAGAGAGGAGGCAAGGGGTCCTATTTATAGCTAAAGTAAGAAACCCTGAAAACCCTAATTTGAATATAATATTATTATTTCATATTAGGTAATTATGAAGTTCAAGTCCAGTCGTGGACATAAGTGGAATTAAGGAACAATTTAGAAGTAGATTATATTGGTCATTCAAATAAAAAAAATATCTTTAAGGATTAATATAGAACCCTTAAAAGGATCACCAAAACTATCCATGACCCATGGAAGGTTTTGGAATCCCTCTTGGTCAACTATTGAACAATTACAACTTAAGTCCCTTCACTTTTAATTAATCTAATTAATCCCAAAATTAATTCCGATTAATTTATAATTAATTATTAATAAAATATTACCATTTCTAATTAATATATTAATCTCATAATATATTAACAAATTATTTATTACTATTTATTAATCATATTATAAGTCAATAAATCAACCTCTCTCTCCAAATGTTATTATACTCAATGACTAGTTTTGAGGGCAAACCAAAAGGACTTAATTTTACTTTAAGTATACACCAATTTTGTTATTGGTTTAGACTCCTGAATCCAACATATTTGTCTCTTTCACTCTTTGACTCTTTGACCTGAGGGTCTTTCTAAGGTAGAATGTCTATATCTTTCTCATTTTTCTCTAGGTATATCGAACCTCTTACTCTTTCTGCCCATTTCTTGCCACTCTTTCTCTACATTTCTATCTCCACCTATTGATGTCCATATTTCTGTCCCTTTTCTCTTTAAATCTTCACCATCTCTTCTTCTTAGGGACACATACTCTTTATGCTGTCCACTCACTGGGACATATCATTTGTGACATATATTCCTTTCATGATACTCATGGTATCATTCTTTCTACACATACACTTAGCATCTCTGTAACTAGAGAGCACAATCTTGTGATTTCACAAAATGACTCTCTTTCTTTTTTCACAATATTCTTGACCCAAACCTTCACAATTGATCCATCTACAATCTCAAACTCCTGAGTTCTTTATTTGATTATATCTACAACCATGTACTTAAATATCATAGCATGGTTTATCACAAAACTAACTCATAATCTCTAGTTCTCTTTCACCTTCCATAATTTAAGTCTAGGTGTGGATATACCAATCCTTATGCACTTAAACTATTGCTCTGATATCAATTATAACGACCTAAGTTTTCTATCATCTAATTATCTATTTATTGTGTAGATTATTAGAGTTCTTTCTTAAAATTTGCGAAATTCTTTTAACTCACAAAAATAAAAACAATTTACATCCCAAATAATTTTTTGGCTTTTCAATAAAATTATACAACTAAATTAAGGGAACAAGGAATATACAAGTAATAAAACTACTCCAAATCTCAGTCCTTATGCTCCTATCCTCATCATGTACACCATATGCTACTTGTGACAACCCGAAATTTCTATTTTGTACAACATGTCAAGTCAATAGAAGTCAAAACAGTTACTATTAAATTTTCAGACTTTTTGGAATAAGTTTGAGTATTTTAGGATTAATACTTTAGGAGATATCAGGAGAGAGGATGCCCTAGGGTTTATTGTGCAACAATAAAGTCCCGACACATCAAAAGTTTAGAGTTTACGGCCTAAACTTGGTGTTTACGGCCGTAAACCCTAAGGGAAAGGGGTATATAAGTGGCACTTAGCCATTTTTAACACTTTTCCACTTTTTCAAGAACAAATATCAAACTCTCTCAAGTATCATCCAAGTTTTATTCAAGATCTTCAATCTAGTAAGTGTTTCTAGCCCTTTTGAGTTAGTATATCACTTAATCTAGTGTTTTAACACACTTCTATCCGAAAAATTAGTCCAAAAGGCTTGATCTTCAAATTTCACCAAGAACACACACTAGTGTTCTTGGACTTTTGGCTCATTTCAAGCTTCTATATTGTAAGTACTTCTATCATAGAGTATGTTTAAGCTTTCTACACATCTTTACATCAAGAAAACACAAGGAAACACCAAGATCAAAGGTGTTTACGGTCCAAGAACGCCTTGGACCGTAAACCCTTCTTAAGGGGCTAAAGTGGCCCTAGTCCCTTCCTTAGCCTTGGAAACTAGTCTAGACTCATACCTTAATGTGTTTAGGACTTGAAAACATCGAAATACCATCATCCATAGCGGTTTACGGCCGTAAACCCAAAGGGAAATGGTCTTAGGGTCGTAAACTCCATATAGGAGTGAAATGGTGCCCTAACTTCTTCCATAGGCTTATACTTCAAGTGGAAACACTTCTAAAGACTTTTAAACCTTCAAATCAACAAATGGTCAAAAGAGTAGGAGTTTACGGCCGTAAATGCATGGGTTTACGACCGTAAACACATGGGTTTACGACCGTAAACTCATGGAGTTATGGTCAAGAAACCGTAAACTCAAGAAAGGGGTTCCCTTGAACCCTAAACCCAATAGCTTTGTCCTACAACACTTAGATGCAATCCTTGGGACTTATAGCACCTATATAAGGTGTTTTACATGTCTTAGGATGTCTTAACTTGGTTAATTAGTTGTTTAAAGACTAATTGAATTCATATATGTGTATTTATATGTTAACTAGGATCATTGTGTGTGTACAAGTCTTCACTTGACACCTAGAAATCCTATCTCTTCAGTTCATCCAAACCACTCACTACAGGTGAGTTCATACCCCTTAATTAACCTTTTAAATGTTTTTAAATGCTTTTATAGGGGGGATACAAGTTGAACAACTATAGTTATTATATCAATCACCTATGATTAATAACTACCAAACAAATGGTTTTCTTACTTTTCAAACTGTTTATCAAACTGTTTTACCTCAAACTACTTTAAAAACTCTTTTACTTATCAAATACTTTTACTTAAACTCTTTTAAACTTATATTCTCTGTATCTATATAGATATAGTTATATAAGTAGGATTGAAAGGACTTAGGACTGTTAGCCTACCTTACTTCCTGTTCCTTGTTTGGTTGTGGACTTAGGGTATCAAGGTTAGTTGTCCGAAGGTCGTTTGAATCCTAGTTATATATTATGTATATGTATATGGATATAAAAGGTTATTTCTTTCATTCAGTTACATGCCCTTGGGTAGCAAGGGTATACAAACATGTTCATACATTGCTAGTAAGCTACCATAGGGGTAGTTTAGGAAGATACTATTACTAGAACAATGAAACATACAATGAGTCAGTTCATACATGAGTCAATACATACTATGATGAGAAACAAACATAAAACAGAGTGATGAGAAACAAACATAATATAGAATGATGAGAAACAAACAATAGACACTATGACGAGAAACAAACATACAGGCTAGACAGAGAAAGAACACAATACAGCTAGCACACAAATCACATAACATTTACATTAATACATTTATGTGAGCCATTAAACAGGGCATGACACTACCTGCCATGACTGTTTTTGTATCAGAATCTCCTTAATTGGGGAGCGTATGAGTTTGTGTATAGATCTATACTGGATTGACTATCCTACACCTTGCTGCTCGCTACAGTGGGACTTGCAAGTCTACGGGTGCCAAACGTCATTTTTACGGCATCTTACATTGTCGTTTTACTATTGAGTCGGTAGCAAGATACAGGCCGATCACATGTTACCTTAAAATTTTACATTTGGCTTAAGGTAGTTAGTACAGCAGTAGTTACTTAATACAGCACTACAGTACTATAACATTTTCCCTTACATTTTACTTTGTGTTATTCACACAATAAACAATGATGTAAAAACTATATTTTTGGTTAATGATAGTCGGATTTGGGAAAATACACACTTTTACAAGAGATACACACACAGACACTAGATGCCTTGGTAGAAGGCTACTTTTAGTAGGAAACATAGGGTTTTCTAGGAGAGTTCAAACAAATACAAACTTTTTACAAACATATACAGTACATTTTACAAAACATCTTACAAATGCTTTCATACAAACACAGACACTAATATACTTATGATCTCACCAGCTTTAAAGCTGATAAACTCTTTCAAAATAACTTGTATTCTCAGGTCACCAGTAGACAGGTACCGGAGCCAGGTTTTGAGAAGATGGAGCTCGTTCCAGACTCATCTTATATTTTTGATGTATATTGTTTTGGTGTCTTTAAAACTTGACAGAACACACTTGTATGAAATTATATTATTAATGCAATGGATGATGTTGTTGCTTGTTTACTACTTGCGTTGTTGTGATACTCTACATGGCGTCCTCCACCCCAGAACGTTTCCGACGTTCATAGGTTTTGGGGGTGTGACAGATTGGTATAAGAGCATTGTTTATAGTGAATCGAGTATATCAACCCATAAAAGATATACGAACTATAAACACAGCGGGATTAAAATACTCTGATAAAGAGTTTATACTTTTAAATAATAAAATATTTAACCAAGTATACATACATGCATTCATACTAAAATCAGTGTCACTAGGACAGAACAAAAGTATTACGATTGTTGGACAGCACAAGTAGGCTTAGAGACATATGGTCAACCCTGGGAAGATGTAGCCTGATCAACTACATTATCCGAGGAGTGATTAGCATGTGCCTAAGTGTGGTTGTGAGGTTGCAACAAGTCTAAAAACTTACCAACAGTACTACAATGAGAACAGTAGAACATAACATAAACTTAAAATACTATAGGAGTATTTTGTGTTACTATAATTTCTTATCTAAGAACTAAAGGTCTTTATTAGTGTATCAATGGTTGTTTAGTGGATACACTAAGTTTTTATGTGCTAGGATGTCATAGACTTAGAATCTGTGATCTTTGCCTTACTTCCTGTTCCTTGTTTGGTTGTGGGCTTAGGGTTAGGGTCACTTATTCGAAGGTCTATCCCGTCTGCGTTACATGTAACTAGTATGCTTTAAACAACTATTGAAGCAACTAATAAAGATCATCTTATAATTATCTACTTAGTTAGTCTAATTTAGTTATTTCTTATATCCCTTTTCTCGCGTAGATATCATGGCTGGATTCCATCCCCACGGAGACCCGTACTATCCCAACCACGACAACGCATGATGGCTGGAAGAAGAACCAGAAGATAATCACCCAATCCCTTTAGATGATTATGAAGCTGAAGGTTTTTCTGATGGTTCCGAATCGGAGCCAGAAGTCAACAACCAACCCCCAGCTGTTCAAAACCCAAACCCTCGTCCCGCATTCCAAGGACCCACACCTCTATGGGCCACAAACTTGAATAGGTGGAGTCGGGAACAAGGTCAACCTTTTCCCTACAATGGAGACAGAAGTTTCTACAACCTTACTGAGGGAGGTACAGCTGATAGGGTCCTACCTATCATGGTTCGTAGGATTGCTCGGAACACCAAGCAGGGTCGAGCAGCTATCGACCGGGTAGTAGAAGTGGATGCCAATTTTGGTGTTAACACTGTCCGCATTCGCCAGCTGGAGTCCGCTCATGAAAGGGCTCAGGTTAGTAATGCAATGCTTCAGAGGGAACTTGCTGAAACCCGAGCCGAAGTCAGAGAACTTCGAACTCAGCAAGCAAGATCTGATAGACGTGTGAGGGACATAGAGCGTCTGATATCTGATTCAAGAACTCACTCTAGCAGTTCTCGTCGCCGTTAGAGTCTTATCGACTTCTCTTTTGGATATAACCTAGTTTATGTAAAAACTTTAGGCTAATTTTCCTATCTTGTTCAACCTTAGACTTGTTAGGTCAATTATTAGGTCGTAGTTCTGTCAAAATTTTCCAATCTTGGTTGATGTAAGACCTACATCTAGGTCATTTTTCACGAACTTGTTACATCTGTTATCCCAGTGTCTTTGACAGATATCTAATCTAATGGAAATTATTATCCAAATGCTTTCATCTTCATTCAAGTATTCATTCAATTACGCTGTTGGGCTATGAAGAGTTAGTCCATGAGTCATTCTCATCATATTTCTATCAAATTCTTATCAATGTTTTCATCTTTCTAAAACTTTCAGTTTAAAGATGCCTCCACGTAAATCAACAAGACGCAATCCTCCCGCACCAACTCCACCTACTCCTCAATTTGATACAGCAGCTCTAAATGCTGCTATAGTTGCGGCTGTGGCTACAGCCATGTCTGAATATCATTCCTCAAGTTCCACTGGAGGAGGGAATCCTATTCCGACTATTCAGGTTGAAACCCCTGTGCGCTCGAGAAAGTGCTCCTACAAAGACCTCACAAACTGCAAGCCATTGTCCTTTAGGGGAACTGGCGGAGTCATTGTACTCTCACAATGGTTCGAGAAGACAGATTCGGTCTTTGAAATCTGCTCGTTCCCGGAGAGAAGCAAGGTCAAGTTTGCCGCTTGCACCTTCGAATCAAAAGCCCTAACATGGTGGAATAGCCATGTTAAGTCACTATCTCTAGTGGTGGCAAATGATATGGGCTGGGGCACCATGAAAGACCTCATGATTAAGGAGTACTGCCCGAGAGGCGAGATCCAAAAGCTGGAGGAAGAACTTTGGCGCCTAACCATGAAGGGCTCCGACATCGTCGCATATACCGCCAGGTTCTGTGAACTGGTGGCCCTCTGTCCCAACATGATTCATACAGAGGGAAAGAAGATCGAGAGATATATATGGGGGCTGGTGCCACCATACCAGGGAAATGTATTGTTATCACGCCCCACTACATTTGATAGTGCCAAGCGATTGGCACAGTAGCTAATTGACCACGGGGTCCGTACCCCGGCTGCAACAACCACCCTGGCCATCTCAGAAACCGCCATAACTGCAGAGTCTAAGCGGAAATTCTGGGATGACAAGAAAAAGAAGAAGGCTGCCAAGAAACAGCAGATCGTGGCAGTTCATAGTGCGACAACACCTGCCACTGCTGCTGCTCCATTAAAGCAGTATTCTGGAAGTTTGCCGCTATGCAACAAGTGTAACTACCACCATGTGGGAGCCTGCCGGGAAATGCAGTGTGTAAACTGCAACAGGAAGGGGCACAAAGCCCATTTCTGCAAATCTCCGGTGAGGCCAATCACCCAAGTTCCCGGCGCTGGAGTGGGCCAAGCTTGCTACAATTGTGGCAATGTGGGCCACTACAAAAGGAACTGCCCCAAGGCAGGGACTGCCGGTGGAGTAGGAAGAGTTCTGGCTATAGGTCATGAGGAGGCGGTTGCCGACCCCACAGTGGTCACTGGTACGTTTCTCCTCGACAACTCTTATGCTTGTATACTATTTGATAGTGGAGCGGAGAGGAGCTTCGTGAACCAAAAATTTGCTCATTTACTTAAGCAAAAATCACGAGCACTCAAAGAACCGTTCACAGTAGAAATGGCTAATGGGAAGACAGAGAGCACTAGCTGCATATTCATAGGGTGTACCTTAACTTTAGATAGCCATTCATTCTCGATCGATCTCATGCCAGTCTCAATTAAAAGTTTCGACGTCATCATTGGCATGGATTGGTTGAGTCTTCATCGTGCCGACATCATGTGTTACGAAAAGGCTGTCCGCCTTAATCTTTCGTCTGGCGAAACCCTAGTAGTATATGGCGACAAACCCGGCACAAACCTTCGTATTATCTCGAGCATTCAAGCTCAGAAATTCTTGCGAAAGGAATGTCGCGCATTCCTTGCTCATGTAGTCAATGTGAACCAAGAAACGAAACTTATTCAGAACATTCCAGTAGTACGCGACTTTCCCGACATCTTTCCAGAAGAGCTACCAGGATTACCTCCACAACGACAAGTCGAGTTCAGAATCGACTTAGTTCCAGGGGCTACTCCCGTAGCCAAATTGCCTTATCGTCTAGCACCTGCAGAGATGCAAGAACTATCCTGTCAACTTAACGAGCTGCTCAGCAAAGGCTTTATAAGACCGAGCTTTTCACCTTGGGGAGCTCCAGTCTTGTTCGTCAAGAAGAAAGACGGATCATTTCGTATGTGCATCGACTACAGGGAGCTCAACAAACTGACCGTCAAAAATCGTTATCCTTTGCCTCGGATCGACGATTTATTCGATCAACTTCAAGGGGCGAATTTCTTTTCCAAAATCGACTTAAGATCCGGATATCACCAACTACGAGTGCTAGAGGAGGATGTTCCGAAGACGGCCTACCGAACTCGTTATGGGCACTACGAATTCGTAGTGATGCCATTCGGATTAACAAACGCACCCGCAGTATTCATGGATTTAATGAATAGGGTGTGTCGTCATTACTTGGATCAGTTCGTCATCGTCTTCATCGATGACATACTTATCTACTCTCGAAGTAAGGAGGAGCATAGCCAACATCTGCGATTAGTCTTAGAAACCCTGCGCGCGGAGAAGCTTTATGCGAAGTTCTTGAAATGCGAATTTTGGATCCGTCGAGTCGAATTCTTAGGGCACGTGGTTAGTGAAGAGGGAATCCACGTGGACCCATCCAAAATCAAAGCCATTGAGAGCTGGTCAGCACCGAAGACGCCTACAGAAATTCGTCAATTTATAGGCCTCGCTGGCTACTATCGCAGGTTCATTCGAAACTTCTCCCGCATTGCAAAGCCTCTTACAACGCTTACCCAGAAGGGCGTACCCTTTGACTGGGAAGAAAAGCAGGAGAGAGCGTTCCAAACGCTCAAACGAGCCTTGTGCACCGCACCAATACTATCCCTCCCCGAAGGGATAGAAGACTTCGTTGTCTATTGCGATGCATCGAACCAAGTTCTCGGATGTGTTCTGATGCAGCGAGGTAAGGTCATCGCCTATGTGTCGAGACAGCTGAAGACACATGAGGTCAACTACACGACCCACGATCTTGAACTAGGAGCAGTTGTTTTTGCTTTGAAGATCTGGAGACACTACATGTACGGTACAAAGAGCACAATCTTTATAGACCACAAGAGCCTGCAGCATATATTCGACCAGAAGGAGCTCAACATGAGACAACGACGGTGGGTCGAACTACTCAGTGACTACGAATGCGAAATTCGTTATCATCCCGGCAAGGCCAATGTAGTAGCTGACGCCCTAAGTCGGAAAGAATATTCTGGTCGTAGAGTCAAATCATTGACTATGACTATCCATTCACACTTATCCACACAAATACAGGCAGCTCAGCTCGACGCTTTGAAACCTAAAAATGTGAACAGTGAATCCCTTCGAGGGATGGATAAGAACTTGGAAGTCAAAGGTGGCGGATCCTATTATCTAATGGATCGGATCTGGACCCCGAAACTTGGTGGTTTTCGAGACTTGGTCATGAACGAGGCGCACAACACTCGTTATTCCGTCCACCCAGGTTCAGATAAGATGTATCTGGATCTTAAAAAGTTATACTGGTGGCCTAACATGAAAGCAGAGATTGCTACCTTCGTAAGTAAATGCCTTACTTGCGCAAAGGTCAAGGTCGAGTACCAGAAACCCTCAGGTCTTCTTCAACAGCCTGAGATCCCAGAATGGAAGTGGGAGCGGATCACTATGGATTTCATAACCAAGTTGCCCAAGACAACGGGTGGACTTGATACCATATGGGTCATCGTCGACAGATTGACCATGTCCGCGCACTTCCTGCCTATCAAAGAGACAAGATGGAGAAGCTTACAAGAACTTACATTAGAGAGATTGTACGACTGCACGGTGTTCCTATATCCATTATCTCGGACAGAGATAGTAGGTTCACTTCTAGGTTCTGGCAGTCGCTACAAAATTCCCTAGGAACTAGGCTGGATATGAGTACGGCCTACCATCCGCAGACAGACGGGCAAAGTGAGAGGACTATCCAAACCTTGGAGGACATGTTACGAGCCTGTGTGATTGACTTTGGGAAAGCATGGGATACTCATTTACCCCTTGTCGAATTTTCCTACAACAACAATTATCACACAAGCATAAAGGCTGCTCCATTCGAGGCCCTCTACGGCCGCAAGTGCAGATCCCCTCTGTGCTGGGCCGAGGTGGGTGAGACCCAGTTAGCTAAGGGACGAGTTCCTGAAAGCACTCTCACAGGTCCGGAAATCATTCGGGAAACGACGGAGAAGATCGTTCAGATTCGTGAACGATTGAAAGCCTCCAGAGACCGACAGAAAAGCTACGCTGATAAACGAAGGAAACCGTTGGAATTCCAGGTGGGCGACCGTGTTCTATTAAAGGTCTCACCCTGGAAGGGCTTAATACGCTTCGGAAAGCGTGGAAAGCTAAATCCAAGGTACATTGGGCCTTTTGAGATTCTTGCCAGAATCGGCCCTGTAGCTTACAAACTTAACTTACCGAGCGAACTTAGTAATGTACATTCTACCTTCCACGTCTCGAACTTGAAAAAGTGTCTGTCCGACGAGACTCTTGTAATCCCACTCGACGAGATCGAGATCAACGAGAGCCTCAACTTCGTGGAAGAACCAGTAGAGATCATGGACCGGGAGGTCAAGCAAACGAAACAAAGCAGCATCCCGATAGTGAAGGTTCGATGGAACGCCAAGCGAGGACCTGAATTCACTTGGGAGCGAGAGGATCAGATGAAACTGAAATATCCTCGTCTTTTTACTTAGTTATCTGTAACTACTTATTTGCTTAAATTCTAATTTCGGGACGAAATTCCTTCTAAGGGGGGGATGATGTGACAACCTGAAATTTCTATTTTGTACAACATGTCAAGTCAATAGAAGTCAAAACAGTTACTGTTAAATTTTCAAACTTTTTGGAATAAGTTTGAGTATTTTAGGATTAATACTTTAGGAGATATCAGGAGAGAGGATGCCCTAGGGTTTATTGTGCAACAATAAAGTCCCGACACATCAAAAGTTTAGAGTTTACGGCCTAAACTTGGTGTTTACGGCCGTAAACCCTAAGGGAAGGGGGTATATAAGTGGCACTTAGCCATTTTTAACACTTTTCCACTTTTTCAAGAACAAATATCAAACTCTCTCAAGTATCATCCAAGTTTTATTCAAGATCTTCAATCTAGTAAGTGTTTCTAGCCCTTTTGTGTTAGTATATCACTTAATCTAGTGTTTTTAACACACTTCTATCCGAAAAATTAGTCAAAAAGGCTTGATCTTCAAGTTTCACCAAGAACACCAAGAACACACACTAGTGTTCTTGGACTTTTGGCTCATTTCAAGCTTCTATATTGTAAGTACTTCTATCATAGAGTATGTTTAAGCTTGCTACACATCTTTACATCAAGAAAACACAAGGAAACACCAAGATCAAAGGTGTTTACGGTCCAAGAATGCCTTGGACCGTAAACCCTTCTTAAGGGGCCAAAGTGGCCCTAGTCCCTTCCTTAGCCTTGGAAACTAGTCTAGACTCATACCTTAATGTGTTTAGGACTTGAAAACATCGAAATACCATCATCCATAGGGGTTTACGGCCGTAAACCCAAAGGGAAATGGTCTTAGGGCGGTAAACTCCATATAGGAGTGAAATGGTGCCCTAACTTCTTCCATAGGATTATACTTCAAGTGGAAACACTTCTAAAGACTTTTAAACCTTCAAATCAACAAATGGTCAAAAGAGTAGGAGTTTACGGCCGTAAACGCATGGGTTTACGATCGTAAACACATGCGTTTACGACCGTAAACACATGGGTTTACGACCGTAAACTCATGGAGTTATGGTCAAGAAACCGTAAACTCAAGAAAGGGGTTCCCTTGAACCCTAAACCCAATAGATTTGTCCTACAACACTTAGATGCAATCCTTGGGACTTATAGCACCTATATAAGGTGTTTTACATGTCTTAGGATGTCTTAACTTGGTTAATTAGTTGTTTAAAGACTAATTGAATTCATATATGTGTATTTATATGTTAACTAGGATCATTGTGTGTGTAAAAGTCTTCACTTGACACCTAGAAATCCTATCTCTTCAGTTCATCCAAACCACTCACTACAGGTGAGTTCATACCCCTTAATTAACCTTTTAAATGTTTTTAAATGCTTTTATGGGGGGGGGATACAAGTTGAACAACTATAGTTATTATATCAATCACCTATGATTAATAACTACCAAACAAATGGTTTTCTTACTTTTCAAACTGTTTATCAAACTGTTTTACCTCAAACTACTTTACAAACTCTTTTACTTATCAAATACTTTTACTTAAACTCTTTTAAACTTATATTCTGTGTATCTATATAGATATAGTTATATAAGTAGGATTGAAAGGACTTAGGACTGTTAGCCTACCTTACTTCATGTTCCTTGTTTGGTTGTGGACTTAGGGTATCAAGGTTAGTTGTCCGAAGGTCGTTTGAATCCTAGTTATATATTATGTATATGTATATGGATATAAAAGGTTATTTCTTTCATTCAGTTACATGCCCTTGGGTAGCAAGGGTATACAAACATGTTCATACATTGCTAGTAAGCTACCATAGGGGTAGTTTAGGAAGATACTATTACTAGAACAATGAAACATACAATGAGTCAGTTCATACATGAGTCAATACATACTATGATGAGAAACAAACATAAAACAGAGTGATGAGAAACAAACATAATACAGAGTGATGAGAAACAAACAATAGACACTATGACGAGAAACAAACATACAGGCTAGACAGAGAAAGAACACAATACAGCTAGCACACAAATCACATAACATTTACATTAATACATTTATGTGAGCCATTAAACAGGGCATGACACTACCTGCCATGACTGTTTTTGTATCAGAATCTCCTTAATTGGGGAGCATATGAGTTTGTGTATAGATCTATACTGGATTGACTATCCTACACCTTGCTGCTCGCTACAGTGGGACTTGCAAGTCTACGGGTGCCAAACGTCATTTTTACGGCATCTTACATTGTCGTTTTACTATTGAGTCGGTAGCAAGATACAGGCCGATCACATGTTACCTTAAAATTTTACATTTGGCTTAAGGTAGTTAGTACAGCAGTAGTTACTTAATACAACACTACAGTACTATAACATTTTCCCTTACATTTTACTTTGTGTTATTCACACAATAAACAATGATGTAAAAACTATATTTTTGGTTAATGATAGTCGGATTTGGGAAAATACACACTTTTACAAGAGATACACACACAGACACTAGATGCCTTGGTAGAAGGCTACTTTTAGTAGGAAACATAGGGTTTTCTAGGAGAGTTCAAACAAATACAAACTTTTTACAAACATATACAATACATTTTACAAAACATCTTACAAATGCTTTCATACAAACACATACACTAATATACTTATGATCTAACCAGCTTTAAAGCTGATAAACTCTTTCAAAATAACTTGTATTCTCAGGTCACCAGTAGACAGGTACCGGAGCTAGGTTTTGAGAAGATGGAGCTCGTTCCAGACTCATCTTATATTTTTGATGTATATTGTTTTGGTGTCTTTAAAACTTGACAGAACACACTTGTATGAAATTATATTATTAATGCAATGGATGATGTTGTTGCTTGTTTACTACTTGCATTGTTGTGATACTGTACATGACGTCCTCCACCCCAGAAGGTTTCCGCCGTTCATAGGTTTTGGGGGTGTGACACTACTTAAACTTACAAAACATGAAACATATCTACAACATCATACATTAATGTCTGGTGAGTTACATTCTTTCTATTTTCTTGTTAATCTAATATTCTTCTAACTATTTCGATCTTTTTATACTCTAGTCTTCTTCACTTCTCCTTCTCACTCTACAAGCTATCTTTTCTTCTTTATCTTTATCTCTCTTCACATACTCTACATTATGTGTTTTTTTTCTCATACTCTGCTCTATTCTCCATCCTTCTCATCACATCTATCTCTTATTCTACTCTTGTTCTCATGATCATCTAAGAATATATACATGTTCTATCTTCTCTTCCTTTACCCCTCTCATGCTCTACTCACTTCTTCTATTTTCTCTTTCTCCATGCTCTATCCCACCTCATATTTCTATACTGTTTTCACTCTTTATGCATGTCCTTCACACACTCATATTATGCTCGTTTCTCATGTCTTACTCTTGGCATGCCTTTCTATTACTCTACTTAGATTTACTACTCTATTCTCAACATCTCATGCCTTAGCTTTATCTACTGTCAACAAGACCCAACAGTCCTATCTT
The DNA here is from genome assembly GCF_052849685.1 of Lactuca virosa. Taxonomy (NCBI): domain Eukaryota; kingdom Viridiplantae; phylum Streptophyta; class Magnoliopsida; order Asterales; family Asteraceae; genus Lactuca; species Lactuca virosa. The sequence goes on along the minus strand of NC_136428.1, from coordinate 211,962,521 downwards.
ATACATTAGCCTCAACTATCATCTAAAGGAAACAACATCCCATTAACGTTACTAGGTACACTTATCCAATATTACTCCCCTCTCTTAAGATCCCTTGTGGATCCTTATCTATTCTTCTTCTTTTAAATCACTTAGTGGTTCCTTACTCTTAATCCCTTACATATCAAATCTAAGTTCTCTAAAAGAAATCTCTTATTTTGTTCCACTCATGGAACCTTTCTCAGTCTCATATAACCACAAATAATCCCATTCATTCAGGAACCATCTATCAATATACCCGAAGGAATCGTTATATCTTTCCCCGTAGGGAACATAATCTCTTTCTTGAAGGAATCATCATCTCTACACCTCTATCAATATTTATTATCACTGATCACATGGCACTTGTCCCATGGACAATATACCTCTTTATCTCATCAAGAGATCTTCAACTTCTCTTCTAGTACTTAACTCATTAAGTACTTATTCTCTACCTTTATCTCATGCACACATGTATTCTACCCAATACTCATAGTATCTATATCTCCTTACATACACATTCTTATAATTACATTACATATAATAGTTCTCTTTCTACATTTAACATCTTGTAGGTATTTAGAAAGTACCTTTCTCATTAATCCATATACATTATAATTATACGTATACGCTCAAATACATGATGCTAAGCATATAATCATATATACATACATATAACTACATATATATTGTTGGGATTTTATTCAAAAACTAGTTTTAAAACATAATATTTAGCAACGGAAGACTTTATGATTTGAATAACATAAAAAAGTATATTAACCATCAAGGATCTTCTTGCAAACTTTGGAAAGAAAACTACCACCAACGAAAGAAGAGATGAAGAAATAACAACGTTTGTAGTTCTTCGGGTCCTTTTGGGAGGCTTGGAAGTTGACGAAAAATGATGAACTTTAGAGACACCAACAAGTTATCGACTTGATTTATGATGTTAGTCTTGTATAACTCTTAAATTCTTAAGATTTAAGTTCATAACAAAAGTATAAACTTAAAGAGAGCATTAAGAAGCAAGTATGTAGAAACACCTTTTTGCATGAGAGAAAGTAAGTGGGAGGAGAGAATTTACACTTAAAATCCTCTCAATAAATAAAGCTTGAAAGCTTTCATAAAGTTATAGCATTATACATAAGTCTTTAACCTTTTAAGTACTCATGACAGTAAAGCATATATGTCCCCCCACACTTTTAAGACATGCCATGATTTCCATTTAAATAATAAAATGTCCATACTCTTTTGATTTATGACTACCCATGTTTTCTTTTATAAGAAAAAGAAGTCAAACTTTTATAAAATATACAAACTCTTTTATATTTTATAAAATCTAACTTTTACCTAAATGAAAAAAGAACCTTTCTAGTCCAAAATAATGTACATGACTTAATAATTCATACCATATGATATATATCATGTTACTTGCTAATTAAAATCATTATTTCCTATAAGTAAATACTTTCCAATTTAATTATAAGAGTTTTATGAATATTTATTAAAATAAATTTCTAATAAATAATCAATTGTATCAAGTTGTTGTTAGTATGACCCATTAGTATCATTTGTTAATTAGCAATATCACTTTTATATGATTCTTGAGCATAATTGATCTTTCAATCTCCCATTTACGTAAGATTCATATTAGACAGATATAGACAATGGTGAATGTCTAGCAACAATTCACTGCCCCCATCAAAATACGAGTTTGTGCCATTCTATCAACATCCGATTCCCAAAAAGCTCAAAGCTATAATTGGTGTATAAGGTAAGTTTATCAGTTATCCCTTTTTCACAGACATCGTGTTGAATATGAGATACGGATCACAATCAATCTCATCTTGTGTTCAACTTTTGGTAAGGTGCCTTAGATGTCTAACTCTCAACACATAAGAGGAAAAAAATGCCATCTTGAATACATAAGCCTCTTGAATAGCTCATACCATACATGAAAGGGGCTTTTATAACTGCCCGGTTAAGGACCAACATTTGAACATATCTAAGCACAGTACTGCCTACACTTAAGTCTCACTATGTATCTCAGGTGCTAAGGATACAAAGACATTACCTTTTAATTAAGTATCATTTATGATAGCGATCCATGAGATGATCTTGATGCAGGTCATTTCAATACTAGTTATCTGACAAGTACCTGTGAAAATTGGTTACAACCCATTCCCTTATTCATCCAGTGAAAGTCCACAAAAATAATTCATATTAGTCTTACTTCATAATTGTTCCCACATTTATAACCGACTATGAACTTTTAGAATAATAAGATTATTCATGGATTAAACATGTTAATATAGAACACAAGAAGTGCTGATGTTATGATCATATCCCAATATATCAAAACATTATATAATAGTTGTTGTCACAATGTTCCAATATCTATATACTAAATCCAAATCAAAATCCCATTTCTAGAATAATAAACTTTTATAGTTGAAGTGTGACCATTCATACTTAGCTTAGAAGAAGGACTTTATGAATGGGTTCGACTAAACTTAATTTCTGTGAATTTTGCGAATACTATCATCTCCATATTTGCTAAACAAATCGAATATAAATCATTTCATCTAGTTCAAACCTATGAGCTAGGTTCTTTTGAGGCTGGCTCAAAATTAGTGCCATGTAACAATGTAAAGTCTCCTCCAAAGGAATCTTCTAGCTTGATCTCTTTCAATATATTGTCAATATATGCATGAGGATATAAAACTTTTAACATTTATTTTATCTATCTGTATAGATTTTAAATTCCAAGAATGTGTCTTCTTCTTCCTAAGTTTCTCATTTTAGAAACATATTCTGAGTCAATGTGAATGGCCTGGCATGGTCATAATGTAATTTCTCATGATTAAGTATGTCCCATTCATACGAGATTAGGAATGCCACTATACTCCCATTAGTTCTTTGTAAACACACATGTTCTATTCATTTTTATATAAAAGCACACCTTATGGTTTCATATTAGAATGATGATTACAATATTAATGTTTGCTTTATATCCACAAGTGGATCTCAAGCTTTACACGTTTTGTTAGGACAACATGGATTTAGAAAACCTTTAGGCTAATTTAGATAGATATCTTCTAGTAGATGTCTATTAAGAAAAGCTGTATTTCTTGAAATCTATTTTCTATATTTCATATTGAGAATATGAATCTATAGTAAACAATATCCTTGTTGATCTAATCATAGCTACTTGTAAAAAAAGGTTTGATCACAGTCAATTTCATGGGTATGATAAGGACCATTGTCAATGACATGAGTATGAGAAAATCCTTTTATAACAAGTCTTGCTTTAAATGTGTATAGTTATCCATGTATTCTTTCTAAACGAATCATATTCTCCTTCGAGGCTTGCTATAGAGAGAAATTTCAATCAAGACCCTACTTGATTATCATACATGGATTACATCTCATGTTCATGACAATATGGGTTACATCTCATGTTCGAGATCTGACATAGCATCTTGGTATTTGATGGATTTGCTAGAAACCATTAATAGAAGCTCATCAATGAGAGATTCCACATTTCTCAAGTCACAGATGATATCTACCACTCATGCAAACAATTTGTGTTAATGAAGCACTATTATCCAAGTTTAACAATCCCTTGTCAAAACTAGTGCCAACTATTACTACATCAGGTTATGGTTCTTGAGCTGCTTCAAGTTCCATGTACCGCCCACTTGATTTGTCATTAGAATCTTGCTTGCTACTAACTTAGCTGCCAGAAGAAATAAGAGAACTTATTCTTGGTGAGTTTGTATATAATAATCTAATCCACATTTAGATTATTATACAAATATGTATCTAGTAGATTTTCGGTTTTAAAGCTTTACTCCAACATACACTTTAATCCATAAAACATTTAATAAGATAGGGATGGAACCTTTCCATACAAAATGTTATGAAGAAAATGTTATATCTACTAGTTAGTTGGTGTTTGTACTCAAGGTAGAATTGATAGTGTTCTAGGTGTTATCCCAAGGAAATAAAAGGAGGATATTTCTACCGATTAGAAGATAAATTATACCAAGTAAGATTTAATACATCCTTTATTATCATCAAGGCCTTAGATAGTTCTTACCGGTTTGTATTTCAACTTTATATTTGAAACCTTCATAAAAGATTTCACAATTATGTTTTAAACTGGAAAATATAATTTATAACTACTATAGTTGTTAATAAAGTTGATTTGGTATCTTATGATAAATATTATACATTCATTAGAAAGGAAGTCATACACCATAGTGTATAGTTCCTTAATAATTATTTTCTCTACCACTTAGTGAAAATATCATTAGGAATATTTTATATATAAATAAGATTTACATATGTCAAATAAACTACATTATTTTCCTTCAAGGATCCCTTTCTTGAAGTTGGAATATGTGAATGTCATTTATATAATAAAGATAACAATGTCAAAGACGAGTTTGATTTAAAACAAGTTTATGTCAAAAGTATTTTGCATACATAATTTGTTATTTATAAAACATTGATCTTTAATTTATAATTATTATTAAGATATCTAGTCTCATAGAAAAGAATTTTAATCATTTCTGAATATGATTATGCTCGTTATGAAAAACGATTTAAGTAAATAGTCAATCATTCATAAATTAAACTGAGACATATATTTAGGCAAGCTAAATTAGAACATACATTGTTCTACATTACAAGTACATATGTTCCAAGCATAATAAACTAGACTCCGAGGGTGTAGTTCTAACTTGATTGTGCTCAGCTGGTTACTCTTCTGTAAATATCTGCAAGCCAAATATAAATATTAGATTAACATTTAAGTACCAAGTACCTAAGTGTTATATGAAAAGTATGAGTTCTATCTAATAGATACCTGAAGTACTAGTCTCTTGCAGACTTTGTTTCTAGATAAGAGGAGCAGTTCCTCTTTTAGTGTCCAATTTCTCCATAAAAGAAACAAGATCCATCTATGTGGGTCTTACTGGATTTCTTGGGCTTAAAGGTGTTCAATCCATAAAACATGGGCCTACTAGATCACCCAAGGTGACTCTTTTGGGACTTATACTATTCCTAGTTTGATGTTAGAAACATCTTTAGTATCACAATGATGCCTTTACTAGGTATCATGTTCAGGCTTATTGCTCAAAGAAAATAATTTAAGAATAGGACCTTCAAGTGTATACAATTTCATATCTCTCACGAGATTGTCTCTTAAGGCATAAACCCATTCATTGAAGTTGTATCTATTTAATTCTATTTTTTCATTAAGTCATTAAAGAAAATGACAATTTCATGGTGATGAGAATGGATTATTTAACTACAAAATTTTAACAAAATTCATTTAGTATATTCAATATTTTAATTGTTTAATAATTAATACCCTTTTAGTTTCCAAAAACATTAATTATCAAAGTCTAGGATCCAAGATGCAAAAAAAATAAATGGTTAGGTATCATTTATCCCATCCATTTGAATTCGACACGGTAGATATTGATTATCAATTATATCTTACTATATAATTCCTAGATTTATGGGATCACTAATAACAAATTTAATTAGACATATTTGCTCCCATCTATGCCTCGAAACTCTCTTGCTTAGGCATCCTTTATCACAAAAGATTTCCGAACAAACCATCCAATTTGAAAAGCTTGTGTAATCGGCCTATAACTTAGTTATAGAAATCGCGAAGACACCCCGGCCATCAAAAGATAACACTAAGTGGTTAGGTATCCTTTATCCTACTAGTGCATACAAGAGATGTGTGAGTGCTCTTCAAGAAGGTTTGCATAGATTTGAGGTTTGTAAAAGGGTCTTTTATATGTTTTATAATTCTAATTTTAAAAACATATGATATCATGGTTATTACATGCATATAATAAACCATGGTACCAATTTTCAAAAGAAAAACACCTTTTAGTGGTTCTATATAAAAAGCTAATTTTTATATAATTCGACGCTATTCAATTTTAATAACCGGTATTAAGTTTGAGTGCTTTTGAACGTTTTATATATTTAATAAAACCTCCTTTTATTACTTATATATTGGAGTTTGTATAAGTTATAAAAATAATGTCACACCCCCAAACCGGAAAGACAGAAATCTTCGGGGGCGGATGACGTCATGTACAGTATCACAACAATTGCATAATAGTAATCAAAGCAAACACAACCATTACATTGATGGAATATAGTATTTACATCTGTTCAATACATAGTTTGTATGACATCAAAAATGTATAACAAAAGTATAAAAGACGCGACACTAAAAGCTCCGTCTTCTCAAAACCTGCGGGTGTACCTGTCTACAGGTTCCCTGAGAATACAAGTGGTTTTGAAATTGTATCAACATTTAAGTTGGTGAGTTCATAAGTATGTTTTCATAATGAAATCTTGTCTTTGTTCTTTGAAATCGTTCGTAAGTTCCTCAAGAAAATCCAATATTTCCTTTAGTACTGAAAAGTAGTCATAGGCCTTAAGACCAAAATGTACGTTTGTTACTATATTCTGTAATAGTATAACAAAGTAGTGTTTGTTATGAAACCCTTGTATGAAAACCTTTGTATGACTGCCTGGATACTACCAGCTAAATGTATAATAGTGTTCTGTATGAAAACCAGTGTATGAATCCCTGGATACCACCAATAGTAATGTATAGTGTTGTACTTGTATGAAAACCTTTATATGAACCCTTGGATATCACCAGTAGTAATGTATAGTAGTGTAATATAGTTTCATTAATTAAAATAAAACCATTTGTTTGTAATCCCTGGAATCCTCCAGTTGTATGTATAGTCGTTTTATTAACTAAAATAAAACCATTTGAAGAGTTGTAATCCCGTAAACAAATTTTTTAGTTTATACTGTTGTGAGTTTCGTATAACCATGCTTGATATGACCTAGTGACCTCTACGACGTTCTTCAGGCGTCGGAAACGTTATGACATGTGTCACCCCAAGCATGCTTGCCTAACTATAGCTAGTAGTTCAGGTGTGGGATTGTCAGTCCCGTATAGATCTATACACAAATCTCACGCTCTCCCTCCAGGAGACTCTGATTATATTGTAGTAGGATTTAGTTCCGCATCCCGAAGGGGTACATTTGAAGTAGTGCCTCACACCCTGTATTAACTAGTGTACGTATAGTGTTGTATTGTTCTGTTGTACTTGAAAATGTTTGTATAACCTTGTAGTAATGTAAAATAATTATACTTAAATAATTATTTAGTAATGCATCCCTTATCCCTGGGAAATAGTATAGTGTTCCATAAACTATATCTACCATAGTTTATTTGTTTGTTCCTGAAATATGTTCTTGAACTTGTAAAATAATGTAATCTATCCCAAACTATACATATTATAGTTTGTATGTATGTTCTTGTTCTGTACCGAAAACTTCTGCAATTTAGTTGTATGTTGAAAACTGCCCTTATGCTCAACATGTTACAAAAAGGATAAAAATATCTGAATATTTTTATAAAATGTATTGATTTCTCGGTTTGTATCAATTGCAAAAAATTTTAATCTGTTTGAAATCGTTTGTATAAAAACACAAAAATCCTTGTGTTTTACTTGTATTCCCCCTGAAAACATTAAAAACAGTCAAAATGTTGGGGTATGAACTCACAGTTGTTTGTGCACGTGATGGACAACGAGACTGGAAAGATGACCCTCGAGTTGATGTACGCAGAACTAACGGTACCCAAATGATAATTATACACATAATTGTATTTAAAATTGGTGAAACCCTTAAATTAAAGTGTTAGAAAACACTTGTTTTTGTGTTAGGAATAGTTACCGAGAATTGTTTGAAGTGAATGGGAGGGTTTTCGGTCAAGGCTTAACCGAAAACCAGGTTCTCGGTTTGATGAGTTTTCGGCCGAACTCAGGTTTTCAGTTCTGATGCTGTTTTCGGTCACTTGAAGGTTTGAAGAATGTTCTTGGTGTTCTTGGTGAAAATATGAAGATTTGAAGGTTTCCAATTGAAGATATGAGTGTTCTTAGATGATCCTTAGGAGAAAAATGAGAGAGTTTTCGGGTGAAATGAGTGAAAAATGATATAGTTTTGGAGGGAAAACCCTTTATACCAATTGAGCTTTCGGGCGGAAAGTTGTTCTTAGCTGAAATCACGTTTTCGGTCCGAGGGTTCTCGGGCGAAAGGGAGTTTTCGGTCCGAGGCTTCTTGGTTCCGAAGAGGGAAAAATGTTGATTTTCAAGTGTGTTTTGATCCGAAAACTTATATAAACATTATTTATATAATTTAATTTATTTTCTAACCCTTACGGACGTACGAAATAAATAAAACTCCAAATTTTATTTAACGGGTTTGACTTTTGTTGACCTGGAAAGTAACGGGTTGTTAGAGGGAATTTCGTCCCGAAGTTCTTTCTATTGGGTACAATCATGGACTAGGAAAAAGATGCGGGTACTTCTGTTGCATCTGGTCTTCTCGCTCCCAAGTGAATTCAGGTCCCCGCTTTGCATTCCAGCGAACCTTCACTATCGGTATGCGACTTTGTTTCGTTCTTTTGACTTCCCTATCCATGATTTCTACCGGTTCTTCCACGAAGTTAAGACTCTCGTTTATCTCGATTTCATCGAGTGGAATCACAAGAGTCTCATCGGATAGACACTTCTTTAAGTTTGACACGTGGAAAACTGAATGTACGTTGCTATGTTCTTGCGGTAGACGGAATTTGTAAGCTACTGGGCCAATTCTGGCAAGAATCTCGAATGGTCCGATGTACCTTGGGTTTATCTTTCCACGCTTTCTGAAGCGTATCATGCCCTTCCAGGGAGAGACCTTCAACAGGACGCGGTCACCATCCTGGAATTCCAAGGGTTTTCGTCTCTTGTCTGCGTAGCTCTTTTGTCTATCTCTAGAGGCTTTCAATCGATCTCGAATTTGAATGATCGTTTCTGTGGTTTCTCGAATGATCTCGGGACCAGTAAGAGTGCTATCAGGGACTTGTCCCTTAGTTAGCTGAGTGTCACCCACTTTAGCCCGACACAAAGGGGATATGCACTTGCGGCCATAAAGGGCTTCAAACGGGGCAGCCTTGATGCTAGAGTGGTAACTGTTGTTATATGAAAACTCAATTAGTGGAAAATGGGTATTCCATGCTTTACCAAAATCGATAACACCGGGTCTCAACATGTCTTCTAGTGTTTGTATCGTCCTCTCACTCTGCCGGTCAGTTTGTGGGTGATAGGCGGTACTCGTGTCCAACCTGGTTCCCATAGCTTTCTGAAGTGACTGCCAGAACCGTGAAGTGAATCTACTGTCTCTATCTGTGACAACCCGAAATTTATTCCGTCACTGTAACCCTTTCCGTTAATAAAATTTATTTTATTATTAAAATTGTCCGTTAACTTTTAAGTTAAATAATTCATCTAGGGTTATTGTCATAATTTCCTACATGTAGGAAATCAATAAAATCACATATAATTCCCTCGATAATCCTTTGGAAAAATTTCTAGTTTACGACTAAGTCGGGTTACGGTCACTTAATCGGGTAAAATCTTAAACTCCGTTTAATGTCGGGATTGGGTGTGTCCCCACCTAACCGTGGACTCAACCCCATATAAGGGTTGAGTGGACTCCATTTGAGTCTTTTCCCACCTTAGAACTTTCTCTCTCTACACTCTCTCTCTAAAAATCGGATTTTTGCTCAAGAATCACTCATTCAAGCTCCAAAATCATAAGTAATCCTTCCTAGCTTGTTGTTTAACTTAACATGCATGCAAATCTGTGGGTTAAACTCTCCAAAGAACCCAACAACTTGTGTTTACGGTTTGGGAACACCTCCCAAAACCGTAAACTCCCATAAGGGGGTTTTGAAGCCCCAAAACCCTTTCAAACCTCTTCTAATGTTCAGCTATGGCTTAGGAACTTGCATGCATGAACTTAGAACCCCAAGATCATGACTTTTTGGGGGTAAACATGAGTTTACGGTCCATGAACATTCATGAACCGTAAACACCCTAAAATGGGGTTTTGATGCCCCAAACCCTCTTCAATGCTTGGCTAATGATCTAGAAACTTGCTTGAATGATCTTACAACCCTAAAACATGGATTGAGAAGTGTAAACATGAGTTTACGGTTTGGGAAGGTCTCCCAAAACCGTAAACACCTCCAAAGGGTGTTTAAGTGCCCTTAACACCTTGTATGGCTTACATTTGGGTCTAGAACCTTGCATGCACGACCTACAACCACCAAAACACATGAAAAATGGACACACATGAGTTTACGGCCGTAAACCCATGTGTTTACGACCGTAAACTCCCCAAGGAGTGGTTCAGAAACCGTAAACTCCATAAAGGGCCCATTCCAAGCCCCAAACACTTCCTACGCCTTTGATTCAACCCTAGGACCCTTCTTTGTGAAGCATGAGACCTTGAAACACCCAAATGCACCATTCCCATGAGTTTACGGCCGTAAACTCATGGGGGATGTGGTCTTTGGACCGTAAACACCCCTAAGGGTTTACACTTGAGGAGTAAACTCCATATCAAGGCTCAACACTCCTTAGATGCAACCCGAATCATTCCTAACACTTGAAATAAAGTGTTTTCGCGCCTCAGGTTTATTATCTTACTTAATTAGTAGTTCAATGTCTAATTAGATACAATTATGTATCTCCTCATGTTACATAGGATCCTCGCGCGTGTTCAAGCTCTAAATTGACACTTAGCATCCTATCCGGCACATTTCTCGTCTGGTGAGTTCATACCCCTACACTTTTTCTGAGTTTTTCATGTTTTCAAGGGGGGAATACAAGCAAATCATAAAGGTTTTTGTAACTTTAAAACTGATGTAATTATACGATTTTCTGATAAACTCTAGATACAGTATCCCTTTTAAAATATGCGGAGCACAAGGGACGTTTTCTGAATATAATTACATAGTTTTCAAAATAGCATAGAAACCTATCGAAACATTTAAATTATTATGGGAATAATTTGGGATCTTATTACTTGTTTTACGGATTCAGATTTCATACAAAGCCAAGATATAAACTATGTCTGATTTAGTTTATCCATATCTGATCTAGAGTACCATGCTAAATAATTATGTTGTATTTAATTATTTATACTCTACTATGTTCCAAACGATTTCGAAACTCGATAATGACCAATTATCTCGTAAATTAGTTAATACTAGCTTGTGAGACTTGTCTTCGTTATACCCTTCGGGGTACCAGTAAATCCTCTCCGGAAGTATAACCAGAGTCTCCTGGAGGGAGAACGTGAAATTTGTGGATAGATCTATTCGGGACTGACAATCCCACACCTAAACTGCTAGCTACAGTTAGGCGGGCACGCCTGGGGTGACAAATTTTGGAAATCGAACGACGGCTGAAGAACGTCAAGGAGGTCACGGGTCAAATTAGTATGGTTATACGACTCACAATACGTATTAAATAAACTACCTTTGGTCACAGATTCCTTTCTTTCTTCTATAGTTTTATGTATTAAAACTACCTACTTCGTACTGGAGGGAATTTCCAGGATCATAACTTATGGTTTTCTTAACTTATTGATGATTAGTCAAGGTTTTTCTCATTCTATGGAAATCAACTTACATGTTAGAAAATATGGGATTTTCTGGGAAAACATGCTTATGTATATTCATAACTCAGTAACAATGGTTTTCGATATAACAGCAATCTTAATCAAAGGAAATGAAGTATTTATCACAAGATTAAATAACCGGTTTTTCCTTACAAAACATGCTTATGAACTCACCAGCTTTATGCTGATATTTTAAAACTGCTTGTATTCTCAGGTCCTCGTTAGACAGGTATCCCGTTACTTTTGGAGAAGACGGAGTGTATAGAAGTCTCGTCTTTACTTTTGATATACTGATGTATATAAACTATGTATTTCTCCACTCTCAAACGAATGTAACTTTTCTTATGTATTGTAATGGTTGAGTTTACTATGATTACTATGTTCAATGGTTGTGATACTACGAATGACGTCCTTCGCCCCGGAACGATTCCGCCGCCGGTTTCGGGGTGTGACACTATCCAAGATAATAGATATCGGCACTCCATGAAGTCGTACGATCTCCCGGATGTAGGTTCTGGTCAGTTTCTCCATCTTGTCTGTTTCTTTGATTGGTAGGAAGTAGGAAGTGTGCAGACTTGGTTAATCTATCGACGATTACCCAAATAGTGTCACGACCACCCGATGTCTTGGGTAACTTGGTTATGAAGTCCATTGTAATCCGCTCCCACTTCCACTCAGGTATCTCTGGTTGTTGGAGTAAACCTGAGGGCTTTTGATATTCTACCTTGACTTTGGCGCAAGTTAGGCATTTGCCCATGTAGGTAGCAATCTCTGCTTTCATGTTTGGCCACCAATACAGTTTCTTGAGATCCAGATATATCTTATCTGAGCTTGGGTGAAAGGAATATCGAGTTTTATGGGCTTCATTCATGACGACATCTTTGTACCCACCGAATCTGGGTGTCCAGATCAGGTTCATGAAATAACGAACCCCGTCACCCTTGATTTCGAAGTTCTTCTCCATTCCTCTTAAAGCCTCACCTGCCACATTATCGTCTTGAAGGCTTCTAACTGAGCCTCCTTGATTTGTGTAGACTGATGTGAATGGATTGTCATGGATAGTGCCTTCACCCTACGACCTGAGTACTCCTTTCGACTAAGGGCCTCTGCTACTACATTGGCTTTGCCGGGATGAGAGAAAATTTTGCATTCGTAATCGTTGAGTAGTTCTACCCATCATCGTTGTCTCATGTTAAGTTCTTTCTGATCAAAGATGTGTTGAAGGATTTTGTGGTCGGTGAAGATTGTGCACTTGGTACCGTATATGTAGTGTCTCCAGATTTTTAATGCAAATGTTTGAATTCATGTGCCTTAAGCTGTCTCGAGGCATAAGCAATAACTTTTCCTCACTGCATGAGCACACAACCTAGCCCCTGATTGGATGCATCACAGTATACAACGAAATCCTTTATCCCTTCTGGGAGAGACAAAATAGGTGCAGTGCACAGGGCTTGCTTCAGGGTCTAGAACGCAGTGTCTTGTTTTTCTCCCCAACTAAAAGTTACACCCTTCTGAGTCAGGGTAGTAAGCGGCTTAGCAATTCTGGAGAAGTTTTGTATGAATCTGCGGTAATAGCCAGCAAGTCCTAAAAATTGGCGGATCTCTGTTGGCGTTCTGGGGGCTGACCAGTTCTCGATTGCCTTTATTTTGGAACGGTATACGTGTATGCCTTCTGTGCTGACCACGTGACCAAGGAAATTTACCTTCCTTATCCAAAACTCGCACTTTGAGAATTTAGCATAAAGATTTTCCGACCTTAAGGTTTCTAAGACTTGTCTCAGGTGTTGGCTATGTTCTTCCTTACTTCGTGAGTAGATGAGTATATCATCTATGAAGACTATCACGAATTTGTCTAGGAAGGGTCGGCACACCCGATTCATTAGATCCATGAATACCGCGGGTGCATTTGTTAGACCAAAGGGCATTACTACAAACTTGTAGTGACCATCACAAGTTCGGAATGCTGTTTTGGGAACATCATTCTCATGGACTCGTAGCTAGTGATACCCCAATCTCAGGTCTATCTTTGAGAAGTAGCTGGCTCCTTGAAGTTGATCGAAGAGGTCATCTATTTGCGGGAGAGGGTATCAGTTCTTAATGGTAAGTTTGTTCATTTCACGGTAATCTATGCACATTCGGAACGATCCATCCTTCTTCTTAACGAACAGGACTGTTGCTCCCCAGGGTGAGAAGCTTGGTCTAATGAATCCCTTACTGAGCAGTTCGTTTAGCTGGCTGGCTAAGTATTGCATTTCCGCTGGAGCTAGACGATACAGGGATTTCGCTACAGGGGTAGATCCAGGAATTAAGTTGATACAGAACTCGACTTGGTGCTCGAGAGGAACTCCTGGAAGATCTTCGGGGAAGATATCAGGGAAGTTATAGACTTCGGGGATGCTCTCGAGGTCTTTAACTTCTTACTTTTCGTTGAATACATAGGCTAGGAATGCGTGACACTCCTTTCGAAGTTACTTTTGGGCTTTGATGCACGGAATGATGTGAAGGTTCGTACTGGGTTTGTCGCCATAGATAATGAGGGCTTCACCATTTGGCAGATTGACATGAATGGCTTTTTCATAACAAAGGATATCAGCACGATTGGGGCTCAACCAATCCATGACGATAATGACATCAAAGCTTTTTATGGAGACCGACATAAGGTCGATTGGAAAGGAATAGTCGTTTAAAGTGAGAGTACAGCCTATGAATATGTCGTTAGTGTTTTCTTTATTTCTGTTAGTCATTTCGATAGTGAACGTTTCAGTTAGAGGTTGTGATTTGGATTTGAGCAAATGTTTGAATTTATGGCTGACAAAACTCCTCTCTACACCACTATCAAATAGTATGCATGAATAAGAGTTATCGAGTAGGAACGTACCCGTGACTACGGTAGGATCAACTACTGCTTCCTACTGACCCATTGTCAGCACTCTCCCTGTGTTGCCAACATTTCTGGCCTTCGGAAAATCCCTCATGTAGTGCCCGGTCTCACCACACCCATAGCAGGCTTGGCCTACTCCTGCTCCGGGGGTCTGGTTGGTTGGCTGTGCTGGTGTCTTGCAGAAACGAGCTGTGTGCCCCTTTTTGTTGCAATTACTGCACTGTATCTCACGACAAGGATCGTGATGATGGTAGTTGCATTTGTCACATCTCGGCAGATTCCTAGCATATCAACTAGGAGGTGTTTGAGTAGTAGGAACGGCAACAAGAATGCTAGCAACATGGACCGCCACTGTTTGTTGTTTCTTCGAGGGTTCCTATGAATATTGCCCCTTTCTTTTGTTCCAGAACTTTTTCTTGCTGCTACCCTCCTTGGGTCGATCGGGAATGACTGTCACGAAGTCTTGGCCATCTCCGTGATCTATCACTGTCTGTTCCAGACGCTTGGCACTATCGATGGTAAGTGGCTTGGCAGCTAGAACATTCCCTTGCGTTGGGGGAGTTACTCCCCAAATGTACCTCTCCACTTTCTTGCTCTCCGGGGTGACCATCCCGGGACAAAGTAGAGCCAGGTCACTGAACCTTGTAGTGTAAGCAGCGATGTCGGAGCCCTTCATCTTCAGGTTCCAAAGCTCCTACTCCAGTTTCTGCATCTCGCCCCTCGGGCAGTATTCAACCAACATCAACTCTTTCAAATCGTCCCAACTCATAACATTGGCTACCGGAAGAGTTAGGGACTTCACTTGTTTGTTCCACCAAGTGAGAGCTCTATTTGTGAATGTGCATGCTGCAAACTTCACTTTGCTTGTCTCGGGACACGCACAGATTTTGAATATTGATTCGGTTTTCTCGAACCAACAGGTTAAAGCAATGAAACCTCCGGTGCCATCGGAGGACTTGGGCTTTGCGTTCGTAAAGTTCTTGTATGAACACTCCCTCGGGTGTCCATGACTGTCTCCTTGAGTAGAAGGGTTGGCATCACTATCTGACCCTCTATTGTCACTTGCATTGATTTGTGAAATAGCGGCACCCACTACGGCTGTCACTACTGCTTGGAAGACAGCAGGGCCGTATTGAGGAGGTGGCGGCGGTGGTGGATTTGTTGGAGGGTTGTTTTTCTTCCTGTTAGACTTCTTTGGAGCCATCTTTCTCTAAAATAATTTAAGAGAAAATGATGATAAGTCCTCTATAGTAGTCATGAGTCAGGTGATAATGAACAAGACATATCCTATCCTGACAGTTATAGTGTTCTATCAAGCGATTTACAGTGGAAGTCTACTAATATAAGTAAACAATCGTTATTTTATAGCAACACTTATAAGGAATCTATATAGTGTGACTCGCACTGACCACTCTGTAGATATCTAGTGTAGACGAGCTATGAATAGCCATTAAGGCCCGAATGTTCTTGTTCTAATGTTGTAGTATTCTAAAAATACTCCTATAGTATTTTAATTTCATGTTTTGGTTCTAAGGTTTCTCTTGTATGCATTGTTGGTATGTTTTAGACTTGTTGCAACACCACAATCACTCCCAAACACATGTTGGTCCTATCTCAAATAAATATGGTTGACCAGGCTATATTTATCCCATATATGATTACATAACTGTCCAGGTTTGACCGCAACGTTCAACATTTAAATACATTTGTTTTGTTCTTATGGTGATACTGTTTCGGGTATGTATGTATACTTGTATACTTCTTATAAAATACTTATATTTTATAAGTATACTTTTAGTCAGAGCACTCTGGCCCCATTGTGTTTATATTTGTATATCCTGTAAGGTTTAATATACTTAGTTCACTATAAACAATGCTCTGATACCAATCTGTCACACCCCCAAACCGAAACGGCGGAAACGTTCGGGGGCGGAGGACATCATGTACAGTATCACAACAATTGCATAATAGTAATCAAAGCAAACACAACCATTACATTGATGGAATATAGTATTTACATCTGTTCAATACATACTTTGTATGACATCAAAAATGTATACCAAAAGTATAAAAGACGCGACTCTAAAAGCTCCGTCTTCTCAAAACCTGCGGGTGTACCTATCTACCGGTTCCCTGAGAATACAAGTGGTTTTGAAAGTCTATCAACATTTAAGTTGGTGAGTTCATAAGTATGTTTTCGTAATGAAATCTTGTCTTTGTTCTTTGAAATCGTTCGTAAGTTCCTCAAAAAAATCCAATATTTTCTTTAGTAGTGAAAAGTAGTCTTAGGCCTTAAGACCAAAATGTACGTTTGTTACTGTATTCTGTAATAGTATAACAGAGTATTGTTTGTTATGAAACCCTTGTATGAAAACCTTGGTATGACTGCCTCGATACTACCGGTTGTATGTATAATAGTGTTCTGTATGAAAACAAGTGTACGAATCCGTGGATACCACCAGTAGTAATGTATAATGTTGTACTTGTATGAAAACCTTTGTATGAACCCCTGGATATCACCAGTAGTAATGTATAGTAGTGTACTGTAGTTTCATTAATAAAAATAAAACCATTTGTTTGTAATCCCTGGAATCCTCCAGTTGTATGTATAGTAGTTTTATTAATTAAAATAAAACCATTTGAAGAGTTGTAATCTCGTAAACAAATGTTTTAGTTTATACTGTTGTGAGTTTCGTATAACCATGCTTGATATGACCTAGTGACCTCTACAACGATCTTCAGGCGTCGGAAACGTTATGACATTTGTCACCCCAGGCATGCCTTCCTAACTGTAGGTAACAGTTCAGGTGTGGGATTGTCAGTCCCGTATAGATCTATACACAAATCTCACGTTCTCCCTCCAGTAGACTCTGGTTATATTGTAGTAGGATTTAGTTCCGCACCACGAAGGGGTACAATTGAAGTAGTGCCTCACAACCCTAAATTAACTAATTTACTTGTAGTGTTGCATTGTTCTCTTGTACTTGAAAATGTTTGTATAACCTTGTAGTAATGTACTTTGTAATGCAAACTAATTATACTTAAATAATTATTTAGTAATGCATCGCTTATCCCTGGGAAATAGTATAGTATTCCATAAACTATATCTACCATAGTTTATTTGTTTGTTCCTGAAATATGTTCTTGAACTTGTAAAAAAATGTAATGTATCGCAAATTATACCTATTATAGTTTGTATGTATGTTCTTGTTCTGTACCGAAAACGTTTGCAATTTAGTTGTATGTTGAAAACTGCCCTGATGCTCAACATGTTACAAAAGGGATAAAAATATCTGAATATTTTTATAAAACGTATTGAATTATCGATTTGTATCAATTGCAAAAGTTTTTAATCTGTTTGAAATCGTTTGTATAAAAACACAAAAATCCTTGTGTTTTACTTGTATCCCCCCTGAAAAAACATTAAAAACAGTGAAAATGTAGAGGTATGAACTCAAAGTTGTTTGTGCACGTGTTGGACAGCGAGACTAGAAAGATGACCCTCGAGTTGATGTACGCAGAATTAACGGTATCCGAATGATAATTATGCACATAATTATACTTAACATTAGTGAAACCATTACTTAAAGTGTTAGAAAACACTTGTTTTTGTGTTAGGAATAGTTACCGAGAATTGTTTGAAGTGAATAGGAGGGTTTTCGGTCAAGGCTCAACCGAAAACCAGGTTCTCGGTGTGATGAGTTTTCGGCCGAATACAGGTTTTCGGTTCTACTGCTGTTTTCGGTCACTTGAAGGTTTGAAGAATGTTCTTGGTGTTCTTGGTGAAAATATGAAGATTTGAAGGTTTCCACTTGAAGATATGAATGTTCTTGGATGATCCTTAGGAGCAAAATGAGAGAGTTTTTGGGTGAAATGAGTGAGAAATGATCGAGTTTTCGAGGGAAAAACCTTTATACCGGTTGAGTTTTCTGCCGGAAAGGAGTTCTCGGCCGAAATCACGTTTTCGGTCCGAGGGTTTGCGGTCCGAGGGTTCTCGGCCAAAAAGGGAGTTTTCGGTCTGAGGCTTCTTGGTTCCGAAGAGGGAAAAATGTTGATTTTCGAGTGTGTTTTGATCCGAAAACTTATATAAACATCATTTATATAATTTAATTTATTTTCTAACCCTTACAGACTTACGGAATTGATAAAACTCGAAATTTTATTTAACGAGTTTGACTTTTGTTGACCTGGAAAGTAACGGGTTGTCACAAATAACCATTTTAAAACTTCTATTTGTGTATTTCAAAATTTGACGTTATTAACGTTTTATAAAACCGGATTTTATTTTAAACCAATAACTTGTTACATCTTATGTCCACATTATAAATTTTGACAACCAAACTCCATGTGATTTTTATTTCGTCCGAAATTATTTTAGCATGAGAGTAACTAAATTATTAACCACACATGATAAATGCATAAAATAAATAACACATACATTCATAAAAATATATGTGCATAAACATAACCAACTAATGATATTTTTTTGTGAGCCAACACAGAAAATACCTAGTTCTTTCCTAAATGGACAATTTAAGGGACCAAAAATCTTCTTGTAATGTTGTTGTAGAAGTTCTCACTTGAGAAAACACCCATTGCTTGCAAAATATTGGAAAAACTTATTTAAAACAATATGTCAGCAATATGCAACACTTTCAGAAAGTGTTGTAGAAAGTGTCGCAATTGCTCAACAACCCTTTGAGAAATCTGCCAACAGCAACAACAATAACATTTAGCGACAGTTGCAAAGTGTCACTGAAAATCTTGCACACATTATACTTGCAAAATTTTCACTTTGGTATTCAAAAAATGGCTCCAACTTCATTTCTTGTTACATTTTTGTAAAAATAAATTACTTCTAACAACTAATCTGTAATTTACAAAAGTATGCCAAGAAAACTAACCTATTTAATTTATTACATACCATATCTATAAATAAATTATTATAACCATTTTTATAATAAAAACAACAAACACAACAACACAACAAACACAATGGTCATTGACTAGTTTATACACATCATACATATCAACATACACATTAAACAACCTTTGTTTTTTGTAAGACAACTTTAAATGACAAAAGATGCATAAAAACTTTTGTCACGTAAAATAACAATTATAAAGTTGTCATATAAAATATGTATGAACTTGTTTTTATATAAAACCAAATTATCCATATTCTCCAAAACTAAGATTTTCAAAAATCAAAAAATCTAACCAAACTTGCAATGTGACAACCGTTAATTTTTAGTCAAGTCAAAGTCAACTAAAGTCAACGAGTCAAACCGGTCAACTCATCTAACCCTTGTATAGTAGGGTTTCCATTATGTTTCTTATTTACAACTCGCAATCTTAATACAAAGTATCACTTAGAGTTTTCACGTGTTCGGAAATTCTAAACCCTAATCAGGGCAAGCGATGAAACTACTCGATAAAACATTATTCCTTAACCCTCGGGGGCATATAACAATCATAACGAGGCTTAACAGGATGTACAAAACTTGCGTTACAAAGCCAAACACTTAAAAAGGTCGCAAATGAAATCTCTTAAAGAATGTGAAATCTCTCCCAGATCTCTCTCTGTATGAGAAATCTCTCCAAGAATGTGAAATCTCTCCCAAATCTCTCTCTGTATGAGAAATCTCTCCAAGAATGTGAAATCTCTCCCAAATCTCTCCAAATATGTGAAATCTCTCCCAGATCTCTCTCTCTATATGAGAAATCTCTCCAAGAATGTGAAATCTCTCCCAAATCTCTCTCTGTATGAGAAATCTCTCCAAGAATGTGAAATCTCTCCCAAATCTTTCTCTGTATGAGAAATCTCTCCAAGAATGTGAAATCTCTCCCAAATCTCTCCAAGTATGTGAAATCTCTCCCAGATCTCTCTCTGTATGAGAAATCTCTCCAAGAATGAAAATCTCTCCCAAATCTCTCTCTGTATGAGAAATCTCTCCAGGAATGTGAAATCTCTCCCAAATCTCTCCAAGTATGTGAAATCTCTCCCAGATCTCTCTCTCTATATGAGAAATCTCTCCAAGAATGTGAAATCTCTCCCAAATCTCTCTCTGTATGAGAAATCTCTCCAAGAATGTGAAATCTCACCCAAATCTCTCTCTGTATGAGAAATCTCTCCAAGAATGTGAAATCTCTCCTAAATCTCTCCAAGTATGTGAAATCTCTCCCAGATCTCTCTCTTTATGAGAAATCTCTCCAGGAATGTGAAATCTCTCCCAAATCTCTCTCTGTATGAGAAATCTCTCCAAGAATGTGAAATATCTCCCAAATCTCTCCAAGTATGTGAAATCTCTCCCAGATCTCTGTCTGTATGAGAAATCTCTCCAAGTGTGTGAAATCTCTCTCAAATCTCTTTCAAATCCCTCTCAACTTTTTATAATCACTCGGGGCATCCCGGCCCTTAATTTAGTCGAAAACAGCTCGAAAACGGAAGAGTACGTGAAAAACAGCCTTAAGGAGCCGAACCCTCTTAAGGAGCCGAACCCTTTTAAGGAGCCGAACCTCCCTTTAGGAACCGAAACCTCCTGAGAACCGAAACCACCTCCTGAACCGAACCTGATAAGGAACCGAACTTAACCTTCGGTCCGGGAGGCTACCTTCGGTCCGAGAAGACTACCTTCGGTCCCTTCTGATGAGTCGCCTGCGAGACCTCTCGGTTCCCATATACAACCGAACCCTACCTTCGGTTCTATGCTCCTAAGGAGCCGAACCTTCGCACCTTCGGCCCTGAATTTCTGATTTTAGCAATTTCTACCCGGTTTTCAATATTTTTAGCGTTTTGAGCCCGTTTTTTGTGATTTTAACACGGGATTTTCACCCAAACTCGTATTTTAACATAATAAACCCTAAATATTCATATTTTAATTATATTTTGGGGAAAATCCTTGCCTAGGAATAAAATCTAGTAGGTAAGATTTATGGGTGGAGTGTTGACTTTGCCTTAGTGTATGACACAAGCAACCACCCCATACCCACTCAATGACCAGCCCTTGTCCTTCCACCATACCTGGTCATGTCATTGTCCTTTCCCACCATTTCTCCAGCCACACTCTTGGTCAAAGGCTGGAAACCCTTATCCCTCCTCACATTTCTCTCATTTCTCTCATTTCAAGTTCTTCATCTACTTTCGGATTTTAGCAATTTCTAACCGGTTTTCAATATTTTTAGCGTTTTGAGCCCGTTTTTCGTGATTTTAACGCGGGATTTTCACCCAAACTCATATTTTAACATAATAAACCCTAAATATTCATATTTTAATTATATTTTGGGGAAAATCCTTGCCTAAGAATAAAATCTAGTAGGTAAGATTTATGGGTGGAGTGTTGATTTTGCCTTACTGTATGACACAAGCAACCACCCCATACCCACTCAATGACCAGCCCTTGTCCTTCCACCATACCTGGTCATTTCATTGTCATTTCCCACCATTTCTCCAGCCACACTCTTGGTCAAAGGCTGGAAACCCTTATCCCTCTTCACATTTCTCTCATTTCTCTCATTCTCCACCAAAGAACAATCTCCATTCTCTCTCACTTCTCTCTCTAAATTTCGAGATTTCAAGGCTGATTTTCAAGTTCTTCATCTACTTTTGGTGAGTACCTTCATCCTACACTTTATTTCCTTACATTTTTCACTCAAATCATGAGTTCCTTACACAAATATCGTCATATTTGTTGTTAGATCTTCGAATCTTCAAGCATCTCCCAAGTGTTCTTGAGTTGAACACTTCTTTTCTTCACCATACATCTTCTGAAACTACTCAAGGTGAGTCCATACCCCTACATTTTCATGTTTTCTTCAAGTTTTAGGGGGGGGGGGGGAATACAAGTTAAAATACCAAAAACTTAACTAAACTCAAACAACAGCTTTCATCAGAAAAGTTGAGTCTTATTCACGGGCTGTTTTGACTATCTTAAACTTAATATCCTTCAAAACTGTTTAATATGCAAATGGTTCAGGTTCATACCTTTAAAATGGCTACTTGCACATCTCCATACGATGTTTCTACGATTTATGGTGATTTTTACAAAACTGCCTATCATTTCAGTAACGAATTCGGACCAGTCTGTGAATATGAACAATTTAACACAAGTTAAAGACTTCTAAAAATCGTAATAAAAATTATGAATAAACTAGACACATTTTGTGAACTCTCAGAATTTACGGATTCAGATTTCGACTTCGTATAATTTTTCTATGATTTTTCTAAAACAGTGCAGAAAGGTTAAAAACTAGTTAACAACCTATAACTTTCATAACACTTTGTATTATGTTGAGCACAGTGTATAACAGTAAGTTCTAAATATTGAATGTATTTTCGTGTTAGTTTATCATCATAAACTGAAAATTTTGTCATTCATGATAAGGAATCTTCATTCATTACAAACACATATAATAAACTACAATAAGTATAGTTTATGGATTTTTACTACAATAAGCGTAGTTTATGGATTTTACTACATGAAAAAGGTTTTACTCTCAAAACAAATGGGTTATCACATAGTACTTGATAAACTATAATAGTAATAGTTTTTGGATTCACATCACGAATTTATTACATAAAAGGTGATTTCACTTTCACCACGGAAGAGGTTTTATTTTTAAACTATGTGTAAACTAGTTAACGTAAGTTGTGAGACAATTCTCTCCCCGTACGTTCGAGTACGGGATTCCAATTCCTGTAAGTTATAACCAGAGTCTCTTGTAGGGAGAACGTGATAATTGTGTATAGATCTATATTGAGATTGACACCCCACACCTTGCTGCTAGCTACATTGGGCCTGCAGGTCTGCGGGTGACAAAAGTCATAACAAATCTTGACGTCTGAAAAACGTTGTTGCAGATTATTTCGAGTTATAGTATGGTTATAGCAACTCACATAGGGCGTTAATATTCTTTCAGGTTTACAGAGAAAATTCTACTTTGAAAAGGGGTTTTATCTATTTAAAACTACAAATACGTTATAAGTACAAAACGCACACATATTCTCGGTCCTGGGATTTAGGACTACATAACTTTTATAAGGAAAATATGAGATTTTCTTTGGAAACACATTACTATTAGGAACATTATAAGTACAAAACACACACATATTCTCGGTCCTGGGATTTAGGACTACATGACTTTTATAAGGAAAATATTGGATTTTCTTTGGAAACATATTTCTATTAAAACTACATTTCATCTAGAATTGTTAGACTTCAGCTATAATTGCTAAGTGTATATGCTAGAGTTATATAAGAATCTAGTCACGATCGATTTAGAATTAGTGGGCCCGCCTTACTTCCTGTTCCTTGTTTGGTTGTGGACCTAGGGCAGACCCATTATATTCGACGTTTATTTAACTTAAATTTTATATAACTTATATGCACTGGGCGATTATAGAAGGAAAGTACGGGTCTTTCTAGGGTTCATTATCGCATAACATAGGAGCATTCATTTCATACTTAACAAAGAAAATATTGGATGTTCTAGAAACATACTCTATCGCTTTTACAAGGAAAACGGTTTCGTTCTCAAACAAAACTCTTATGAACTCACCAACTTAATTGTTGACACTTTTCAAAACTACTTGTATTCTCAGGAAATCAGTGAAACAAAAACCAACAGCATTTTGAGGATGGGACGTTAAATCGTCAAACAGTTCATTTTGTCATCATAATGTAATTGATTTTGAAACATGTAAACATATACTATGGTGTAACCTTTTCAATTATATTTATGATGGTTGTATTTACTTTGAGCACTATTATACTCGTTGTTGTGATAATATACATGAAGTCCTCCACCCCCGGACGTTTCCGCCATCCTTGGTTTGGGGGTGTGACAAATTGGTATCAGAGCATTGTTTATAGTGAACTAAGTATATCGAACCACATAAGATATACAAACTATAAATGCATTGGGACTAAAGTCTCTGATTAAACATTTTCAAAAGACTATACTTTTAGAAATAAATAGTTTCGTGTTAAAAGTATACATGCATGCATACATACTAAGGACATCATCATACTAGAACAAAATAAAAGTAGTGATTGTTGAATGACACAAGTAGGCTTGGGGATGTATAGTCAGGACTGGGAATGACATAGCCTAATCAACAATGTCTATCCCAGAAGTGATTAGCGTATGCCCGGGAATGGTTGTGTTGTTGCAACAAGTCTAAAAACTTACCAACTCTATCTACAAAGAAACATTGAAAACATAAGACAAATATTAAAATACTAAGGAGTATTTGGTGATACTATGATCAACTTTTGTGAAAACTAAAGACCCCTATTTGTAGGTCTATAATGACTAAGTGCATACGCTAAGGTTATATATAACTAAAGATATTATAGACTCAGAATCTATGACTATTGCTCTACTTCCTGTTCCTTGTTTGGTTGTGGATTTAGAGTAGAGTCATTTATTCGAAGGTCTATTCTATCTCAGATTATGTATAACTGGTATGCACTATGTGATTATAGACGTGACTAATAAGGATCACCCCCTATAAGTAATTATAGGATTAGACGTCTATTAATTATCTCTTCCACCCCTATTCTCGCACGGACATCACGACAAGATCTTACATACCAGGAGGCCCCTACTTTCCGAACCCGGAGAGTTAGTGGGTGATGAGGAAAAGAGTTAGAGGTGGAGCCAGAGGTCAGCAACTCTCCTCACATAGCCTGGGCTCTCGCGAACCATCTCGACTCCATCGAACCTGTGCCCCGTTGGGCAGCATTGATCGAGGGATGGAGTCGCCATCAGCAACATCAAATCGCCATTTAGAGACGTATTATCGTAAGTAGAGTTCATTTTTTTACTCACAAGACCCGCGAGTTAGTGATTCCACTAGTCGAGAGATTTATCTGCGGTCCAAACTTTTCTTGCAATGATGTGGTGTGGACCTACATCAGGCTCAAAACCTTTCTCTAAAAACTAAATATACTAAAATCATACAAATAAAAGGGGCATGCGTATTATTTCATTGGGAGCAATACTACTAAGAATTTATAAGATTATCATATATAGACTCTCGTTATAAATTGTTTTCAGAACACCATAAACAATTGGAACACGATACACTCAGAACTAAGATAAAATAGCTCCCGACGTATAAGCCCTTATTCAAGACTCACTATCATCTTACCTTTTTAAACCTCATAGTTGAAAGGTGCCTTTATTTTCGTAGACCTATAAGGGTGCGATCATATCAGCACTAATGAACCGAATCCCATCAAAACTCCTCAACTAAGTGTGTTTGGACAACCATGATCCTAAGATGATTAAAGCTTAACGCCCGTACGAAACCTACTTCTACCCACTACCATAACTCCGTCTCAGGGAAGTTAGCAAAAACACCAAGAGTAGTTGAGTAAAGTGCGAAGTTTATATATGTGTATATAAATGGTAAGGATATAACTAGAGATAATCATCGCCACTCACGACATCGTTTCTCCCCATGCTAAAGGATTATGTCTTCACAAGAAGGTAACCAGCCAACAAGCAAGGCAGCAATCCTGCAGATAGACCCTGCTACCTTTCAAGCTGCAGTCACGGCAGCCGTGACAGCCGTCATGGCGCAACTCAATGAATAATGCCAGCAGAGATGGAAGCGGTACCGACGATACAAATCGCTGTAACAATCAGGAACACCGGTGGGTGTCTACCAACGAAGGCGCCTCAAGCCACAAACCTAATAATAAGAAACGAAAGTTTTGCAACGAAAAGAAGTGCAACCTACCTCAAAAATTCACTAGAAGGTAGCAATCCATGGCTGCCCCTGCCATTACAACATCAGTCACGACACATGCCTCAACACTAGCCACAGGGTCTGTCACCCAAGCACCGGCCAGAACACATAATGGAACACTCCCAGAATGTAACAAGTGTAACTTCCATCACAATGGGGCTTGTCGGGTGATGCACTGTAAAAACTGCAACGAGAACGGACATATTGCCGTTTCTGCAGGAACCAGACCCAACACCTCGCTTCAATCACCAACACCAGGGTAGGCCCAGTATGCTACCGATGCGGTGAAATGGGACACTTCAAGAGAGAATGTCCAACTGAGAAGAATAACGGGGGAGCTGCAGGAGCGTGACGAACAAACCAACAGGAGCAACAAGGGAACCCTATTAGGACTTTTGTAATGTTTCCAATGACAAAAATGTTTGAGTACCATATGTTTGTAATGAATTTGGTATGTTTGCTAAAATTACCGTCTTTCAAAAAGGTAGTTAAAATACTCTCTCGTTCAAATCAAATCAAAGACACTCATATATGATCTTAGGATCATTACCGGTGAGCTGTGACGACTTTGTGCATACATCAGGGTTAATTATAATCAAAATACTAAAGACTTAAGCGAATAATTCCGTCTTGACTCCTGTTCCATGTCTAGTAGTGGGGTTAGGGTAGAGCCACTCACTCGACGATTTCACCAGTACCAAATTACATGCGACTTGCATATACCGCTCGATCATAGAGTGACCTGTCGGGGATCATGATATAATGTATCATTACTAGCTATCAGAACATACTCACTATCAGTACTAGTAACATCAATATGAAACAATTACAGTAACGATAACATTGATCAAAATGGAGCACACTGAAAAGAAACACAAGATACTCTATCTCTCTAACGAACATTTCGTGCGAATACAGCTTAACACATGTTTTTACCTAACAAGATACTGTTGTCGTCATTCGACTTCGATTGATATAGTCCTCACTTTCCCGATTAAACGGCTACGAAAGGACTCTTCACCTAATCTCGAAACCTTCGTCCCTTATAAACGCAAATCCGACACGAACCTCCGGGTTATCTCTTGTTGCGAAACCCTTCCATAAGTATTTCCAGAAGACCCTTCGGGAAGGTTACGCATACAGCAGATAAGGTTCAAGCGCAAAAGCTTGGGACAAATACGGTTAGTCTATCACTACTAAGTGTATACGCGAGGATAATATATAATTAAGATTCTACGGACATTGGATGTGTGTTTCCGCCCTATTTCCTGTTCCTTGTCTGGTTGTGGACTTGGGGCAGAGTCACCCATCCAACTGTCTTACCAACCTTAATTACATATGACCTATATGCGCAAGATAATGATGGATGGACCAGGTACTAGTCCTACCATGAACCTCGGGACAAGGCTACCCAGGAGAGCGAGTGAACGTTCTACCATCTGAATAAGTCTAGTCGTGTAAACCAAAACCATATGTTCCTTACTGATCTAATCAAACGAGAAACACTAAAGCAGGCCCTATGCAGCGCTCCGAGGAGAAGTTATCACCTCTGACTTAGTACAAGTTCGAGAAAGGCTGAAAGCATCTCGAGAACACGGCAAAACCTGAATAAGTCTTATCATCTATATAAAAACGCAGGATTTTTACTAGTGAATCTATGATGGCTAGTGTAAACATTATGGTCATATATCATTAAGATTCTATGGACTTAGAATGTGTGATTCCGCCTCATTTCTTGTTCCTTGTTTGGTTGAGGGCTTAAGGCGGGGTCACCCGTCCGAATGCCCTTGCAATCTTAATGATATACGACTAGTTTATACCAAGCGATTATAAAAGATCTGGTAGGACTTATAATGCAAATTTCATCATAAATTGTTGAAACACTCGTAATGCTAGTACTCGCTAATTACATTATAAAATATTCGGAGTAGTAATACCAAGAATAAAGCGGGGAGCATAAAGGCACACATAGAATACACTATCATTCCAAAACAATAACCCCTTTTAAATCGACTCACCTTAAGTTACAATAAGAAATTCCAAGGTCGTCATTTAACATCAGGCGGGTTGGTCCCCACCATAATCAATTTCTTGTACTACGAAAAGTTCCCCCATCTTTCCTCCAAATTCTTGAAGTCCCAGTCGAAACACTAATTTCGGGATGAAATTCTTTCTAACGGGGGGATGATGTGACAACCGTCAATTTTTGGTCAAGTCAAAGTCAACTAAAGTTAACGAGTCAAACCGGTCAACTCATCTAACCCTTGTATAGTAGGGTTTCCATTATGTTTCTTATTGAACAAATCGCAATCTTAATACAAAGTATCACTTAGAGTTTTCATGTGTTCGGAAATTCTAAACCCTAATCAGGGCAAGTGATGAAACTACTCGATAAAACATTATTCCTTAACCCTCGGGGGCATATAACAATCCTAACGAGGCTTAACAGGATGTATAAACCTTGCGTAACAAAGCCAAACACTTAAAAAGGTCGCAAATGAAATCTCTCCAAGAATGTGAAATCTCTCTCTGTATGAAAAATCTCTCCAAGAATGTGAAATCTCTCGCAAATCTCTAAAAGTATCTGAAATCTCTCCCAGATCTCTCTCTGTATGAGAAATCTCTCCATGAATGTGAAATCTCTCCCAAATCTCTCTCTGTATGAGAAATCTCTCCAAGAATGTGAAATCTCTCCCAAATCTCTCCAAGTATGTGAAATCTCTCTGAGATCTCTCTCTGTATGAGAAATCTCTCCAAGAATGTGAAATCTCTCCCAAATCTCTCTCTGTATGAGAAATCTCTCCAAGAATGTAAAATCTCTCCCAAATCTCTCCAAGTATGTGAAATCTCTCCCATATCTCTCTCTATATGAGAAATCTCTCCAAGTGTGTGAAATCTCTCCCAAATCTCTCTCAAATCTCTCTCGTAATCTCTCTCAACTTTTTATAATCACTCGGGGCATACCGACCCTTAATTTAGTCGAAAACAGCTCGAAAACGGAAGAATACGCGAAAAACAGCCTTAAGGAGCCGAACCGTCTTAAGGAGCCGAACCCTCTTAAGGAGCCAAACCTCCGTTTAGGAACCGAAACCTCCTGACAACCGAAACCACCTCCTGAACCGAACCTGCTAAGGAACCGAACTTAACCTTCGGTCCGAGAGGCTACCTTTGGTCCGAGAAGACTACCTTCGGTCCCTTCTGATGAGTCGCCTGCGACAGCTCTCGGTTCGCATATACAACCGAACCCTACCTTCGGTTCTATGCTCCTAAGGAGCCGAACCTTCGCACCTTCGGCCCTGAATTTCTGATTTTAGCAATTTCTACCCGGTTTTCAATATTTTTAGCGTTTTGACCCCGTTTTTCGTGATTTTAACGCGAGATTTTCACCCAAACTCGTATTTTAACATAATAAACCCTAAATATTCATATTTTAATTATATTTGGGGAAAATCCTTGCCTAAGAATAAAATCTAGTAGGTAAGATTTATGGGTGGAGTGTTGACTTTGCCTTAGTGTATGGCACAAGCAACCACCCCATACCCACTCAATGATCAGCCATTGTCCTTCCACCATACCTGGTCATTTCATTGTCCTTTCCCACCATTTCTCCAACCACACTATTGGTCAAAGGCTGGAAACCCTTATCCCTCCTCACATTTCTCTCATTTCTCTCATTCACCACCAAAGCACAATGTCCATTCTCTTTCACTTCTCTCTCTAAATTTCGAGATTTCAAGGCTGATTTTCAAGTTCTTCATCTACTTTTGGTAAGTACCTTCATCCTACACTTTATTTCCTTACATTTCTTCACTCAAATCATGAGTTCCTTACACAAATATCGTCATATTTGTTGTTAGATCTTTGAATCTTCAAGCATCTCCCAAGTGTTCTTGAGTTGAACACTTCTTTTCTTCACCATACATCTTCTGAAACCACTCAAGGTGAGTTCATACCCCTACATTTTCATGTTTTCTTCAAGTCTTAGGGGGGGAATACAAGTTAAAATACCAAAAACTTAACTAAACTCAAACAACAGCTTTCATCAGAAAAGTTGAGTCTTATTCACGGACTGTTTTGACTATCTTAAACTTAATATCTTTCAAAACTGTTTAATATGCAAATGGTTCAGGTTCATACCTTTAAAATGGCTTCTTGCACATCTCCATACGATTTTTCTACGATTTATGGTGATTTTTACAAAACTGCCTATCATTTCAGAAACGAATTCAGACCAGTCTGTGAATATGAACAATTTAACACAAGTTAAAGACTTCTAACAATCATAATAAAAATTATGAATAAACTAGACACATTTTGAACTCTCAGAATTTACGGATTCAGATTTCGACTTCGTATGATTTTTCTATGATTTTTCTAAAACAGTGCAGAAAGTTTAAAAACTAGTTAACAGCCTATAACTTTCATAACACTTTGTATTATGTTGAGCAAAGTGTATAACAGTAAGTTCTAAATATTGAATGTATTTTCTTGTTAGTTTATCATCATAAACTGAAAATTTAGTCATTCATGATAAGGACTCTTCATTCATTACAAACACATATAATAAACTACAATAAGTATAGTTTCTGGATTTTTAATACAATAAGCGTAGTTTGTGGATTTTACTACATGAAAAAGGTTTTACTCTCAAAACAAATGAGTTATCACATAGTACTTGATAAACTATAATAGTAATAGTTTTTGGATTCACATCACGAATTTATTACATAAAAGGTGATTTCACTTCCACCACGGAAGAGGTTTTATTTTCAAACTATGTGTAAACTAGTTAACGTAAGTTGTGAGGCAATTCTCTCCCCGTACGTTCGAGTACGGGATTCCAATTCCTGTAAGTTATAACCAGAGTCTCTTGTAGGGAGAGCGTGATAATTGTGTATAGATCTATATTGGGATTGACACCCCACACCTTGCTGTTAGCTACAGTGGGACCTGCAGGTCTACGGGTGACAAAAGTCATAACAAATCTTGACGTCTGAAAAACGTTGTTGCAGGTTATTTCGAGTTATAGTATGGTTATAGCAACTCACATAGGGCGTTAATAATCTTTCAGGTTTATAGAGACAATTCTACTTTGAAAAGGGGTTTTATCTATTTAAAACTACAAATACGTTATAAGTACAAAACGCACACATATTCTCGGTCCTTGGATTTAGGACTACATAACTTTTATAAGGAAAATATGGGATTTTCTTTGGAAACACATTACTATTAGGAACATTATAAGTACAAAACACACACATATTCTCGGTCCTGGGATTTAGGACTACATGACTTTTATAAGGAAAATATTGGATTTTCTTTGGAAACATATTTCTATTAAAACTACATTTCATCTACAGTTGTTAGACTTCAGCTATAATTGCTAAGTGTATATGCTAGAGTTATATAAGAATCTAGTCACAATTGACTTAGAATTGGTGGGCCCGCCTTACTTCCTGTTCCTTGTTTGGTTGTGGACCTAGGGCAGACCCATTATGTTCGACGGTTTATTTAACTTAAATTTTATATAACTTATATGCACTGGGCGATTATAGAAGGAAACTACGGGTCTTTCTAGGGTTCATTATCGCATAACATAGGAGCATTAATTTCATACTCAACAAAGAAAATATTGGATGTTCTGGAAACATACTCTGTCGCTTTTACAAGGAAAACGGTTTCTTTCTCAAACAAAACTCTTATGAACTCACCAAGTTAATTGTTGACACTTTTCAAAACTACTTGTATTCTCAGGAAATCAGTGAAACAGGAAACCAACAGCATTTTGAGGATGGGACGTTAAATCATCAAACAGTTCATTTTGTCATCATAATGTAATTGATTTTGAAACATGTAAACATATACTATGGTGTAACCTTTTCAATTATATTTATGATGGTTGTATTTACTTTGAGAACTATTATACTCGTTGTTGTGATACTATACATGAAGTCCTCCACCCCCCGACGTTTCCGCCATCCTTGGTTTGGGGGTGTGACAAATTGGTATCAGAGCATTGTTTATAGTGAACTAAGTATATCGAACCACATAAGATATACAAACTATAAATGCATTGGGACTAAAGTGTCTGATTAAACATTTTCAAAAGACTATACTTTTAGAAATAAATAGTTTCGTGTTAAAAGTATACATGCATGCATACATACTAAGGACAACATCATACTAGAACAAAATAAAAGTAGTGATTGTTGAATGACACAAGTAGGCTTGGGGATGTATAGTCAGGTTTGGGAATGACATAGCCTGATCAACAATGTCTATCCCAGAAGTAATTAGCATATGCCCGGGAATGGTTGTGTTGTTGCAACAAGTCTAAAAACTTACCAACTCTATCTACAAAGAAACATTGAAAAACATAAGACAAACATTAAAATACTAAGGAGTATTTGGTGATACTATGATCAACTTATGTGAAAACTAAAGACCCCTATTTGTAGGTCTATAATGACTAAGTGCATACGCTAAGGTTATATATAACTAAAGATATTATAGACTCAGAATCTATGACTATTGCTCTACTTCCTGTTCCTTGTTTGGTTGTGGATTTAGAGTAGAGTCATTTATTCGAAGGTCTATTCTATCTCAGATTATGTATAACTGGTATGCACTATGTGATTATAGACATGACTAATAAGGATCACCCCCATATAAGTAATTATAGGATTAGACGTCTATTAATTATCTCTTCCACCCCTATTCTCGCATGGACATCACGACAAGATCTTACATACCAGGAGGCCCCTACTTTCCGAAACCGGAGAGTTAGTGGGTGATGAGGAAAAGAGTCAGAGGTGGAGCCAGAGGTCAGCAACTCTCCTCACATAGCCTGGGCTCTCGCGAACCATCTCGACTCCATCGAACCTGTGCCCCGTTGGGCAGCATTGATCGAGGGACGGAGTCGCCATCAGCAACAGCAAATCGCCATTTGGAGACGTATTATCGTAAGCAGAGTTCATTTTTTTACTCACAAGACCTTGTAGATTAGGTCTATGAGTATGTGTTGGTGCTACTCCCCTCCATGTGTAGGCCCGACCCCGCGAGTTAGTGATTCCACTAGTCGAGAGATTTATCTGCGGTCCAAACTTTTCTTGCAATGATGTGGTGTGGACCTACATCAGGCTCAAAACCTTTCTCTAAAAACTAAATATACTAAAATCATACAAATAAAAGGGGCATGTGTATTATTTCATTGGGAGCAATACTACTAAGAATTTATAAGATTATTATATATAGACTCTTGTTATGAATTGTTTTCAGAACACCATAAACAACTAGAACACGATACACTCAGAACTAAGATAAAATAGCTCCCGACGTATAAGCCCTTATTCAAGACTCACTATCATCTCACCTTTTTAAACCTCATAGTTGAAAGGTGCCTTTATTTTCGTAGACCTATAAGGGTGCGATCATATCAGCACTAATGAACCGAATCCCATCAAAACTCCTCAACTAAGTGTGTTTGGACAACCATGATCCTAAGATGATTAAAGCTTAACGCCCGTACGAAACCTACTTCTACCCACTACCATAACTCCGTCTCAGGGAAGTTAGCAAAAACACCAAGAGTAGTTGAGTAAAGTGCGAAGTTTATATATGTGTATATAAATGGTAAGGATATAACTAGA
The DNA here is from genome assembly GCF_052849685.1 of Lactuca virosa. NCBI lineage: Eukaryota > Viridiplantae > Streptophyta > Magnoliopsida > Asterales > Asteraceae > Lactuca > Lactuca virosa. The sequence goes on along the minus strand of NC_136428.1, from coordinate 211,928,641 downwards.
GATAATCATCCCCACTCACGACATCGTTTCTCCCCATGCTAAAGGATTATGTCTTCACAAGAAGGTAACCAGCCAACAAGCAAGGCAGCAATCCTGCAGATAGACCCTGCTACCTTTCAAGCTGCAGTCACGGCAGCCGTGACAGCCGTCATGGCGCAACTCAATGAATAATGCCAGCAGAGATGGAAGCGGTACCGACGATACAAATCGCTGTAACAATCAGGAACACCGGTGGGTGTCTACCAACGAAGGCGCCTCAAGCCACAAACCTAATAATAAGAAACAAAAGTTTTGGAACAAAAAGAAGTGCAACCTACCTCAAAAATTCGCTAGAAGACAGCAATCCATGGCTGCCCCTGCCATTACAACATCAGTCACGACACATGCCTCAACACTAGCCACAGGGCCTGTCACCCAAGCACCGGCCAGACCCTATAATGGAACACTCTCAGAATGTAACAAGTGTAACTTCCATCACAATGGGGCTTGCCGGGTGATGCACTGTAAAAACTGTAACGAGAACGGACATACTGCCCGTTTCTGCAGGAACCAAACCCAGCACCTCGCTTCAATCACCAACACCAGGGTAGGCCCAGTATGCTACCGATGCGGTGAAACGGGACACTTCAAGAGAGAATGTCCAACTGAGAAGAATAACGGGGGAGCTGCAGGAGTGTGACGAACAAACCAGCAAGAGCAACAAGGGAACCCTATTAGGACTTTTGTAATGTTTCCAATGACAAAAAAGTTTGAGTACCATATGTTTGTAATGAATTTGGTATGTTTGCTAAAATTATTGTCTTTCAAAAAGGTAGTTAAAATACTCTCTCATTCAAATCAAATCAAAGACACTCATATATGATCTTAGGATCATTACCGGTGAGCTGTGATGACTTTGTGCATACATCAGGGTTAATTATAATCAAAGTACTAAAGACTTAAGCGAATAATTCCATCTTGACTCCTGTTCCATGTCTAGTAGTGGGGTTAGGGTAGAGCCACTCACTCGACGATTTCACCAGTACCAAATTACATGCGACTTGCATATATCGCTCGATCATAGAGTGACCTGTCGGGGATCATGATATAAAGTATCATTACTAGCTATCAGAACACACTCACTATCAGTACTAGTAACATCAATACGAAACAATTATAGTAACGATAACATTGATCAATACGGAGCACACTGAAAAGAAACACAAGATACTCTATCCCTCTAACGAACATTTCGTGCGAATACAGCTTAACACATGTTTTTACCTAACAACATATTGTTGTCGTCATTCGATTTCGATTGATATAGTCCTCACTTTCCCGATTAAACGACTATGAAAGGACCCTTCACCTAATCTCTAAACCTTCGTCCCTTATAAACGCAAATCCGATACGAACCTCCGGGTCATCTCTCGCTGCGAAACCCTTCCATAAGTATTTCTAGAAGACCCTTCGGGAAGGTCATGCATACAGCAGATAAGGTTCAAGCACAAAAGCTTGGGACGAATACGGTTAGTCTATCACTACTAAGTGTATACGCGAGGATAATATATAATTAAGATTCTACGGACATTGGATGTGTGTTTCCGCCCTATTTCCTGTTCCTTGTCTGGTTGTGGACTTGGAGCAGAGTCACCCATCCAACTGTCTTACCAACCTTAATTACATATGACCTATATGCGCAAGTTAATGATGGATGGACCAGGTACAAGTCCTACCATGAACTTTGGGACAAGGCTACCCAGGAGAGCGAGTGAACGTTCTACCATCTGAATAAGTCTAGTCGTGTAAACCAAAACCATATGTTCCCTACTGATCTAATCAAACGAGAAACACTAAAGCAGGCCCTATGCAGCGCTCCGAGGAGAAGTTATTGTTGGGTTTTGAGCATTCTAACACTCCTATGGTGTACATGCAACCCTATAAACCTTGGATCTATGTTTTGTCTATTATACATGCAAATATTAAATATTCCAAGGTTTCATCCTAACTAGCATATTATGAAGCACCTATACTAGAAAGTTAGATGACATACCTTTTGATGTAGCTTGATGTCTTCAAGCTTTAAGAGCTTAGCCCCAATAGTATGGAACCCTCAAGTGGAATCACAAATCACCAAAACACCTTGGAAAACCTTTAGAGAATATGGATACTTGGCTCACACTATGAAATCGGTTATTGCCCTCTTTAGTGTATCCACACTAGCCACTAGCATCATTTCATGAACCATAAGACCCTTTATATAGTGTGGAGGATTAGGGTTAAACCCTAATACCCATGACCTTTCATTTCCTAGGATCCATGGGTTAAAGCTCCATGGACTATCCATGAAGACTTAGCCCAACCTAAATGAACTTGGCCCACTACACACACACACATATATATATATATATATATATATATATATATATATATATATATATATATATATATATCTAAGAGTCCATATTTAATTAGTTCCTTTTGATCACTTAATTAATTATAAATTAATTCTTGATCAATACTAATTAAATAATATGATTATATATTAATATATTAGAACTTATAATATATTAATATAAATCATAAATATACTATTCTCAAAAGACTATCCATATAAATTGTGTCGGTGAAGTGCAACCCAAATGGACCATGCCGGGTCGGGTCAAGTACATACCAAATATAGTTATGGACTTAGACATTAATCCAACAGTCTCCCACTTGGATAAGTCTAAAACTATTATTGAGTATGACTTCAAAAACCAACTGGCAATCGTAGCTCTTAAAGCCGCTGTCAAACTCTGATTTTGTCAATGAACTCTGACCTTTGTCAATGACTTGTCCATTAGATAAGGGATCATATATTCCTCCATTCTAGATATCATATGGACTGAGACATGGATTATAATCATTCTCTTTGTCCATTTGTTGTTTCCCGATTTTCGATTTATGATGACTGACTGATTGAACAAATCAAATGAGTCCTGGCTTGGCCAAGCACTCACATGTGTCATCGCTAAATCATCGAGGGGCCCACAGATATCGCTTTTATCCCGAAGGTAAAATGAATGGATAAACTTCGACTCATATGGCTTGTTCTACTACTTGTTGAATCATACATAAAGGCACGTTTTATAACATCGAGTTACCAATGCGTTTTCACGCAATTAATGTATAACCAACTCATAGTAAGAACTCATATCTCTAGGTTTGAAGAATATAAGATATTATCGTCTCATGATCACTCGTGATAAAATCCATGAAGTGATTCAAATGAGCGCGGGTTGAATCCAATACTCAGAACTTATGAGCACTCATGAGTGTTGTAGCACCACTTTGTCCACCAACTTGGACCTCTACAAACCAACCCATGAGAGTCTTGATTCATATCTACTTCCAACATATGACCGACTGTGGATGGTTTGAATAACTTAATCATTCAGGAAGAGCGACTTAGTTATTATGGAAGTCAAAACATGCAAAGTGAAACACAAGAATAAATGAATCAAATATGGTATCAAACCCTATGAATATAAATAAACACTTTTATTTATCACCATACTGATTACTCATTATTCATTGTTTCGGTTTTATCAACTTTATACTTGAATTAAAAACACTAGTTGTCCCATGCTCCAAGCATGTACACTATGTTTTTCTTAAACAATAGCTTTGCCATACACCAAGTATGCACTCTATGTTTGTCTATGATCCTTACTTTGTGAAATAAACCAATTGAACATAATTTCAATGATTCTAATTTCACACTCCCAAATCCTTATCGAAAAATGTGAGAATTTCAAATTCCTATCATTTATCGAAATCTGTTTAGATTTTAAACTTATATGCACTGACCCTCCTGTAATGAATATGTACAAAGTCACAAAGACTTGTCAACAGTCATTATAAGGTATTCCAATGGAGATCAACTCCATGGAAACTAAGTCTCATATTCAAAGTACATTGCTTTGGACATGCTTCTTGCATTAAGTTTTCTAATCTTACACAGATAACTTCCACCTATGGAGACAACTCCATATTCTCATTTTGATTATCACTTCTGCATAAGAGATGCCTCTTTTCAGAATATGTCAATATGGTCCTTCCAAAATTAGCACTATACTTCCAACTGTCCCTGAGCAACCAATCTTTGGTAAACCTCAGATTGTCCTCGACAATTGCTTAATCATTTTAGTCATATCCAATTCTAGACCTTTTCCCTTCTTAATGCCTCTGGGCATTTGGAAAAATTTAGAAATGAAAAATATTATAGCACATGCAATTGATCCTGTACCCAAAGCAAATGGTACACAATTCATGATGTCTGACATAAAGACATGATTCTAGACCAGTCTTTTGCTACAATATTTTTTATTTGCCATGTTTTCAAAATTTGACTATCAAAAGAGATGTCGTAATCATAATCGAATTTTGAGAACGCAATATATAGAATTTCCTTAAGTTGAACCAATCCAACATGAAATTCATATATATATTCTTGCCTAAGGATGATTAAGGTCTCAATCTAAGCCTATAGAACTGAAATGAAGTATATCATCTCCCTTAATTATAGCAAAACAACTTTTTAAATCCCTGCAGCCTCACGAATTGAAACTTTTGTTTTCTATAATTAACATTGCTAACTTGCAACACAAACAATAATTATCATGCTCCCACTAACATGATGATTATTAGCATAACACTTATGCTCCCACTAGCTTTGACATGTACTCAGAAATCAGCTGCACTTCTAGAAATCAATACTTTATTGACTTTCTTACCAAAGTTCAGATTTCTGATACGAGATGCTTTGATAAAACTTTATCAAAATCATACACCTTTCCTTAGATAGCATGCGTGTGTGTCTAAACAATTTCAGAACTATGAAAAGGGATGCCGTAATCATAGTCTCAATTGTTTAGACCTTTTGCCATCTGCTTCAAATCTACTTGGTGGAAGTGTTTCCTCACCATCATTTTCATGAATCGGAAAGAAACCTTATGACCCTTAGATTTTATGGTGTATGTGTTCTTATCCATGTGAATCGTCAAAACCATAATCACAAGACAAGGATAATGACAAATCCAAACTCATATGGACTGAACTTATGCAATCTTAACTTCTTGCCACCTGGCAGTACAGGGCCTGCCATTGCTTCCAAGTTGTTATGCAACCAATTGAGAACTTTCAGAACTCCTATGCAAAGCCAACTTTAACTGGAATGGGCACATAATATGTCAACACGATAGGTTATAAACCTCAAGTCGTGTGCTAGTGAAGAACCTCAGGTTTTATTCTTGATTAGTTCTTGAAATTCTTTTTAGGATCTTTAAGACTCCCACTATCCTCTTGACATATAAGACTATCTTGCCAAATATTCAAGAGATAGTGCGGATTCTTTATGAAGACAAACACTTCACACAATTGGCCTTAGTTGGTCTTTGTTTTATCCAAAACATCACAACTTACCAATTTCAAATGTACAAGAGTAGGACACTTTTACTCTTACATTTGACAAGTGTTTTAAACCTTTCTTTAAGATATGTCACTCAAGTTACAATCTTGGAGTATGACTCTAAGAATTGTTTTGGAACGAAGTATGACTCATCTTCCTGATCTAACCATTTCAACAATTCATGACTCCTCTTCTTAGTCATAAGAATGCACTAAGATGACCTTTAGAGGACTAATTGTGATATGATTTCTAAATCATTAAGATGATCACAAACATGATACTAAAGTACTCTCCCATCTTTTCAGATTTGAGAAACTTTTATCTTTCTGCCTAATTTGATTCTTCCCATTCGTTCTGCCATACATTGAGACTTTTCCAATGTTTCAGAATTATACTTAAACTTGTAAGTATAACCATATTTACTAAACTTTAGTAAATCAAATAGTCTTAACGAGCTTTGTGGTGGACATGACCAGTGCACAAGAATGTGTACTCGATCCCTTTAGTCCTTCACTTGACTCACACATCCATGTGAACAAGTAATTAGTCTTGATTTTCCAATGCTTGAAAGTTCTCATTCATCATACTATTCAACTTGCATGATTCCAAGTTTCGGTCCAATTGAAACTTGGGTGATGAGGAACTTTCCTGATTTGGTAAATTTAGACACTACCACAAATGAAAGAATCAAATCCATTTTCCAATATTGCTGTCAGTGGAATCATATAAGCAACAATTTTCCACAAATGCCATTGTAAGGATACTTAAAATAAATAAAATTAAACAATTTTATTTTATTTTAAAACTTTGCGGAAAAACTTATCCTTACAATCCACATGGAAAATTGTTGTTATCTATTCCTTAGCAATATATCATAACTTCTTAAGCAACTGCTCAAAATTCTGATGCGATCGAAATCCACCTTCGCGATCAGAATCAGCATATACTTCCTTTAAGATTTCTCTCTATTCTTTGATTCTTAAAACATCAACATGTGACCCAGTCACATCATGTAATGAGGATCTCAGAATAGAACTTAACAGAGTTAGATAATGGGCTCTACCTGATGTAGAGTCAAACTTATTGACTTTAACATCCTTAGGTAAATTTGGCAGCTTTGCAATCAACGCCCCTTCCTTTGGCAAGATAAACATATGGACCCTTTGGTAATGGGACTATCTCAGACTTAGCCTTTCTCTTTACCATTTGGTCAACCGGGTTGACTATGGCCAATCCCTTTCCATTGGGAAGAGAATGTTTTTTCTGGATTTCCAGTGTCACCATTGTCACTGTCCATAAAGTTTTTGGGAAGTTGATCTTCTAATCAAATTTGCTTTACTATCGTTCCAAATCATTGCTGATTCAGCAGCACCAAGCAAATAGATATGATCATTAAGGTTCATTTCATAGTATGTTTCATAGTAGTCCCAAAGGAACTCACTATGTGACTTAGAAAGTGATTGAACATCCAACTTTCTCAAGACTTTGACACCCAACTCTCCCAGCTTGTCAATATGTGACTTCATCTCCAAGATGCGATCACACATAGACCTTGCTTGCCAATAGGGCTTGAGTGACCTTGAACTTGTGGGTTAGGGAGAATAATTGGAGGAGGTGGAGGAAGAGAAGTATGACTTCCATGAGCCAAACTCGGGAAGTCATATTCATTAGGAAAGCTTGGTTTGGGAAGATCATTGTTGTCTAAACCAGACATCAACAATGGGAGAAATTCACGTAAAGTTGATTTAAGTCCTTAATATAACACCCAATATGATATATTAAGGCTAGGCCCCAACAAACTATTTTATAACTTTGAAGAGAGATGCCGTAATCCAAGCTATAAAATATTTGAAGGTAGGTGAATGACAATTCACCAATTTCCACCAAGATAAACGAAATGTATTATTAGGTTTTAATTGGTTTTGAAACTCCTAGATTCTTTTGAGATTCATTGAACTTTTCAATGGCATGTTTCAATCTCGAGTGTGCCCTTCAGGTTTTGTGACTGGGATGCCGAGGATCACAAAACAAGGTGTGAAGTAACCATGCAAATATACTTGGTACCCTTAATATTTACCCCTCAATCGATGTGTCGGTTAACCACACACGCTCCAACGATACTATGATAAACATTAAGTTACCCTTTGCCTACCTTGTTAAGTCCAGGTTAGTGTGCCGGTTAACCACACACGCTCCACTAACAGCTTAAACAAAGTGCAAAGTGTAATTTCATGGATTAGCACCTTATTCACATTTTCCTAAGTAACTAAGATTGGGAATTTATAAGTGTTTAGTTACTTAGTATTTATCATTAATACTTTTAATGAAGGGAGAATTATAGTCCTTGTCCTACCTGTTCGGCTAACGACCCTCCACGAGTTAAGGAAGCGGTGGGTGAGAGTGGACACCCATTAAACAACAATTTTATAGGCAGTAACCTTATACCCCCCTTATAGACCGGCTTCGTGAATGAGGCCTACTAATGGTAAGACGACTTGCTCTTATACATATAATATATTAAACTTTTAATATTATAATAGTATAAGGGTGTATTTTAGACATTTAAAATACTTGGTGGTTTAATCTATTAATTAAACTATACTCTTAATTTAATTAAATTTAAACCATGTCATTATGGAATTATTAATTCTCTTTTAATTAAACACTTTAATTATCTATTAATAAAGTCCATAAGAGTTAATTGAATTATTCAATAAAACCATCATAATTCAATTATTAAATTCAAAATTAAAACCATTTAATTAATTGTTTAAGTTATGAACCGAAGAGTTTTAGAGTTCAATTCTTTTTTTTTTATCATAAAAAACTTTTTCCAAATTCCAAAACTTGAGGGCAAGTTTTGTAACTCTTGAAAACTTTTGGATTCCATAACTTATGGAGTTAAATACTTGTTTTATGATGAAACTTTTCATGTTCCATAACTTAAGAACAAGTTATGGAATTCTTTAAAACATTAAGACCAAGTTTTGTAACTCCATAAAAAACTTTGAATCAATTTTTTTAAAAACCTTTTCATATCCATAACTTATGGAGGTTTCAAAAAACTCTTTAGATCAAACTTTTAAAACTAATAAAATAATCATATTATTTTATCTTTTACTAAATTTGACCTAATTCAACTCATATAGCAAATTATTCAAATTTTACAAATAATTAGTTTTTTCACAAAAGCAAGTAATTATCTTAAAATTTGACAAACGTCATGTTTTTTTTTCTTTTTTTTTTCAACTTGAAAATAAAACATTTGCATCAATATAACAGAAAACAACCCATGGCTCTGATACCACTGTTGGGTTTTGAGCATTCTAACACTCCTATGGTGTACATGCAACCCTATAAACCTTGGATCTATGTTTTCTCTATTATACATGTAAATATTAAATATTCCAAGGTTTCATCCTAACTAGCATATTATGAAGCACCTATACTACAAAGTTAGATGACATACCTTTTGATGTAGCTTGATGTCTTCAAGCTTTAAGAGCTTAGCCCCAATAGTGTGGAAGCCTCAAGTGGAATCACAAATCACCAAAACACCTTGGAAGAACTTGAGAGAATATGTATGCACACTAAAATCGGCCCACTCTTATTTTCACACACTTGTCCCAATTTTGTGAGCCAAGGACCCCTTTATATATAATGGAGGATTAGGGTTACATCCATGTAAACCCTAATACCCATGACCTTTCATTTACATAGGATCCATGGGTTAAAGGCTCCGTGGACCATCCATGAAAGCTTAGCCCAACCTAAATGAACTTGGCTCATTCCATATATATAAGAGTCCATATTTAATTAGTTCTTTTTGATCACTTAATTAATTCTAAATTAATTCTTGATCAATACTAATTAAATAATATGATTCCATATTAATATATTAGAACTTATAATATATTAATATAAATCATAAATATACTATTCTCAAAAGACTATCCATATAAATTGTGTCGGTGAAGTGCAACCCAAATGGACCATGTCGGGTCGGGTCAAGTACATACCAAATATAGTTATGGACTTAGACATTAATCCAACAGTTATCACCTCTGATTTAGTACACGTTCGAGAAAGGCTGAAAGCATCTCGAGAACACGGCAAAACCCGAATAAGTCTTATCATCTATATAAAAACGCAGGATTTTTACTAGTGAATCTATGATGGATAGTGTAAACATTATGGTCATATATCATTAAGATTCTATGGACTTAGAATGTGTGATTCCGCCTCATTTCTTGTTCCTTGTTTGGTTGAGGGCTTAAGGCGGGGTCACCCGTCCGAATGCCCTTGCAATCTTAATGATATACAACTAGTTTACACCAAGCGATTATAAAAGATCTGGTAGGACTTATAATGCAAATTTCATCACAAATTTTTGAAACACTCGTAATGCTAGTACTCGCTAATTACATTATAAAATATTCGGAGTAGTAATACCAAGAATAAAGCGGGGAGCATAAAGGCACACATAGAATACACTATCATTCCAAAACAATAACTCCTTTTAAATCGACTCAGCTTAAGTTACAATAAGAAATTCCAAGGTCGTCATTTAACATCAGGCGGGTTGGTCCCCACCATAATCAATTTCTTGTACTACGAAAAGTTCCTTCATCTTTCCTCCAAATTCTTGAAGTCCCAGTCGAAACACTAATTTCGGGACGAAATTCTTTCTAACGGGGGGATGATGTGACAACCGTCAATTTTTGGTCAAGTCAAAGTCAACTAAAGTCAATGAGTCAAACCGGTCAACTCATCTAACCCTTGTATAGTAGGTTTTCCATTATGTTTCTTATTGAACAACTCGCAATCTTAATACAAAGTATCACTTAGAGTTTTCACGTGTTCGGAAATTCTAAACCCTAATCAGGGCAAGTGATGAAACTACTCGATAAAACATTATTCCTTAACCCTCGGGGGCATATAACAATAATAACGAGGCTAAACAGGATGTACAAACCTTGCGTTACAAAGCCAAACACTTAAAAAGGTCGCAAATCTCTCCCAAATCTCTCTCTGTATGAGAAATCTCTCCAAGAATATGAGAAATCTCTCCCAAATCTCTCCAAGTATGTGAAATCTCTCCCAGGTCTCTCTCTGTATGAGAAATCTCTCCAAGTGTGTGAAATCTCTCCCAAATCTCTCTCAAAATCTCTCTCAACTTTTTATAATCACTCGGGGCATCCCGACCCTTAATTTAGTCAAAACCCGCTCGAAAACGGAAGTTTACGCGAAAAGCAGCCATAAGGAGCCGAACCTGCCTTTAGGAATCGAAACCTCCTGAGAACCGAAACCACGTCCTGAACCGAACCTGCTAAGGAACCGAACTTAACCTTCGGTCCGAGAGGCTACCTTCGGTCCGAGAAGACTACCTTCGGTCCCTTCTGATGAATCGCCTACGAGACCTCTCGGTTCGCATATACAACCGAACCCTACCTTCGGTTCTATGCTCCTAAGGAGCCGAACCTTCGCACCTTCGGCCCTGAATTTCTGATTTTAGCAATTTCTACCCGGTTTTCAATATTTTTAGCGTTTTGAGCCCCTTTTTTTGTGATTTTAACACGGGATTTTCACCCAAACTCGTATTTTAACATAATAAACCCTAAATATTCATATTTTAATTATATTTTGGGGAAAATCCTTGCCTAGGAATAAAATCTAGTAGGTAAGATTTATGGGTGGAGTGTTGACTTTGCCTTAGTGTATGACACAAGCAACCACCCCATACCCACTCAATGACCAGCCCATGTCCTTCCACCATACCTGGTCATGTCATTGTCCTTTCCCACCATTTCTCCAGCCACACTCTTGGTCAAAGGCTGGAAACCCTTATCCCTCCTCACATTTCTCTCATTTCTCTCATTTCAAGTTCTTCATCTACTTTTGGTAAGTACCTTCATCCTACACTTTATTTCCTTACATTTCTTCACTCAAATCATGAGTTCCTTACACAAATATCGTCATATTTGTTGTTAGATCTTTGAATCTTCAAGCATCTCCCAAGTGTTCTTGAGTTGAACACTTCTTTTCTTCACCATACATCTTTTGAAACCACTCAAGGTGAGTTCATACCCCTACATTTTCATGTTTTCTTCAAGTTTTAGTGGGGGAATACAAGTTAAAATACCAAAACTTAACTAAACCCAAACAACAGCTTTCATCAGAAAAGTTGATTCTTATTCACGGACTGTTTTGACTATCTTAAACTTAATATCTTTCAAAACTGTTTAATATGCAAATGGTTCAGGTTCATACCTTTAAAATGGCTACTTGCACATCTCGATACGATTTTTCTACGATTTATGGTGATTTTTACAAAACTGCCTATCATTTCATAAACGAATTCGGACCAGTCTGTGAATATGAACAATTTAACCCAAGTTAAAGACTTCTAAAAATCATAATAAAAATTATGAATAAACTAGACACATTTTGAACTCTCAGAATTTACGGATTCAGATTTCGACTTCGTATGATTTTTCTAAAACAGTGCAGAAAGGTTAAAAACTAGTTAACAGCCTATAACTTTCATAACACTTTGTATTATGTTGAGCACAGTGTATAACAGTAAGTTCTAAATATTGAATGTATTTTCGTGTTAGTTTATCATCATAAACTGAAAATTTAGTCATTCATGATAAGGACTCTTCATTCATTACAAACACATATAATAAACTACAATAAGTATAGTTTATGGATTTTTACTACAATAAGCGTAGTTTATGGATTTTACTACATGAAAAAGGTTTTACTCTCAAAACAAATGAGTTATCACATAGTACTTGATAAACTATAATAGTAATAGTTTTTGGATTCACATCACGAATTTATTACATAAAAGGTGATTTCACTTCCACCACGGAAGAGGTTTTATTTTCAAACTATGTGTAAACTAGTTAACGTAAGTTGTGAGGCAATTCTCTCCCCGTACGTTCGAGTACGGGATTCCAATTCCTGTAAGTTATAACCAGAGTCTCTTGTAGGGAGAGCGTGATAATTGTGTATAGATCTATATTGGGATTGACACCCCACACTTTGCTGCTAGCTACAGTGGGACCTGCAGGTCTACGGGTGACAAAAGTCATAACAAATCTTGACGTCGGAAAAACGTTGTTGCAGGTTATTTCGAATTATAGTATGGTTATAGCAACTCACATAGGGCGTTAATAATCTTTCAGGTTTATAGAGAAAATTCTACTTTGAAAAGGGGTTTTATCTATTTAAAACTACAAATACGTTATAAGTACAAAACGCACACATATTCTTGGTCTTGGGATTTAGGACTACATAACTTCTATAAGGAAAATATGGGATTTTCTTTGGAAACACATTACTATTAGGAACATTATAAGTACAAAACACACACATATTCTCGGTCCTGCGATTTAGGACTACATGACTTTTATAAGGAAAATATTGGATTTTCTTTGGAAACATATTTCTATTAAAACTACATTTCATCTAGAATTGTTAGACTTCAGCTATAATTGCTAAGTGTATATGCTAGAGTTATATAAGAATCTAGTCACAATCGACTTAGAATTGGTGGGCCCGCCTTACTTTCTGTTCCTTGTTTGGTTGTGGACTTAGGGCACACCCATTATATTCGACAGTTTATTTAACTTAAATTTTATATAACTTATATGCACTGGCGATTATAGAAGGAAACTACGGGTCTTTCTAGGGTTCATTATCGCATAACATAGGAGCATTCATTTCATACTTAACAAAGAAAATATTGGATTTTCTGGAAACATACTATGTCGCTTTTACAAGGAAAACAGTTTCTTTCTCAAACAAAACTCTTATGAACTCACCAACTTAATTGTTGACACTTTTCAAAACTACTTGTATTCTCAGGAAATCAGTGAAATAAGAAACCAACAGCATTTTGAGGATGGGACGTTAAATCGTCAAACAGTTCATTTTGTCATCATAATGTAATTGATTTTGAAACATGTAAACATATACTATGGTGTAACCTTTTCAATTATATTTATGATGGTTGTATTTACTTTGAGCACTATTATACTCGTTGTTGTGATACTATACATGAAGTCCTCCACCCCCGGACGTTTTCGCCATCCTTGGTTTGGGGTGTGACATGCAAGGTGGCTCTGATACAAATTGTTGGGATTTTATTCAAAAACTAGTTTCAAAACATAATATTTAGCAATGGAAGACTTGATGATTTGACTAACATAAAACAAGTTTACAACCCACCAAGGATCTTCTTGCAAAGTTTGGAAAGAAAACTAACACCAACCAAAGAAGAGATAAAGAAATAACAACCTTTGTAGTTCTCTAGGTCCTCTTGGAAGGCTTGGAAATTGATGAAGAATGATGAATTTATAGACACCAACAAATTATCAACGTGATTTAAGATGCTAGTCTTATAAAACACTTAAGCTCTTAAGCTTTAATTTCATAACCAAAGTATAATCTTAAAGAGAGCATTAAGAAGCATGTATGTGGCAACCCCTTTTTTCATGTGAGAAAGTAAGAGGGGGGAGAGAATTTACGTCCAAATTCCACTCAACAAATGAAGCTTGAACACCTTCATAAAGTTCTAGCATCATACATAAGTCTTTAACCTTTTAAGTACTCATGACAATAAATCATATGTGTCCCTCCACACTTTTAAGACAAAACATGCTTTCCATTTAAATAATCAAAAGTCCATATTCTTTTGATTTATGACTAGCCATGTTTACTTTTATAAGAAACAGAAGTCAAACTTTAATAAACTATAAAAACTATTTTATATTTTATAAAATCTAGCTTTTATTTAAAAGACAAAAGAATCTTTCTAGTCCAAAATAATGTACACTTAATAAATCATACCATATGATATAAATTATGCTACTTGCTAATTAAAATTATTATTTCCTATAAATAAATAATTTCCGATTTAATTATAAGAGTTTTATGAATTCTTATTAAAATCAATTTCTGATAAATAATAAATTATTAAATTGTTGTTAGTGTGACCCATTTGTATCATATGTTAATTACGAATATCACTTTAATATGATTCTTGAGAATACTAGATCTTATATATATATATATATATATATATATATATATATATATATATATATATATTGTGACAACCCGAAATTTTTTTGCTTTTAAAACACAGCCAGCCAACTCAACAGAGTGTCAGACTCATTGGTAATGAGTTCTAGCCTGGTTAAAGGTCATTTTAAGGATTTTAAGCCTAGTACACTTAAGGAATGAGTGTTAGAATGCACCTGCTAGAGACACTGTACAACGAATCAGGCATTAACTTCATTGCATGGAGTTCACGGCCACCAGCCAATGAGTTTACGGTCGTAAACTCATGTGGCCGTAAACTCCAGTGTATATATGGGGTCATTGGTCATTTGCATCCATTTCTCACCGTCCAACCCCAAGAACACTCCATTTCTCTCTCAACTATCATCCCGATCTTCACTCGAGATCTTCAAAAACGTAAGTGTTCTTCCCTTGATTTGTTGTTACCCTTCATCTACTAGTTACACTCTTTGATTCCATCCATGAAAAACATTCATTTCATCTAGATCTTCAAATCTTCAAGTTTCACCAAGAACACCAAGAACACACACTAGTGTTCTTGGCCAAAATTCTAACAACGTAAATTTTCAAAACAATGTTTCATTTTTGAATCATACTTTCATTCACATGATAATCACAAAACATAATGTGTCACTGTGTCATAACGAAAACATGTCCCAGAATCTCAATAACATAAACTCCATAAGTGTGTACGGATCATGCCGACGCCTTCCCACGGTCCTCGCTAGTACCTGAAACACATATCATAACAACTGTAAGCATAAATGCTTAGTGAGTTCCCCAAAATACCACATGCCACACATACGCCTTTCCAGGCCACAACTCTGTAGGATCTTCCGATCCATGTGTCTCAGGGAACTCCAATCCCAAATCCCGGTAGACCTTCCGGTCCTACCCGTATCTACCTTCCGCTCCGTAACCTCTTGACCTTCCGGTCCATATCATACATAATCATACATAGCACATACATATCACATAACCGCATATAGCACATACATCATAGCATACAAGACCTTCCGATCACACATAAGTACCCTTCCAGGTACAGTATAGTGAGAAGACTCACCTCAATGAAGTCGGATAAACTCTCCTGCTCAACGTCCCGACTTTGCCTCCTCCTATTATTCAAATAACATCCTGATCAATATTCTCTCATGATCTCATCTCTACAAACTGGGTAGAAGACCATTCTACCCTTCCCTGAACTCTCCTGAATCAGTCTTAACCAGAACCCAAAAGTCAACGGTCAAACTTTGACCCGACTCGTCGAGTGCACAAGGGTGACTCAGCGAGTCCATGCGGGTCCTCTAAATCCTTTCAGCCTCTCTTGGCTCGTCGAGTCATCGTTCCACTCGACGAGTTACACTTGACACGAATCGCGGGGCAACCCCGACGCGACTCGTCGAGTCCACTTATGGACTCGGCGAGTTGTCGCCATGCTCATACTCAAATAACCTTCTGAGGTCAGATCTGTTCCTCTAATCCATAGATCTGACCTTCCCAAGCTCAATAAACACGTAAAGGTTCGATCTTGATACTCATGAAATGTCCAAATAACCCTACTTGATGAATTAGCCCCAAATACAACATCCTAAGTCCATTTCTTCCATAACTCATCATAAAGCAAGGTGGATAGAGTTCTCTGGACCACTATGGGTCCAGATCTGAAGTCTAAACATGATAAGGGACCATATTCCCAACAAATCAACCCAATAAAGGGTATACAAAACCGTAGATCCATGGATTCTTTAACAAAACAGAAAAAGGATCGATATGCTACCTCAAGGATGATGTCCTTTGCTTGAAATCCACAGATATGCAACCTCCTTGGCCTCCTCTAAGCTGGAACCACCTTCTTCTTGCAAAACCAACCCACAAAGATCAAATAATGGCTTCTTCCCTCTCACAAACGCTCAAGCACTCTTAGGGTTTCTCTGAAGGGTCTGGTAGCCGCAAATGGTGGCTATAAAGGTCCTTAAATAGGGCTCAGTCCTCGAGAATTAGGGTTTCATTAAACAGCGTGGACTCACCGAGTCCACGTATGGACTCACCGAGTCCACGTATGGACTCGCCAAGTCCTTCATTAAATCAAACCAAAGTGCGCGATCCCACTCGGCGAGTCTGAGCGCCTACTCGCCGAGTCCCTTTCTAAAATTCAACATAAATACTTAAAATAAGATACCTGGGAATCCGGATGTTACAATTCTCCCCCACTAGAATCAGACTTCGCCCTCGAAGTCCTGCTCGGCAAACAACTCTGGATGCTGTTCCGCATCTCCAACTCCGGCTCCCAGGTCAGCTCGGATCCTTTCCGATGTTGCCACTGGACCTGCACCAGGGACACTTCCTTGTTCCTCAGAACCTTGATCTTCCGATCCCGGATCGCGATTGGTCTCTCAGCATAGTTCAGGCTCGCATCCACCTGAATATCCTCCAGCAGTACCACCGCCGACTCGTTGGCTATACACTTCCTCAACTGAGACACGTGGAAGGTATCATGAATCTGGCTCAACTCCGCAGGTAGCTCCAACCGATATGCTACCTTACCCACCCTCGCGGTCACCCTGAACGGATCGATATACCGGGGCCCCAACTTGCCCCTCTTCCTGAACCGAATCACTCCTTTCCAAGGAGACACTTTCAGGAGTACGAAGTCCCCCACCTGGAACTCCAGCTCGGATCGTCGCCGATCCGCATAACTCTTCTGACGACTCTGAGCCGTTAGTAACCTCTGTCTAACCTGCTGTATTTGCTCTGTCGTCTGAAGCACTATCTCAGTGCTACCCATCACACGCTGCCCTAACTCTCCCCAGCAAATGGGAGTCCGACACCTCCTCCCATACAACAACTTGAAAGGAGGCATACCAATACTAGAACGGTGGCTGTTGTTGTAGAAAAACTCAGCCAATGGCAGATACGTGTCCCAACTTCCTCCGAAGTCCAACACACATGCTCGAAGCATGTCCTCGAGCGTCTGAATCGTCCGCTCACTCTGCCCGTCCGTCTGTGGGTGGTAGGCGGTACTGAAATGCAATCTCGTACCCAACTCCTCGTGGAACTTCTTCCAGAACCTGGAAGTGAAACGTACATCTCGATCTGACACAATCGAGTTCAGTACCCCATGATGCGATACCACCTCTCTCACATATAATTCTGCCAACCTCTCAGCAGAAGAGCTCTCACTGATAGCAAGAAAATGCGCGCTCTTCGTCAGCCGGTTGACGATCACCCAAATTGCATCGACACCCCTCGCGGTCCTCGGCAATTTGGTGATGAAATCCATGGAAATCTGTTCCCACTTCCACTGGGGAACCTCGAGCGGCTGCAACTTGCCATGCGAACGCTGGTGCTCGGCCTTAACCTTGCGACAGGTCAAGCACCTCTCGACAAACCACGCAACATCCCTCTTCATACAGGGCCACCAATAATCTTTCTTCAGGTCTAAATACATCTTCGTGGCCCCGGGATGGATCGAGAACCTCGATCTATGCGCCTCCTCCATCAGAATGGTACGTGGCCCGCCTGCAAACGGCACCCAAATCAGACCTTGAAAGGTCATCAGCCCTCGACTATCAGTAACGAACCCAGGTACCTGACCAATCACCCGCTCCCTCTTGCGGTTCTCCGGTCTCACGGCCTCTGCCTGGGCCTCCCGAATGGTGTCCAACACCGGAGTCATCACTGTCAATCTCATACAAGTGCCTCGAATCGGGGCACTCTCCGCCCTACGACTCAACGCATCAGCTACAACATTAGCTTTTCCCGGGTGGTACAGGATTTCACAATCGTAATCCTTTACCACGTCCAACCATCTCCTCTGACGCATATTCAGATTGGGCTGATCCATCAAATACTTCAAGCTCTTGTGGTCCGTGTATATGGTACACCGAACCCCATACAAATAGTGACGCCAGATCTTTAGGGCGAACACCACTGCTCCCAACTCCAAATCGTGGGTGGGATATCTCGTCTCATGAGGCTTCAGCTGCCTCGAGGCATACGCTATCACATGCCCCCTCTGCATAAGTATTGCACCCAACCCCGATATCGATGCGTCACAATACACCACGAAATCCTCCATCCCTTTCGGGAGGGCTAACACAGGGGCTTCGCATAATCTCTGGCGAAGTGTCTCAAACGAGGTCTGCTGCTACGGACCCCATGAAAAAGCAACACCCTTCCGGGTCAACCTGGTGAGAGGCACGACGATCTTGGAGAAATCTCTGATAAATCTCCGATAGTAGCCGACCAATCCTAGAAAACTCCTGATCTCGGTGGGAGATC
This sequence comes from Lactuca virosa, assembly GCF_052849685.1. Lineage (NCBI taxonomy): Eukaryota > Viridiplantae > Streptophyta > Magnoliopsida > Asterales > Asteraceae > Lactuca > Lactuca virosa. The sequence goes on along the minus strand of NC_136428.1, from coordinate 211,909,833 downwards.
TCGGAACCTCCCAACTCATAACCGCCTCAATCTTGGCCGGATCGACCAAAATCCCATCCTGGTTGACGAGATGCCCCAAGAACTGGACCTCCCGTAACCAGAACTCGCACTGGGAGAATTTGGCATAAAGCCTCTCCATCCTCAATACCCCGAGAATCTCTCTCAGATGTTCCTCGTGCTGGTCTCTAGATCTCGAATACACCAGTATATCGTCGATGAACACGATCACCGAAAGATCCAACATCGGTCTATACACCCTGTTCATGAGATCCATGAACGATGCTGGTGCATTGGTGAGCCCGAAAGGCATCACCACGAACTCGTAATGCCCATAACGAGTCCTGAACGCCGTCTTCTGGATATCCTCATCACGCACTCTCATCTGATGATATCCAGACCTCAGATCAATCTTGGGGAACCAAGACGATTCCTGCAACTGATCAAACAAATCGTCGATCCTCAGTAATGGATAACGGTTCTTGACCGTCAACTTGTTCAACTCCCGGTAATCAATACACATCCGGTGTGAACCATCCTTTTTCTTGACAAAAAGGATCGGTGCTCCCCAGGGGAGCTGCTCGGTCTAATAAACCCGTTCCCCAGCAGCTCCTGAAGCTGCGAGGATAACTCCTGCATTTCTGGCGGCGCAAGGCGATAAGGGGCCTTTGCGATAGGCGCTGCCCCCGGAACCAAATCAATGCAGAACTCTACCTGCCTCTCGGGAGGCACACCTGACAACTCCTCGGGAAAAACATCCGGGAACTCACGCACTATCGGAACGTCATCCACCGAACTTGGTCCCTCAGTGACCCTCGTGTGTCCATCACATAGGCTACAAACCCGCTGCAGCCATGCTGTAAACTCTGCCTCGCTCTGGCAGCCGAAAAAAATGTTGTCCCAGAACGAGTACCCTCGCCGTACACCGTAAGTACTCCCCCACTGGGGTCTCGTATCGTCACCAACTGTCGCTCGCAGTCTATAACAGCCCCAAGTCGGCTCAACCAATCCATGCCCACTATGACACACACGTCCCCCATCGCTATCGGGACCAGATCTATCGGGAACTCAACACCGAAGATCTCGAGTACACATCCTCGTATCACCTCCGTAGCATACACCGCTCGCTCGTCAGCTATGGAAACTCGCAGAGGTCGACTCAACGCCTCTCGTCTACTACTGATGTGCCAACTAAATGCTATCGACACAAACGATCGACTCGCACCCGAGTCAAATAACACTAAGGCAGGTACAGAACTCACAAGAAAAGTACCTACGCATATCATCATATAAGCACAATATCTCAACTCAACATAAATAAATAAAGAATACATACCAGCCACAACATCGGGCGCTGCGCGTACCTCCTCCGCTGTCAACTGGAAAGCTCTCCCGCGAGCCTTCGGTGCCTCGGCCTTTACTGGCCGAACCTCGGTAACCCTAGCAGCAGGTGCAGATCCCTGTGCTGATCCCTTATGTAACTGCGGGCACTCGGCCTTCCAATGGCCAGTTTGGTTGCAATGAAAGCAAACCATAAATCCCTTGGGGCAATCCTTGGCGATATGCCCCTCCTTGCCACGTTTGTAGAAAGCACCCGATCGATAGACCCCATCATGTCCCTTGCCGCACTTCCCACAAGTGCGGCCCTTCTGGCCTCCAGATCTCGTATCAGCGGGATTGGCCCGCTTGGCTGCCGGCTGAGACTGTGCCGGCCGCCGATCCATCCTCTGAGACTCGCCCTCCTCCCTGGCCTGAATCTCCAACTCAATCTCCCTCTTCCGGGCATTTTCCTGGAGCTCAGCAAATGACCGGTAAGTCGAGTTCGACACGAACTCCCGAATGTCCCTCCTCAAAACGCCCAAATACCGGCTCATGCGTGCCTGTTCAGTAGACACCTGCTCAGGGCAGAAAATCGCCCTCTCATGAAACTTCCTGGTAACCATCGTAAAAGAATCAGTACCCTGCTTGAGGGTCAAGAACTCCTGAACCAACCGTTCCCTCTCCACCGGGGGAACATACTCGTCTCTGAACATGGTGGTGAAGCTCGCCGTCACGAACTTCCACCAATCCTTCGCTCCCAAACGGAACTGGTTCAACGCGAACCGTACCCTCAGATGCTCCGGACATGAACACGTATAGAAGCATCCCTTGATATCAGAAATCCATCTCATCGCAGCGATCGGATCCTGCGTCCCATCAAACTCTGGTGGCTTCGTGTTGCTGAACTCTCGAAGCAACAACAAGTCACCTTCCTGAGGTCTGGCAGCAGCCACAGCTGCAGTAGCTGCAGCAGCTACAACCTCAGTCACCGCTACGTACCGCTCATCAAACGTCTCAATCAATGTGGTCTTGATAGACCTAAACATCTCCGGAATCTCGGTTCGAATCGCCGCTGCCACCTCATCGTGGATCATCTGACGAAGCTCCTCGTCACCCACACCGCTCGCCTCAGGTTTGTGGCGTGTCCTAACCATGATGTCTCTGAAATACAACATAATAATATCAGAGACTCGCTCAAGCATACTCGCACTCGATAACTCAACCCTAGTTGTTCCTTAGTACCCAAAGGATTCTTACTTAGGGTGCGCACTGCTCCGGTGTCTTTAGTAGTACGGGCCCTATACTACCGTCCACACCGCATCAACATTCACTCTAAGTCCTCCTCCTTGGATTCCAGGTCACAAGCACTCTATATCTCACTGGCATAGGCTATCCTTTGGTAGACCTGTGACAACCCGAAATTTATTCCGTCACTGTAACCCTTTCCGTTAATAAAATTTATTTTATTATTAAAATTGTCCATTAACTTTTAAGTTAAATAATTCATCGAGGGTTATTGTCATAATTTCCCCATGTATAGGAAATCAATAAAATCACAAATAATACCCTCGATAATCCTTTGGAAAAATTTCTAGTTTACGACTAAGTCGGGTTACGGTCATTTAATCGGGTAAAATCTTAAACTCTGTTTAATGTCGGGATTGGGTGTGTCCCCACCTGGCCACTAACTCAAGGCCTATATAAAGGTTGAGTGGCCACCATTTGAGTCTTTTCCCACCTTAGAACTTTCTCTCTCTACACTCTCTCTCTAAAAATCGGATTTTTGCTCAAGAATCACTCATTCAAGCTCCAAAATCGTAAGTAATCCTTCCTAACTTGTTGTTTAACTTAACATGCATGCAAATCTATGGGTTAAACTCTCAAAAACTCCAAAAACTTGTGTTTACAGTTTGGGAACACCTCCCAAAACCGTAAACTCCCAAAAGGGGGTTTTGAAGCCCCAAAACCCTTCCAAACCTCTTCTAGTGTTTAGCTATGGCTTAGAAACTTGCATGCATGAACTTAGAGCCCCAAGATCATGACTTTTTGGGGGTAAACATGAGTTTACGGTCCATGAACATTCATGAACCGTAAACACCCCAAAATGGGGTTTTGATGCCCCAAACCCTCTCCAATGCTTGGCTAATGACCTAGAAACTTGTTGGAATGATCTTAGAACCCTAAAACATGGATTGAATGGTGCAAACATGAGTTTACGGTTTGGGAAGGTCTCCCAAAACCGTAAACACCTCCAAAGGGTGTTTAAGTGCCCTTAACACCTTGAATGGCTTACCTTTGGGTCTAGAACCTTGCATGAATGACCTACAACCATCAAAACTCATGAAAAATGGACACACATGAGTTTATGGCCGTAAACCCATGTGTTTACGACCGTAAACTCCCCAGGGAGTGGTCCAAGGACCGTAAACTCCAAGAAGTTTCCATTTCTAGCCCCAATCACTTCCTAAGCCATGGATTCGAGTCTAGCATAATTCCTTGAGTAGTTTAAGACCTTTGAACACCCAATGGCACCATTACCATGAGTTTACGGCCGTAAAATCATGGGGACAATGGTCCAGAAACCGTAAACACACTTAAGTGTAACCAATTGAAGTGTAAACTCCATAGTGAGGCGATACACTCCTTAGATGCAACCTTTAGCACTTCTAACACTTGAAACAAAGTGTCTTCATGCATTAGAGTGTCTTTACTTACCTAATTAGTGATTAAATAACTAATTAGATACATTTATGTATCACTACATGTTACATAGGATCTGTGTGTGTGTTCAAGTCCTCACTTGACACCTAGCATCCTACCCGACACTTCCATCCACTTCACTCATTGCAGGTGAGTTCATACCCCTTAATTAACCTTTTAAATGTTTTTAAATGCTTTTTATGGGGGGGGGGGGAATACAAGTTGAATCAAATAAGTTATAGTATCAATCACATGTGATTTATAACTTGCAATCTAAAGGATTTTTATACTTTTAACTGCTTTACCAACAAAAATGCTTAAAGTGTTTATCAAACTCATTTTCATGTTAAATTGTTATAAAATATTTCTAAACTCTTTTAAACTCCTTCTGTTCCCAAACCATATCTACACCAATATATTTATATAAGTAAGACTTGAAGGACTTAGGACTGATAGCTCACCTTACTTCATGTTCTTGTTTGATTGTGGACTTAGGGTATATTGTTATCTGTCCGACTATCGTTGAATTCTTAGTTATATATTATATATATTCGAGTTGAATATTAAAGTCTTCACTTCAGTTCAATACCTTTGTGTATCAAAGGCATGCAACCAACCTTACTATTTAACTATAATAGGTATAGTTAAGGATTGCTACACGTGTATACTATTACAATGGTACCTACCAGAGTCCAAATAGTACATACTATACAAGAGGACACTCTATACACTATACCAGAAAGTACATTATACATTATACAAAGAGCACATACTATAACAGAATGTGACATACCATCTCTCGATACGACACTTCACTGTGCTATCACCGTGTAACCAGAGTCTCCTGGAGGGAGAGCGGGCATTATGTGTATAGATCTATACGGGACAGACACTCCCACACCCCGGCTGCTAGCTACAGTCCGAGCCGACTAGGCCTAGGGGTGACAAAATGTCACATTTCTACAGATGACTCGGAGGGTCATCATGGATTCGATCGTCAATCAGCATGGTTACATACAAGTTCACATTTTGACCTCTAATTAATACATTAAGAATTAAAGGCAAAACAGACTCCCCGAGGTGTATTGTACATTTAATACTACCTGGAGTTTGCATTTTCATTTCATTAGCTGGCAGTGATACTGCTGGGGTATAACACTAAATTTCCCAATTACTTTACATGAATGAAGTCAAAAACTACATTTTCCTACTAATAGTTTCTCTGGGAAAACTTTTACATTTTCAAAGGATCAAACATACATACAACCGGGTCTTGATAGAAGACCACTTTTACTGGAAAACATAGGGTTTTCCTAGGGAGCATACTATTTTCCAACATTGAGATCAATTATTATACTACATGGTTGTAATCATTTTTATACAAGCAATGACACTAAATACTCATGAACTCACCAGCTTTATGCTGATACTCGCTTTCAAAATAACTTGTATTCTTAGGTCATCAGTAGACAGGTACAGATGCAGCTTTTGAGAAGATGGAGCACATACAAGACTCCTCCTTATTTTGATTATACTTTTGGTGTCTAACAAACTGTACAGAACACGCTTGTATTACAATTATTATATTAATGCATTGGATGTTGTTGCTTGTCCTTACTATTATGCATTGTTATGATACTATACATGACGTCCTCCACCCCGGAACGTATTCCGCTGTTCTCGGTTTTGGGGTGTGACAGATTGGTATCAGAGCATTGTTTATAGTGAATCAAGTATATCAACCCATAAAATATATACAAACTATAAACACATCAGGATTAAAACACTTTGACCAAGAATATATACTATTAAATAAGAAAATATTTAACTAAGTATATATCTACATCCATTCACACTAAGGGTCAGTATCATACTAGAACAGAACAAAAGTATAAGATTGTTGAACAGCACAATTAGGCTTAGAGACATATTGTCAAATCTGGGAGGATGTAGCCTGATCAACTACATTTACCTAGGAGTGACTAGCCTGTGCCTAAGAGTGGTTGTGGTGTTACAACAAGTCTAAAAACTTACCAACACTACTACAAGAACATTTGAACAAGAATACTGTAGGAGTATTCTGCATTTCCTGTAATTTACATATGTGAGAACTAAAAAGGTCGTTGCTAGTAGGGCAATAGTTGCTAAGTGGACACACTACAGTTACATGTGACTAAGACGCTATAGACTTAGAATCTGTGATCTTTGCTTTACATCCTGTTCCTTGTTTGGTTGTGGATTTAGAGTTAGGGTCACTTATTCGAAGGTCTATCCTGTCTCGATTACATGTAATTGGTATGCATTATGCAAGTATTGGGTCGACTAATAATGATCATCTTATAAGTATCTTAGGATTAGTACGTCTACTAACTATCTTCTCTCCATTCTCGCATAGATACAATGGCTGATTCAAGGGTAACCCAGAGAGGGGTGCCCGTCGCCAGCAGAAGATTATCTACTCATCCTCTCTCTTCCTAAGAAGAATAGCCTTCCCCTTCAATACCTCCGTCTCACCTGTCCGTAAAACATTCCCGACTTTGAAAGTACTATAACTAGCCCTCTAAACTGTCAACATTCTCCTTATGGTTTGATGTAAGACCAATTGTTAGGTCGTTTTTCTTGAACTCATTTTACATCAGTAATACCAGTAATATTGGCAGTTGTCTAATCTATTTGGAAGTTCATGCTCTTGTGTTTTCTTACTCTATTGATATGCATCTATCTAATTGTTGGACTATGGCGATTTATTCCATGAGACACTCTCATCATACTTACAATTGATTCTCACTGTTGTCATCATCTTTTAAAAATTTTCAGTAAAAGATGCCTCCTCGCAAGCGTCCGACCAGACGCATGCCTGTGGATCAAACACCACCACCACCTCCCCTACCGCAGTTCGACCCAGTGATGTTTCAAGCAGCTGTGACTGCAGCTGTGACCGCCGCGCTGGCGCAAGTCAACTCTGGTGGTGTTAGTGGAACGGGAACTGGCACAAACTCCAGCCATGGTGAAATCCACCCACGTGCACGAGAGTGCACCTATAAGGATTTCATCAGCTGCAAACCTACTTACTTCAATGGAACCGGAGGGATCCTTGCACTGTCCCAACGGATTGAGAGAACCGAAGCGATCTTCGAAATGTGCTCATGCCCCGAAGGGAGCAAGATAAAATTTGCTGCTTGCACCTTTACCCAAAGGGCCTTGACGTGGTGGAATGGCCATGTCAAATCACTCTCCCTGGTCGCAGCCAACGCCATGGGCTGGAACACACTGAAGGACCTCATGACGAGGGAGTACTGCTTGAGGGGCGAAATTCAGAAACTTGAGGAGGAACTCTGGAACCTCAAAATGCAGGGTTCCGACATCGTAGCCTATACGGCCACGTTCTGCGACTTGGTGGCTCTGTGCCCACCGAAAGCAAGAAAATTGAACGATACATCTGGGGATTAGTACCCCCATATCGAGGGAATGTTCTAGCATCACAACCTGCGACCTTTGACAGTGCCAAGGAATTGGCCCAGAGGTTGATTGATCATGAAGTTCCATCCACTCCATCAGCTACTACAACCATCACTTCTGCCCCGACCCACACCTCCAACAACAAAAGAAAGCGGTGGGATCGAAAGAAAGGAAAATCAGCCAAATCCTCTTCCAATAACCAACAAACAGTGGCTGTCCACGCTGCCACTACTCCTGCTGCCCCTGTACCTGCCAAAACTTATGCAGGAAGCTTACCCAAGTGCAATAAGTGCTCTTTCCATCATAACGGCCCCTGCCATGAAATGCACTGCACTAACTGTGACCGGAAGGGCCATACCGCCCGGTTTTGCAGAACACCACCCAAACCTATTTCCCAAATTCCTAATTCGGGAGCAAGCCAGGCCTGCTATGGTTGTGGCGAAGTCGGACATTTCAAAAGAAACTGTCCAAAGGCTGGCAACGCGGGAGGAGCAGGTAGACTACTTGCTATTGGCCACAATGAGGCTGTAGCAGACCCCACCGTAGTCACGGGTACGTTCCTTCTCGATAACTCTTATGCTTGTATTCTATTCGATAGTGGGGCAGAAAGAAGTTTCGTAAATCAAAACTTTAAACACTTACTCAAACAATCACCGCAATCATTGAAAGAAACCTTCGTCGTAGAAATGGCTAACGGCAAGACAGAAAGTTCTAACGAAATCTACATAGGTTGTACCCTCACGCTAGATAATCATTCGTTTCCTATCAACCTCATACCCGTAGCAATCAAGAGCTTCGATGTCATCATAGGCATGGACTGGTTGAGTCTCCATCGTACCGACATCTTGTGCTTCGACAAGTCCATCCGTCTGAATCTACCCAACAACGAAACCTTGATGATTTATGGAGACAAACCCAGTACGAGCCTTCGCATCATCTCGAGTATTCGAGCCCAGAAGTACTTGCGTAAGGAATATCGTGCATTCCTGGCGCATGTTGTAGATACGAGCCGGAAAACAAAAGACCCGAAGGATCTTCCCGTAGTACGCGACTTCCCCGACGTCTTCCCCGAAGAACTACAGGGCTTACCTCCTGAACGCCAAGTCGAGTTTCGTATCGACTTAGTCCCCGGAGCTACCCCTGTAGCCAAATCTCCCTACCGATTAGCACCGGCAGAAATGCAAGAGTTATCTAGTCAGCTCAATGAGCTGCTCAGCAAAGGATTCATCAGACCAAGTTCCTCACCCTGGGGAGCCCCAATCCTGTTTGTGAAAAAGAAAGATGGATCCTTTCGAATGTGTGTCGACTATCGGGAATTGAATAAGCTCACAATCAAAAACCGTTACCCTCTTCCTCGAATTGACGACCTCTTCGATCAACTTCAAGGGGCCAGCTACTTTTCGAAAATAGATTTAAGATCAGGGTACCATCAGCTACGAGTCCATGGGGATGATGTTCCTAAAACAGCCTTTTGGACTCGATATGGTCACTACGAATTCGTAGTTATGCCCTTCGGTCTAACCAACGCACCGGCAGTATTCATGGACCTGATGAATCGGGTGTGTCGTCCTTTCCTGGATAAGTTCGTCATCGTATTCATTGATGATATACTTGTATATTCCCTAAACGAGGAAGATCACAAACAACACTTGAGATTAGTGTTGGAAACTCTGAGATCGGAAAAGCTGTACGCGAAATTCTCCAAATGCGAATTCTGGATCCAAAAAGTAACCTTCTTAGGTCACGTAGTAAGCGAAGAAGGCATACACGTAGACCCCTCCAAAATCAAAGCGATAGAGAACTGGTCAGCACCGAAGACGCCCACAGAAATCCGTCAATTCTTGGGTCTCGCTGGCTACTATCGTAGATTTATCCAAAATTTCTCCAGAATTGCCAAACCCTTAACCACTCTGACTCAGAAAGGCGTACCCTTTTGTTGGAGTGAAAAGCAAGACACTGCGTACCAAACATTGAAGCGGGCCCTATGCAGCGCACCTATCTTGTCTCTGCCCGAAGGGACAGAAGACTTCGTTATCTACTGTGATGCATCAAATTAGGGCCTAGGTTGTGTGCTCATGCAACGGGGAAAAGTCATTGCTTACGCCTCAAGACAATTGAAAGTTCACGAAGTCAACTACACGACGCACGACCTAGAATTGGGAGCAGTAGTCTTCGCATTGAAAATATGGAGACATTATCTCTACGGAACCAAGTGCACTATCTTCACTGACCATAAAAGCCTACATCACATCCTCGACGAGAAGGAGCTGAACATGAGACAACGGCGATGGGTTGAACTACTTAACGACTATGAGTGTAAAATCCGCTACCATCCCGGCAAGGCCAATGTGGTGGCAGATGCCCTCAGCCGGAAAGAGTACTCAGGTCGTAGAGTGAAGGCACTGACTATGACTATCCGTTCCCATTTATCTGCGCAAATCAAAGAGGCTCCGTTGGAAGCCTTAAGACCAGAGATCATGCCAGGCGAAGCCCTGAGAGGAATGGATAAGAATCTTGAGATCAGAAGCGACGGAGTCTATTGTTTCATGGACCGAATCTGGACCCCGAAGTTCGGAGGTTTCAGGGAGGTTATCATGAACAAAGTTCACAATACTAAATACTCCGTGCACCCAGGTTCGGATAAGATGTACTTGGATCTCAAGAAACTATACTGGTGGCCAAACATGAAAGCAGAGATCGCTACCTTCGTGGGCAAGTGCCTGACTTGCGCCAAGGTGAAGTTCGAACATCAGAAACCCTCCGGTCTACTCCAACAACCAGAGATACCTGAATGGAAGTGGGAGAGGATTACTATGGATTTCATTACCAAATTACCCAAATCTCCGAGTGGGTACGACACCATTTGGGTAATTGTTGACCGACTAACCAAATCCGTTCACTTCCTTCCTATCAAAGAAAGCTTCAAAATGGAGAGACTCACGCGAATATACATCCAAGAGGTAGTCCGACTGCACGGTGTACCTGTGTCCATTATTTCCGATCGAGATAGCAGGTTCACTTCGAGGTTCTGGCAGTCACTACAGAAGGCTCTTGGAACTAAGCTGGATATGAGCACAGCTTACCATCCTCAGACTGACGGACAAAGTGAGAGAACCATCCAAACTCTGGAAGATATGTTGCGAGCCTGTGTGATCGACTTTGGTAAGGCTTGGGATACCCACTTACCCCTCATCGAATTTTCCTACAACAACAGTTATCACATGAGCATCAAAGCTGCTCCATTCGAAGCCCTCTACGGCCGAAAGTGCAGGTCCCCTCTGTGCTGGGCTGAGGTGGGTGACACTCAATTAGCTAAAGGACGAGTTCCTGAAAGCACTCTCACAGGTCCAGAGATCATTCAGGAAACAACGGAGAAGATCGTTCATATCCGTGAACGATTGAAAGCCTCCAGAGACCGACAAAAAAGCTACGCAGACAAACGAAGGAAATCTTTGGAATTCCAGGTGGGAGACCGGGTCCTTTTGAAAGTCTCACCTTGGAAAGGCTTGATACGCTTCGGAAAGCGTGGAAAGCTGAATCCAAGATACATAGGACCCTTCGAGATCCTCGCTAGGATCGGTCCCGTAGCCTACAAACTCCGATTACCTCATGAACTTAGCAATATCCATCCTGTCTTCCACGTCTCTAATCTTAAAAAGTGTCTTTCCGATGAGACCCTTGTGATCCCTCTTGATGAGATCAAGATCAACGAAAATCTGAACTTTGTGGAAGAACCAATCGAAATCATGGATCGAGAAATCAAACGAACGAAACAAAGCCGCATCCCGATAGTGAAGGTTCGCCGGAATGCCAAGCGGGGACCCGAATTCACTTGGGAGCGCGAAGACTCGATGAAACAGAAATATCCGCATCTCTTTCCAAATCCATGATTTGTATCTTAAATTTCGGGACGAAATTACGTCTAACGAGGGGATGATGTGACAACCCGAAATTTATTCCGTCACTGTAACCCTTTCCGTTAATAAAATTTATTTTATTATTAAAATTGTCCATTAACTTTTAAGTTAAATAATTCATCTAGGGTTATTGTCATAATTTCCACATGTATAGGAAATCAATAAAATCACAAATAATACCCTCGATAATCCTTTGGAAAAATTTCTAGTTTACGACTAAGTCGGGTTACGGTCATTTAATCGGGTAAAATCTTAAACTCTGTTTAATGTCGGGATTAGGTGTGTCCCCACCTGGCCACTAACTCAAGGCCTATATAAAGGTTGAGTGGCCACCATTTGAGTCTTTTCCCACCTTAGAACTTTCTCTCTGTACACTCTCTCTCTAAAAATCGGATTTTTGCTCAAGAATCACTCATTCAAGCTCCAAAATTATAAGTAATCCTTCCTAACTTGTTGTTTAACTTAACATGCATGCAAATCTATGGGTTAAACTCTCAAAAACTCCAAAAACTTGTGTTTACGGTTTGGGAACACCTCCCAAAACCGTAAACTCCCAAAAGGGGGTTTTGAAGCCCCAAAACCCTTCCAAACCTCTTCTAGTGTTTAGCTATGGCTTAGAAACTTGCATGCATGAACTTAGAGCCCCAAGATCATGACTTTTTGGGGGTAAACATGAATTTACGGTCCATGAACATTCATGAACCATAAACACCCCAAAATGGGGTTTTGATGCCCTAAACCCTCTCCAATGCTTGGCTAATGACCTAGAAACTTGTTGGAATGATCTTAGAACCCTAAAACATGGATTGAATGGTGCAAACATGAGTTTACGGTTTGGGAAGGTCTCCCAAAACCGTAAACACCTCCAAAGGGTGTTTAAGTGCCCTTAACACCTTGAATGGCTTACCTTTGGGTCTAGAACCTTGCATGCATGACCTATAACCATCAAAACTCATGAAAAATGGACACACATGAGTTTACGGCCATAAACCCATGTGTTTACGACCGTAAACTCCCCAGGGAGTGGTCCAAGGACCGTAAACTCCAAGAAGTGTCCATTTCTAGCCCCAATCACTTCCTAAGCCATGGATTCGAGTCTAGCATAATCCCTTGAGTAGTTTAAGACCTTTGAACACCCAATGGCACCATTACCATGAGTTTACGGCCGTAAACTCATGGGGACAATGGTCCAGAAACCGTAAACACACTTAAGTATAACCAATTGAAGTGTAAACTCCATAGTGAGGCCATACACTCCTTAGATGGAACCTTTAGCACGTCTTGCACTTGAAACAAAGTGTCTTCATGCATTAGAGTGTCTTTACTTACCTAATTAGTGATTAAATAACTAATTAGATACATTTATGTATCACTACATGTTACATAGGATCCGTGTGTGTGTTCAAGTCCTCACTTGACACCTAACATCCTACCCGACACTTCCATCCACTTCACTCATTGCAGGTGAGTTCATACCCCTTAATTAACCTTTTAAATGTTTTTAAATGCTTTTTATGGGGGGGGGGGGGGGGAATACAAGTTGAATCAAATAAGTTATAGTATCAATCACATGTGATTTATAACTTGCAATCAAGAGGATTTTTATACTTTTAACTACTTTACCAACAAAACTGCTTAAAGTGTTTATCAAACTCATTTTCATGTTAAATTGTTATAAAAATATTTCTAAACTCTTTTAAACTCCTTCTGTTCCCAAACCATATCTACACCAATATATTTATATAAGTAAGACTTGAAGGACTTAGGACTGATAGCTCACCTTACTTCATGTTCTTGTTTGATTGTGGACTTAGGGTATATTGTTATCTGTCCGACTGTCGTTGAATTCTTAGTTATATATTATATATATTCGAGTTGAATATTAAAGTCTTCACTTCAGTTCAATACCTTTGTGTATCAAAGGCATGCAACCAACCTTACTATTTAACTATAATAGGTATAGTTAAGGATTGCTACACGTGTATACTATTACAATGGTACCTACCAGAGTCCAAATAGTTATGAGTCAATACATGTTAAACACTATAAAAAGAGAATACTACATACTATACAAGAGGACACTCTATACACTATACCAGAAAGTACATTATACATTATACAAAGAGAACATATTATAACAGAATGTGACATACCATCTCTCGATACGACACTTCACTGTGCTATCACCGTGTAACCAGAGTCTCCTGGAGGGAGAGCGGGCATTATGTGTATAGATCTATACGGGACAGACACTCCCACACCCCGGCTGCTAGCTACAGTCCGAGCCGACTAGGCCCAGGGGTGACAAAATGTCACATTTCTACAGATGACTCGGAGGGTCATCAGGAATTCGATCGTCAATCAGCATGGTTACATACAAGTTCACATTTTGACCTCTAATTAATACATTAAGAATTAAAGGCAAAACAGACTCCCCGAGGTGTATTGTACATTTAATACTACCTGGAGTGTGCATTTTCATTTCATTAGCTGGCAGTGATACTGCTGGGGTATAACACTAAATTTCCCAATTACTTTACATGAATGAAGTCTAAAACTACATTTTCCTACTAATAGTTTCTCTGGGAAAACTTTTACATTTTCAAAGGATCAAACATACATACAACCGGGTCTTGATAGAAGACCACTTTTACTGGAAAACATAGGGTTTTCCTAGGGAGCATACTATTTTCCAACATTGAGATCAATTATTATACTACATGGTTGTAATCATTTTTATACAAGCAATGACACTAAATACTCATGAACTCACCAGCTTTATGCTGATACTCGCTTTCAAAATAACTTGTATTCTCAGGTCATCAGTAGACAGGTACAGATGCAGCTTTTGAGAAGATGGAGCACATACAAGACTCCTCTTTATTTTGATTATACTTTTGGTGTCTAACAAACTGTACAGAACACGCTTGTATTACAATTATTATATTCATGCATTGGATGTTGTAGCTTGTCCTTACTATTATGCATTGTTATGATACTGTACATGATGTCCTCCACCCCAGAACGTATTCCGCCGTTCTTAGTTTTCGGGTGTGACAAGACCCCTCATCAGCTCCTCACTGCTACCTACTCGCTCTCAAGCATCACATAGCAGCAAAATCCTTCCTAGGCTAAGGCATCACAAAATCAGGCCACTCTAGTCCTAATATGAATACCTAGCCAACTCTAGCATGCATATCATATCATAACATATCTCATAACACATAATGTAAGGGTATTTTGGGAAATCACCGTCCAGGCGCTGGCTGATCGTACGCACTGCTTCCTTCTGCCTTTCTCAAAATCTTTTACTCTTTTAGAAAAATTGTTTATTTTATGAAAAACTTTCTCAATTCCTAAGTTTGAGTTCAGATTCATCCGAAGATGCACCCGAATCCCTCAAACCAAGGCTCTGATACCAACTTGTAACAACGTAAATTTTCAAAACAATTTTTCATTTTTGAATCATACTTTCATTCACATGATAATCACGAAACATAATGTGTCACTGTGTTATGATGAAAACATGTCCCATAATCTCAATAACATAAACTCCATAAGTGTGTACGGATCATGCCGGCGCCTTCCCACGGTCCTCGCTAGTACCTGAAACACATATCATAACAACTGTAAGCATAAATGCTTAGTGAGTTCCCCAAAATACCACATGCCACACATACGCCTTTCCAGGCCACAACTCTGTACGATCTTCCGATCCATGTGTCTCAGGGAACTCCCGTCCCAAATCCCGGTAGACCTTCCGGTCCTACCCGTATCGACCTTCCGGTCCGTAACCTCTTGACCTTCCGGTCCATATCATACATAATCATGCATAGCACATACATATCACATACCCGCATATAGCACATACATCATAGCATACAAGACCTTCCTGGCACACATAAGTACCCTTCCAGGTACAGTATAGTGAGAAGACTCACCTCAATGAAGTCGGATAAACTCTCGTGCTCAGCGTCCCGACTTTGCCTCCTCCTATTATTCAAATAACATCCTGATCATTATTCTCTCATGATCTCATCTCTACAAACTGGGTAGAAGGCCATTCTACCCTTCCCTGAACTCTCCTGAATCAGTCTTGACCTGAACCCTAAAGTCAACGAAAGTCAACGGTCAAACTTTGACCCGACTCGTCGAGGGCACAAGGGCGACTCGGCGAGTCCATGCAGGCCCTCTGAATCCTTTCAGCCTCTCTTGGGTCGTCGAGTCATCCTTCCACTCGACGAGTTACACCTGACACGAATCGCGGGGCAACCCCGACGCGACTCGTCGAGTCCACTTATGGACTCGGCGAGTTGCCGCCATGCTCATACTCAAATGACCTTTTGAGGCCAGATCTATTCCTCTAATCCATAGAACTGACCTTCCCAAGCTCAATAAACACGTAAAGGTTCGATCTTGATACTCATGAAATGTCCAAATAACCCTACTTGATGAATTAGACCCAAATACAACATCCTAAGTCCATTTCATCCATAACTCATCATAAAGCAAGGTGGATAGAGTTCTCTGGACCACTATGGGTCCAGATCTGAAGTCTAAACATGATAAAGGACCATATTCCCAACAAATCAACCCAATGAAGGGTATACAAAACCCTAGATCCATGGATTCTTTAACAAAACAGAAAAAGGATCGATATGCTACCTCAAGGATGATGTCCTTTGCTTGAAATCCACAGATATGCAACCTCCTTGGCCTCCTCTAAGCTGGAACCACCTTCTTCTTGCAAAACCAACCCACAAAGATCAAATAATGGCTTCTTCCCTCTCACAAACGCTCAAGCACTCTTAGGGTTTCTCTGAAGGGTCTGGTAGCCGCAAATGGTGGCTATAAAGGTCCTTAAATAGGGCTCAGGCCCCGAGAATTAGGGTTTCATTAAACAGCGTGGACTCGCCGAGTCCACGTATGGACTCGCCGACTCCTTCATTAAATCAGACCAAAGTGCGCGATCCCACTCGGCGAGTCTGAGCGCCTACTCGCCGAGTCCCTTTCTAAAATTCAACATAAATACTTAAAATAAGATACCTGGGAATCCGGATGTTACAAAAATCGACCATTTCAAGCTCCTAGCTCGTAAGTACTCCCTCCTATACTTCATATCTACTAGGAAGCCTTGAATCACACCCTTGAAACATGCATTTCCCAAGAACATCTTGAGTTTACGGCCCAAGATCTTCCTTGGCCGTAAACTCAATGTTATGGCATGTATGGGCCATAAACCCTCCTAGATGTAAAGCTAGTGACCCAGAAACCTTCCTTGATGGAAATAAGACCTTAAAGTACACTTACTTCATAATGTCCATGAGTTTATGGCCGTAAGCTCCTTGCTTGGCCGTAAACTCATCAAAAGCCTCAATAGAGGTGGTCTTTCTCACCATTGTGTAGAGTAAAATCCCCTCAGGCTTCCCTAGCCTTCAAACACCATCATATGCAACTTTGACCATGAGTTTACGGCCGTAAACTCCCTTGGTCGTAAACACCAAAACATGGCCATAAACACTCTTTGGATGAATCACATGTGATTCCAATACTTGGTCAAAGTGTGTCCTAGTCCCGTAACGTGTTTCCTTGCATTTGGTTGCTTCCAAGCACTATATTCATGCCAATATATGTGATTATATGTCATTTAGGACTTGTTGTGTCTCGGGACTTCATTCATGGAACTTCTCATTCTTACACGCGTATTCGTTGAATCACCCACATCAGGTGAGTTCATACCTCGTAATGAGTCTTTTAACTGTTTTCAATGTTTTAAGGAGGGGAATACAAGTTGAACACAATGATAATTGTGTAATTATTTGTTTTAAATATTTCAAGAAGATTACTTATGTCATTTATAAGTCGTCAAGACATTCCAAAAACCCTTTTAAAGTTATGTTACTTTATAGTTTCACAAAACTCCGTTTTTAAAGTACTGGCATAACTTGGTAGATAAAAGAGTCTTTTCAATATCAGTTGAAGGAAAACAATAGTAAACTATAATAGGTATAGTTTAGAAATCCAGTTCATGCTAGATACAATACACGATAATATAAAGAGAACCCACTATAAAAAGAAACAGGGAGGAATACACCATACTAAGTACCGGGAAAAATCACGTTAATATATCTTGTCGGGTTTGCATTGACACTGGTACGATTTCACGTACCAGGACTAGCAGGAACAAGGTGATAAACCTAATAATATATCTTGCCGAGTTTGCATTGACACTGGTACGATTTCACGTACCAGGACTAGCAGGCACGAGGTGATAAACCTAATAATATATCTTGTCGAGTTTGCATTGACACTGGTACGATTTCACGTACTAGGACTAGCAGGCACGAGGTGATAAACCTAATAATATATCTTGCCGGGTTTGCATTGACACTGGTATGATTTCACGTACCAGGACTAGCAGGCACGAGGTGATAAACCTTTCAGTAACCGACTTAGGACTAAAGGCTACTTTAGACTCCCCGAGGTGTATCGTTCATTTAATACTACCTGGAGTCATTGTTTTATTACTTTATAACCAGCAGTGCCATTGCTGAGGTGAAACATTATTTTCCCTATTACATTTACTTGTGATCTTCTCACATATTCATTAATGTTTAAACTATAGTTAGTTAAAGATAGTCTCACTTGGGAAAATACCTACTAATACAAGGAAAGAACAACCATAACATTTGATGCCTTGGTAGAAGGCTACGTTTAGTAGAAAGGACCATAATGCTAACCGTATGATTCCCTAATGTATACATCAAAGGATACATATATATCAATAGGATCCGACAGGTAATAGGATGTGTACTTTCCGCTTCATTTCTTGTTCCTTGTCTGGTTGTGGGCTTGGAACAGATTCACCCAGTCTACTATCTATCCGATTCTAGATATATATGTCCAGTATACATTGAGTCATCATGAGGGTACCAGGTATGGTCAAGTCATAGGACACAGAGTCAATGCACAGTTTTCTAGTTCGGAATATACTTTCCAAATCAGAACGTTTGGTATACAAAACTAGAAACTCACCAGCTGAGGGTTTAATCCATTTTATTAAACCAGTCTAAACTTAAAGGACCTTAAGTGATTAACTCTATAATACTTTAGTTTATACATCACAGAGATATATATTATTAATACCCAATAGGTAGTTGGATGTGTGCTTTCGACCTTACTTCCTGTTCCTTGTTTGGTTGTGGGCTTAGGACAGATTCACCCAATTAACTCTCTATTCGATATTAGATCATATATAGCCAGCATAAACTAAGTGATTATAGGAGTAATCACTGTGGTTATCATTGTATTATGAGAAATAAGAGTTTTCCTTAAAGAATCCTTTCATTATATATAAAGGAACCATTGCAATTAACTCCATGAGTAACAAATGAATACACCGGGGTTATATACTACAATGATCAAACAAACAATGGGATGTGTGCCTTCCGCCTTAGAGCAAATGCGCTCAATCGATTGTTGGTTTACTCTGAGTTGTATATCACTTGTATCCATTTAGTACTCATAGAAAGGATTGTAGAATCATTTTTGCGTATCTTTCACCAAAGTAGAAAATATAGGATTTTCTAAGAGGAACTGGCGAACTTTTCTAAGCAGAAATTACGATTTATTTATATCACTAAAATCTTATGAACTCACTAGCTTAATTGCTGATAAACTCTTTCAAATAACTTGTATTCTCAGGAGGCTATTAGACAGGTACTCGCACTGGGATCCCGAAGATGGAGCAGTATAGCTTCAAGTCTTGTTTGTTAATTGCTATTGTATTCTATGTTTTGTGAACACACACTTTGTAAACACTTTCTTTCTAATGAAATGGTTGTTTATTACTTTGATTACTATGATGCATGTCTTGTGATAGTAAACATGACGTCCTCCACCCCAGAACGTTTCCGCCGTTCCGGTTTTGCGGTGTGACATATATATATATATATATATATATATATATATATATATATATATATATATATATATATATATATATATATATATATATATATATAGGGGTGAGATCCGTTGGTAACTCATAGTTTCCCGAGAATCAGAAATCTAAAAGTAGAGCGTTAGATCAAAATTATTTCACTAATGGCATGATCGTCATCTTACCAATCTCATTTAATATTTAATTTTTTGTGTTATTGGAAATATTAATAAAAATGTCAAAAAATTAACAACATAAATTAAGTTTTCAGATTTTTTTATAAACTTTAATTTTCGAATTTTTAAGAAAATGCAGATTCTCTTTTAAATTTTAAAAAAGAAATTGAGAAAAAAATATTTTTTTTAAATTGAAATTTTTATAAAAAGTAAGTTGTTTAAAAATGAGTAAATTTAAAAAAATTCAATTTTTTAGAAAAACTATAATTTTGTAACCAGAAAAAACATCGTTTTAGGTGCATATATGCATCTTTTTTCAAGTGTATATATATATATATATATATATATATATATATATATATATATATATATATATATATATATATATATATTCGTAATTAAATCATAAAAAAACTCAATTTATTTACTAATCTGTAAACACATTAGTACAACTATTTTATTCGATACAAAATAAAATATAAGAAACAAAAAATGCTGCGAAAACATTTTCATTTATTCGTGTCAAGATTTCCATATTTTCTTCAATTTATCACTTTTCACCTCTTCAATATTTTCAAATCTAAAAAAAAATTTAAAAGAACTTATTAATGCAAGAACACTCACAAAAATGCATGTGTGCATATAGACATAATTCATATGTGATTCACTTGTGATTTACATGTGAATCACATGTAATTCATTTGTAATTCACTTGTGATTTACATGTGAGTTACATGTGATTCATATGTGAATTACATGTACTTTACATGTGAATAACATGTAATTCATATGTGATTTACATGCGATTCATATGTGAATCACATGTAATTCATATATGATTCACTTGTCATTTAAATGTAAATTACATGTGATTTATATGTGAATTACATGTGAATCACATGTAATTCGTATGTGATTTACATGTGAATTACTTTTGATTCATATATGAATTACATGGGAATCACATGTAATTCATATGTGATTTAGTTGTGATTTACATATGATCACTAAAATTACTAAAATATTAATGCAATTCACACAAATCACATATGATTTGTAATTTGTTATTGCCATTGGCCAACTAATCAAATGAACGAACCTTTGATAAGTGTGAAAACATTTCGTCTGTCGGCAGCGACACTAGCCATTGCAAAAGAAGAGATCTGTACTAGTTAAAAAGCACAAGAAAGATGGATATTTACAGAACTAAGGACGAAAATGAAGAGAGAGTATCGCCATTTGCACCAAAGTGAACAAGCCCAACTTTTGAACCAAAATACTGAGACGACAATTAAAATCCAAATGGAACTAGGAATGCATAACCATATATACTGTAATGGCTGACACCTAGAAGTAGTTCACATCAAGTCTCCATGAAACACTAGAGTCGCCTTTTTTAGATCAAACGCATGGCAAGATTACCCGCGGAAGCTATCAAAAATACAATTGTGGTAGAAATCCATATGAGCCCATATCTAAATACACAAAAATGTTAGTGACCTAATTTCAAGATTCGTAACTAGAGTTCGTAATCATAAAACTTGCATATATGGGTTACCTTTAATTTTTCTCAAAACGTCACCAGTTGTGTATATCAATGCTAAAGTATTATGTATAGGATGGGATGCTAAATGCTCCATTCCAATTGTTTGTAGATTGTTATCCATATATATATATATATATATATATATATATATATATATATATATATATATATATATATATATATATATATATATACATCAAATTAGCCAATACTTATTGGGTATCTGTCGTTTGATTAATTTCTCAGAGTGTGATGCAAATGCAACATACTACTTGGGCCTATGAGAGTCTGTTAACCCCTACTCCCAGCACTATTGTTTATAGGAAATATTTGTAGGTTTGCTTCAAAATATGCAGAAGATTTGAATAATAAGTAAACATGGTACATGCTTTTAATTCAACTATACTTCGAAAGAGACATTAACAGCTATACAAAATATCTTAAAGAGTCTGATAACGTTTTGTATAGCTGGAGACTTTCATGTGTTTACATCAAGCACATATATCAACATATTGAACCTAGTAAAAGCATACACATTAACATAGTAACATGAGACATGATAAGTTAACCCATCATAGAAACTAATATTTAAGAAATTAACCAAAATCCATGACACGTTTTTAGTTCAAAAATCAATATTAATTTGACAAATGGCTTTCAGGAAATGATCATTTAGCATATCAAACTATCCAACTGTTCACCTAGAAAAACGATTGTGTTTTGTCTTTGGGTTTCGATAGGCTTAGTTTCAAACCTCAAATTGTTAATGAATGTTACACTTTGAGAAGAGTTGATAACTACATAAACCTTATAACAATAAACAAGTCATGTAAATCTGCAATAGCGTAATGTCGGTATAAAATTTTAAACGAAAGTAGTGCATTGGTATTGCCGTCAATGTAACATAGTTCAATAGAAAATAACTTTCAAATAAACAACAGTTCAAAAGCATATGACTACAGTTACAACACAAATCAAAACGAAAAACAAACAAAATAGCGAGAAATCAAAAACTTCCACCCTTCGATCACTTCACATCCTCGACTTGAGATCAATTTTACAACATCAAGCGATAACAAAGAATTGTAATAGTGATTATAAATTAGGGGAAATACACAATCAAGTAACATGATATTAGAAAATACATACCGGAACGGAACCAGGAAAGCGACTAGTAGGAAGGCTGTGTAGGAAGAATATGCCATGTAATAGTGTTTTTCAGTGAGGGGTAGAAGAAGAACTGGAGGTTTTCAACAAGTCCTATTAATGCACTAGGAATGAAATTCAATCGAGATTGTAGTTTTCTTTTTGGTAGGTAGTCAGAATTGATGAACAAAAATGAATCCCTAATTACGAGAACAAATCTAGAGAATTAAATAAAGCGACACTCATCAACTAGCGTATTGATTGACCTGAAAACATTTGTTGATTCTATGATTCTCCATCGACGATCTCCACATGGAATACAGATGGTCGGAGGCAAGATGTTCGGAAGCGGGATGAAGGGTAGAGAGATAGAAAGAGAGAGAGAGAGAGAGTGTGTGTGAGAGAGAGAGAGAGAGAGAGAGAGAGAGAGAGAGACGAGATTAAGCAAAACGTGTATAAGGAGGTTGACCAGTTCAGATATTCATTCTCTTTAGGGGACTAAATTAACTTATCCTTAAAATATCCCTAGATTTAATTTAATAAGATACCCCCATATCTATTCTTTTCCAAATACTTACAAAAATGCCACAAATCATCTTAATCTTCTATTATTTTGATCTAATGGTCTTTGTTTAGATTTTGGGTTCGTAGGAAACTATAAGTTCTCAAATGATCTTTCCTCTCTCTCTATATATATATCTCTCTCTCTCTCTCTCTCTCTATATATATATATATATATATATATATATATATATATATATATATATACATGTAACAACACATAGAGAAAAAATGAGAGCTATAACTCACCATGTTAGTTAGTGAAGACTTACTACCCTTGGCTCCATTATTCCATTGATACATCTTGAACCATCTTCTTTGCTTTTAGGCCTATTCAAACAACATAATTAAGTTATTAAAATTTCTCTTATACTATTAAGAGCTTAATGACTCTCTATGTCGAAATGATCACTTAATGGATCATATTTCTAACATCTCATTTTCAATTTCAAAATCCAACTAAACTAATGAAATAAGTATCCAATACTACCTAATTCGTTATAAGATAATCTAATGTATCAAATCAAATTACCACTAGTTAGGGTTTCAAACCATAACTTCACATATATAACTTTCACCATGGAAATCACATATAAGCTTGTTCAAAGCTCCTAAACACTCTTATTGAAATCAATAATAAGTTTTCTAATAGTAATGTTTCATTATAACTCAATTCAAGGGTTTAGTCTATTGCGAAACCATGTCGTGGTGGCCTAAATTACCCTATGGTCTTCTCTTCTCCATGTCATGGCGAACATTCTTCCATAGCAACCAACTTTTACCACCATGGCTTAGTGCTCATACACCACAACGTGGTGCAAAGTATGTTGCCTAAAATTTACAACAAAGGACTTCATTTGAATCACTATTTATCCCCACCATATTGTGGTGAGCATATTCCCATGTCGTGGTGGCTATAACATAACATTCTCCATTGCTGATTCCATTCTAGCTTTGTGGACAACTTTTATTCCAACTTCTATCCTTCGTAACTCCTTTGTGCTATACTCGTTTTCTATGATTTTTTATATCTACACAAAGGTGGAGATATAATCTACAACATGCCCATATATATCTTGAAGTGAAAGGATTGGAACATGCAGAAATTAAATTTTATCATGGATTACGAGCCCATTATACTATCCATAAGATCAAAAAACAACTACTTCTGCCATTTTTTTGTATTCAATAAGATATATGAATTTATACTACCATTGAAAGTTATTTCTAATCCTTTGAGTAGTTTATTAAGGTTAAGTACTGACATTTGAAAGAATGTGTAGTGACTACAATGATGCAAGAAGACTGAAACATGGAGAAGATAATTTCATCATGAACATCAAGCCCTTGCTACTGTTCATAGCATCGAAAGAGAACTATTTTCAAAATGTTCGGTATATGGTCTTATAATTGAAGTTATTTATACAATGTTTCATGAGATCATTTTGAATTATTTAATTGTAGAACATTCTAAAAGAAAGTTATGAAATCTATGAAGCTATTATTGTAACAATAGTTCAAATCTGATTTAGATATTTGAAGAAGATGTATTATTATGGAACCATCTTCTTTGACATATAGTTGAGAATTACATTACCAAATAGCTATTTGTATGATATTTTTGAATTTCATTTGATCACAAGACTTACGTTAAATGTAAGGTTCATTTCTCAATATAGATGGAAAAGACACTATGTTATAGTGCAAATATCTATTGAAATTAGTTTAACTAATGAACTATTTTGAATGACTGTCACAACCGTTTTCCAAGATAGATCGGTAGAAGGCTTGATTGATTAAAGGTGGGGGTTTTGGGGAAAATCCATGTACCATGACATGGTGAACGCAGAACTATGACGTGGCATGCTAAAAGCATGAAATGCATATCCGGATGGCCGCCACGATGTGGCAAGAGAAAGGCCATCACATGGCAGTGGCTGCAGCCCAAGCCCATGATTTTTACGGTTTTTTTTTCATATTTAAGAACCTATTCTCAAAGATTAGGGCATCCTCTTCAGCCTCCTACCCTAGACCACGAAACCATAGCATTCATGGATGATTAAGAACTTCATTGCTTGATTTAAGACCTTATTCTTGGATTTTGGTGGAACTTGAGGAAAGATGAAGATCATTTTGGTGCAAGGAGGCAATGAATCAGCTTGGATCCATCATCTCCTTCATATTTTTGAGTTGTTGGAGCTATAAAGCTCTCATCTTGACCTTTTCTCTTCTTGATGCAAATATAATTTCATTTTTCTTGTTTGTGGCCCCTTCCTTGGATGCTCTTGGAGTTTGAAGATTTCCAAGGCTTGAAATAACTTTCTAAGGTCAATAAACTTCTAGTGAATAAGAAAAAGAGTCATGTTTGAGTTCCTTGTGTACATGCTAAACTTATAGCCTCATTAAGGACTTAATGGAAATAAAATTGTAGATCTTGGCTTGTCGTGGAGTCCTAATGGATAAAGTTGGAAACTTCACCCGTTAAGTCATTGAAAAGGACTAGATCTAAAGTTATAGGTTTAGATCTGTAAGGGTTAAGCTCTTAATGAATATTTTGGCAATCTGCCAACTTCCACAATGTGGCAATGGGCTTTCCATGACCTGGTGTTTCTCAACTTCTTGACTGGTTTGTCTTGATATACCCATGACATGGCCAAGAGCTCTCCATGTTGTGGTGAGTGTTGACTTGGTTGACGGTTGATAGTTAACTGTTAACTTTCGAACTGTTTGACTTTGGGTCAAAGTTAAAGGAATTGGGTTATTGATTAAGGATTTATCTTTACTTGGTGTCAGCCGTTTCGTAGAAGTGATCAATGTAGGCAGTGAGTGCTCTGTTGTGTTTCCGTAGGTCTTCGATTCGGGTGACTTTATTTATTATACTACGTTTTACAGTGTATATCCTACTGTGTCAGGATATAGTGATGTGAGTTAGAATCGATAAATGAACACATAATCAATCAAAGAAAGCAGTTAGAAGACATCATGTAAATATGATCATGTTGGCTCGTATTAAGTCTAAAGAGAGTATAAAGTTTCGAGAGCATTTTACAATGAACAGTGCACAAAATGTTGCCCTCAAATCTAGTACTTACCCTATTTATGGGGTACAACAGACTAAGCAAAATATACAAGGACTAAACATTCTTGTTTCGAATACAAACGACGCGTTGTAAATACATAAAGAGTCTAAACATTTAGAATTCGACTCCTTACAGACTCAAACTATTTCGACTCCTCACTATAAACGTTTCGATCCCTATAATCTCCCCCTTAGTGAGAGTAGTTGAAAGTATTCCATCAACTTTAGAGTCTGAAAAAGTACATTACGAATCTCCATATACCACAAGATGATCTTTCGAATCTCTGTCTTGTCTTCAACATCATTCTTCTTGCAGTTGTTAATGCGAATAAGGAGAGTAGTATACTATAAATTCATATACCTCTCTAGATCACTTACTTGGAACAAATTTTTTGTCATCCTCCCATTCCTATTCTTCCCTCGAAACACGACCCAAAGCGGCTGATGAATTATCTCACTATCTTCATAATCATAGATGTTGATCTTACCTCTTAGAAAATATTGGAGGACATTCGAAGGCTTTTTGACAGCTAAAGCAAGCTCAATATCTGTGATTGCCAAGTAATCATCTTTGTTGGTTTCATTTAACTTCGAAACATCCACATTACTAAAAATCTGCAATTGAGAACTCATAAACAACATTGTTCGCTCTTAAGACAACATAGCGAAAATTTTTGTAGAAGACCTTCAAACAAGTTGTCTCACATTATAGTCATCACATTCATTATCTTCACAAATGACCATACCTCTTCTTTTCTCTTCCCTAAGACTGCATGGAAACGAAGATTTAGTCTTTTGAACTCATTCTTATCATTTAAAATTTCAACAATCTTGAACTGAGAAGATATGAATAACATGTGGTTGATCAGGAAATCAAGATGATTGTAGTCAAAATTCTTAATATCATAGTTCTTCTTAGGCACCTTTCGAAATTAATCATTCAAACCAATTGATATAATGTCCTCAATCATTTCATAACACCGCTGCTTGTTGGGATCACCCTTGTTCAATCCAGGTGGGTCATTTTGTCTTCGCCTCAGGATACTATTAATTTGCCTTTGCTTCTCGATTTCAAGAGCTTGTTGATTTTTCTTTTCTTCTTCTAATAGAACCATAAAAATAGCTTTTTTTTATTACTTGGATCATCATTCGAAGTTGGTGGAACTGAAGTTGAACTCGAACCTCTAAATCCTTCGTTTATTGAGATTCCTTTTGAAAGTGCTCTTGTAGTTGTTGTTGTTGTAGAAGTTGTGATCAATGATATGGGAAATGAAGTCGGAATTTGAGTCGAACTCACTTTCCCTACAACAACCCCTTTCTCAGAATCTTTAGAAGAACCAACTCCTCCGAATCCTTTCTCTCCCCCTTGTGACACTTGCACCGCATGTGGATCATTAGTTGGTAATCGAAGAACCAACTCAAGTATTGAAGCAAGTTCTGATTTGATATTGGTCTCGGTAGTTGAAATCAATTGAGCAATAGAGTCTTAAGAAACTATTGACTGGTTCTAAAGATCAATTTTCGAAATATACCCTTGATACTACATAAAAATTCTTCCATATTTTCAAACACCTGAGAATCCTTTTCAGACTTTTCTTCAAGCTTATTCGAATACTCAGTGTTAAACTCAACCAACTTAGTGATAGTAGTCGCAATGACATCGACTTTTCTCTGCAACAAAGTGTAATTTTGCTCCACCTTCTAAACCACTTTTGACATCTGCAACTTGAGTTCAACAACTTTGATATCCACAGATTCCTTGATTTTCGTCACTTGTTCAAAAAAAATGTCTTGATGTTCCTTTGCAAGGTCGCGAAGGTTCTGAATCTCATAGTCAAAGCTCTTGGAATGAACTGCTAACCTGTTACCTTGTTTCTGCTCAATGCCCTCAACTAATCTTCGAAAGCGATTTTCTTGAGATTTCAACAAATACTCCATCTTGACCCCGGTAACAAAATTATTCCCCCAATATCTGCTTGTATTTGAAGAAGAGAATTTATTTTGTAGTTGTGGATTTTTAATTGTTTCCCTAAAATAATTAAGTCATCAGGAAGATTTTCCTCCTCAGGATCAAATTGAAGATCAACAAAGGACACCATGATCTCATCATCATTAGGTTCTTCATCATGAATCATTCTCTCAGCCTCAGTGGATTAAGAAGAGAAGAAAACTCCATATGCAAGGAAGACTCGAATTCTTAAAATGACTTATCCCGGTAAGAACTGGTTGAATCCCCATTTCATTGAACATATGAAG
Organism: Lactuca virosa; assembly: GCF_052849685.1. Lineage (NCBI taxonomy): Eukaryota > Viridiplantae > Streptophyta > Magnoliopsida > Asterales > Asteraceae > Lactuca > Lactuca virosa. The sequence goes on along the minus strand of NC_136428.1, from coordinate 211,881,734 downwards.
CACTTGATCAGTAGAAACTTCATAGAAGGTACCTGATACAAGCAACTTCAGGATATGGGCAAAATGATTCCTCGTAAGATTCCTTGTCTTTGAATTCGTTAACTGAAACGTGACCACCTTTGTTGTTTTGGTGAAGACAGCAATGGAACCAGCAAGAGAAATCCACTTCATTAGAACCACAAATGAATAAGACAATGTAGTAGATATTACAAAGTTATTTAGGGTTTGAATAAGCATCCGTAATTGGTCTGGATACTGATCAATCGTTGGAACCAAACGAAAATTGGTATTCTGAGTCTTCATCATGGGTTGTGAGAGTTCTTCATCATTAGTTGTAGTTGGATCAACAATGATTTGAGGAGTAGCCATTGGAGAGAATACATAATTGTTTGAAAATGATGAATAGGTTGAGGTTTTGGGAAATTTAATCTGAGAGCATAAAGTGTGAGAATGAAATCATCAAGTTCACTTTAAAATTGACGGTATTTTTGAACTTAAACCGGTATCCAATAATACTCTCCCACATATTGTATGAGTTACTTAACCGACACCGTAAAAAGCTCCATTTCATAAAAATGATCATCACATTTTCCTTGAATCCCGTAAAGATCCTGAACCGTCATGTCCATCGGATCTTTCGCTATTTCCAACCGGATAAGAACCGTCACATTTTTCGAACTACAACCAACTACAATTTGTTGATTCGACACCAAGATAGCATTATACCTTCGGTAATGAGGCAAGGCTCATTCACTTTTGGGATTTTATAGGAAAATCATATGCCAATCTTTGAAAAATCTAAGTTTCGAGTTGGTAGTACCCAAAACCTCAAGGATTTCAGTGCATTTATGTGCCAAAGATAGAGAGAGAGAAACAAATTAAAAAAATGTGGGGATATTGTGATATCAAATTATTTTTTATACAAAAGCAGAATGATCCCAGACAAAGATCTCTTCATTTATCATCAAGAGAGATGATGAATTGCCTGTGTGGTATCCCGTGAATTATAATTGAATACACATTGATGAGCATCAAAGGGCTTCTTTTTCATTGGTTTCAAAAGGTAGGTTCAGTTTTGTTCAATACCACAACTTAACATAAGTGTGATACAATTAAAAAAACTTACTTGGATGACCAGTGTACTTAAGAACAAGTATGGTTGGATATGATTTGAAATGACAAGAAGTCAGAAAGATATTCATACGAAAATCACATTCCAAAAAAAATTAATTTCTGGATCTTGCTGGGCAAAAATGTCTTGGTGATAGACCATTTTATCAAGATCACGCAAGTCGAATGAAATGTAATTTTGAATATAAAAAAGGTATAGAAAAAAGTGTTTCGTTAAAATCTTGAAAAAAATGTTCACCGTCAATTCATTGATAGTTGGGGTGTATGGGTTTCACCATCATCACGGATAATAACTCAAGGTCGTAAACACGAAATATATTCATATCTACATTCTAGTTGGTTTCTACTAGAGATGTCGAGGATTTGTAGTGTAGTGTGTGATCATGAAAGAAAGTTTTGATGAAAAAGATTGGGTATAAGAACTCATTGTACCTCTACGAAATATATCGACATTGCAGCAGCATGCTTCTAGGGACACTTAAATAGTACATAAGATCGAATGAATACCTGTCCCCTTGATGGATATGTTTGTTGAAATGCATCACAGCATCAAGTTTTTACAATGATACATGATCCGTTAGTCAAAAATATCAAGTACAAAAACAAGAAAATCCTTTTGGATTTTTGGTTTGTAGAAATCAAACACAAAAATAGGAAAATCTTTTTGGATTTTTTTTATTGAAATCAGACACAAAAATAAGAAATTCTTTTTGGAGTTTTTATTTTTGAAAAATAACAAACAAAAATAAATGAACAATAAAATGTTACCGAGATATGTTCGACCTAACAAACAAAACTTGCTTCTATCATTCCCAATGCATTCAAAATCCTTATGAATGACTTTTCATCTAAAGGTTTAGTGCAAATGTCTGCAAGTGGATCCGTTGTTTAGACAAAATGGACTTTAATGTTCCCATCTTCTACATGGTCCTTTATGAAGTGATATCGAAGAGCAATGTGTTTCGTTTTCGAATGTTGGATCGGATTGTGAAAAATGCGAATGGAACTTTGTGAATCACAATACAAAGGTATTTTCTTCATATTGATCTCATAGTCTCACAATTGGCTTTGAATCCAAATTAGTTATGATGTATACGAAGTAGCAACCACATACTCTACTTATGCGGTCGAAATCGAAACACAAGTTTGCTTTTTTGATTGTCAGCTCACAAGCTTTCCATCCAATATTTGACGTCCTCCAGTTGTGATCTTTCGATCAAGTTGACATCCACCTAGATCCACATCAGAAAAATATTGGATAAAGAATCTTCTCTTCGATGGACACCATAATCCCAACGAAACTGTTCCTTTGAGGTAGCGAAAGTTATTCTTGACAACATTTAGATAAGGTTCTCGTGGGTTCGATTGGTACCTAGCACAATTACATACAACAAACATATTATCAGGTCGACTTGTAGTTAAAAACAAAAGTGAACCGATCATGCTTCTATACGTCGTTAAGTCCACTTCAGGCTTATCCAACAAAGGATTGAAGCACGTGCCAATAGCCATAGGTACTTTAACTATAGTTTTTTCGTCATTCCAAACCTTTCAAGGAGATATCGCGTATATTTTTCTTGATTAATAAAAATGCCTTCCCTGCTTTGATGAATATGTAAACCCAAAAAGTTATTAATTTTCCCCATCGTACTCATTTCGAATTGACTTTTCATGAGTTACTCAAATTCCTTAGATAAGAAAGGATCAGTCGAACTAGAAATAATATCGTCGATATAAATTTGAACGAGCATCAAGTAATCCCATACTTTCTTTCGAAATAAAGTAGGATCAACTGATCCTTGTTTAAATTTAGCGATTTTCAAAAAAAAAATTCAGAGTTGCATACCATGCACGAGGTGGTTGTTTCAATCCAGAGACTGCCTTATCTAAAATGTAACAGTGATCAGGATACTTATCGTTAACAAAAACAGGTGGATGTTCGACCTATAATGTTTCCTCCAGAACTCTTTGAGGAATGCACATTTGACATCCATGTTATAAAGGTGAAAATCCTTATAAGATGCATAAGCAAGAAAAATTCATACCGCCTCAAGTCTTGCAACAGGGGCAAAGGTTTCATCATAATTCATACCTACTTGTTGAGAATAACCTTTTACGACTAGTCTTGCTTTATTTCGAACATGATTGCCTTCTTTATCAATTTTGTTTTTAAAAATTCATTTTAGACCAATTAACGAAACATCATTTTGTTTAGGAATTAACCTCCAAATGTTATTTCGTTCGAATTCAGCAAGTTCAGATTGCATTGCAACAACCCAGTTAGAGTGTTCTAATGTAACCTTTACTATTTTTGGTTCTAGTTTCAAAATGAACACATTAAACATACAATATTCTTGTTGAACATTCAGTACTTCATTTCTAGCTCGTATCCGAGCTCGAGTCAAGACACCATAATTTGGATATCCAAGAACCTATTCCTTTTGATGATCTCTTGTCCACTTATCCATCGGTGGATATGCAAGATCAAAGTATAAAGGCGAATCTTCGAAAATATCATCTGCTTCTCAGCCTTCTCCTGCAATCGAGATATTGTCAGTTACATCATTAAAATCATTAGTTTGATCATTGTTATTATCAGGATTTGATCCAGTTGGCTCCCCCTCAACCAATGGATTTGAGATGTGATGCTCCCCCATAACATCAACATGGTTCAGCACATGCTCCCCCCGACTTAAGTTGTAGTTGGCATACACTCCCCCTCAACAGTCGAATCATAATTTTCATTTTGTAACGTCAAGCTCAAGTGCTCCCCCTCCACTTGATCATCGGTCAAAACTGATACTCTTTCAACATTCACCCTTGAAGTTGATGAAGAATGTGTATCATTTTATCCACTTGTGACAGTTGAATCATCAGAGTGTTTCGATACTTTAGGAACATGATTATCACCAACATGTTTTTTTGACATCAATGGCCCTATCAGGAATTCCAAATATCAAATCAAGATCAATATCATAAGAGTTCATGATTTCAGATTCAACATTTGTTTCAGCCTTTATAGGCTTTTGAACGAAAGACATTTCGACTCTTTTGACATAGAAGTCATTGAAAATATGTTTAAAAGTTTCTTTAATCTTTCTTATTCATTTGTTCAACACCCTATAGGCTACAAAGTTATGTGAATATCCCAAGAAGATTTCTTTATCGGATTTCAATTGAAATTTAGAAAGATTGTCCTTGCGATTCATGATGAAACATCTGCTCCCAAAAACATGAAAGAATTTAACATTAGTTCTCTTCTTGTTTATTATTTCATAAGGTGTAATATTAAAACGACGATGAATAAAAGAAGGATTTGGTGTGAAACAAGCAGTCAAAACAACTTGTGACCAAAGATATTGAGGCAAGTTCGCATAATTAAGCATTGTTCTTGTAGCTTCTCATAAAGAACGATTCCTCCTTTCAACAACACCATTTTGTTACGGTGTGTAAGGAGACAAGAAGTTGTGTGATATTCCTGATGTGCACAAAGGTACCCCCTAATTTTATAATTTATAACCTAACTAACTTAACTAACTAAAATGCACCTAGGCAGTGTACCTAGTCAAATTATAGAATAGTTGGGTAAGTTGGGTGTCGATCACAGGGAACGGTGTTAACTAATTAATTTATCTACTATTAAATTAACCTAATTTTAGAGCAAAGATGGGGTTTTTATCTGATTTTACAAGACCAGATGAACTTAAGTCACAAAATTCAATCAATTAATTAAAACACTCCTGTTTAGTTCGAATCCACTTCTTCTTTATGGTTAGCTAACATTTATGGATTGTCAAGGTTGGTTATTTTTGTATTAGTAATTTAAGTCTAAATTTACCAATATTAACTAATTCATGTAAAACTATATATGGTTACACACAGTCAAACACATAATAAGTTGCAGATTATGAATTTGCTATGTAAAATTAGGCAAACACAATTATGGTCATAATTTATGTTCTATAGCACAGTTAAATTTATTTACTTCAATTACTTTCTAAGATTTTTGTTGATCCTAGCTCTAGCAATTTAATGTTCACTAAATCACTAGGTAAACAAGTTCATGCAGTTTAATGATCACTAAGCTACACAGAACATGAGTTCAAGTACCTAAAGAAACAAATATTAACATGCTAGGTAATAACAAATCAAACACAAGAAATTCACCAACTAATCAAATCCAATAGTCATTAAGCTAAACCATATGTCAAAAGCTTCATCTAGCTAAACAAGAGTAACTTGATTAAGCTGCTCATGGCAACAATTAAACAAACACAAATCAAAATATAAAACATGTTCAAGTATCAACAATTAAACTAATTATGAACCTCTACTCTTTTGGTGTTGAAAACCTTTTTCCAAGACTTCCCTTCTGCTAAAATTCGTCTTCTGGAAACCTTCCCATCAACCAAAAGTCCCTCCAGTCGTAATGGACAAGCCAATTTATAATATTCACGAAATTCACATTTCACGTCGTGGAAGGATGCTCCACGTCGTGGTTTTAGAGTTATCCGCATCGGGAAAGGATTCTTACTTCGCACGTATTTATCTTCCAGAAGATTCATGCCACGTCGTGAAAATGTTGACCACGTCGTGACTTTGGTAAATTTCGTGGATTGCTTTAACTTTTGTACTCCAAGTCTCCAATGTTCCATGTATTGTCAATTTTGGTCCCTTTCTTCGAAAATGCCTTACTTTGGCTGCAAATAACAATTTATCCTTATAAGTACCATTATTCTATGCAAATAACCAAAATATCAATAAAAATGTAAATAAATATTGCCTAAAAATATGTATAAATATGGCAATGTCAAAATACCCCACACTTATGCTTTGCTTGCCCTCAACCAAATCTACTTAATTGAAACTTAAACCTTCATCACTAATATCATATAGAACAATCCATTTTTGAACTCAGCCATTATGCCAAGACCTCAACGCATGCATTTGTGTCTAAAATGCTTCCTAAAGGACCCCCCATACTCTAAATACTCACAATCTTCATAAACACTCGCCCACTTCTTTCGAACAATTCCCATTTTGTGCAACCCTCCGAATCCATCCTCAGAAATCTTACTTAGCCTCAAAGTATTTTTGTAAAGCTACCCAAGCATACATAATCTAGAAATTACAACTTTTTATACCACAATGGAGCTCTTGGAATTCTTCACTTCTTGATATATTCGATATTGATTTCCTTGAATTCACCACCTTTTTGTGTAATTTTGATATCTTCAACTTTTGAAACTTCAGAATTTTCGATCTTTGATCTTCATACTTTGATACTTTTATGCTCCAAAAATTCTTCAATTTTTCACTTTTTGGTACTTTTTTTTTCTTTACATGTACTTACTTTTTATATCACTCAAAACCTACATGCTTAAGCAGGGGTGCTTAACTTCAACCTTTATTGGCTAAGACATAGCTTTCCTAGATACATTTCTGGTACAGGCTGCTAAACATATCGCATTCCTCAAACTAAGCGAGGTTATGTTTTTGTTCCATGATTTCACTAGAATAAAGGAGGCCACAAATGCACTATAACGTGTATCGTCTCAACTAAATATTTGAGCTCTCATCGGATTACCCCATGTAACATTACCAAATACAGTTCAATTTATTAAAATTTACCAAATTTTCTAGTAATTTTACTTTTTCTATCCTACCCCCTACCCCACACTTATTACACACAATGCCCTCATTGTATGCATAAACTAAATTAAAAGCAATAAAAAGGGAGAAAAAGGAACAGACTCCCCTGGGTTAGTGGCGTGATCGAACTTCATAAGTGCGGATAAAATGCGCATCTCGAAAAGGAACCTCTTCTGAATAAGAACTCGGACCTTAAACTCGCGAAATATGTAGATGAGCCCACAAGCAACGAATCGAAACTTCAATCTTCAATAAAAGCGGATGCAAATGTGTAAAACGTGTAGAATAATGTGGGAAAGCATACGCCACATTATATAGTAGAGGAAACTAGCCATAATAGTCTTCATAATTACCCCAAAAAGAAAAGTGGCAAGCGATAAAGTAAAACACGCCAATGGTCTTCAAATTTGTCAAATTAGAAATCATGTTGTAACGAAGACGACCACGTCGAGGTGTCACAGAAAAATGCGTTCTAATAATACACTGATCACTGGTTCACGATGTGAAATGGGGCGCCATGTCGTGAAAACTGGGCAACCCAGAACTAAGATTACCCACTTCTTTATTCAACTTGAAAATTTGACTAATGTCTCAACTAGTTAAGACACTTCTCATTCAGTATTCTAAAGACCCTTTCTGACTCTATCCTCTCTCTTTGACGCACCCCACACTTATTTCCAATTGTGGGTCGCGACTCCTGACTCTAAACTCTAACTGACTCTTGGCTAGACGTAAACGTTTTTTACTCGACCTTCCTTACCAAGACTCCAATGCAAATCTGAAATCAAACATCCAAAAGAAAATAAAAGTAACATAATAGTTGACAAGTCTTACAAACCATAAGTTTAAAAACAAATCAAAACCACACAAAACAAAACCAAATAACAACTAAATAAAAACTAAGAAAAAGGAAATCAATCATCATCGCCATGTCCTTGTACTCCACTAGGTCCTTCTCCATCGTTTCTCGGGTTCCAAAGCTCCTCCCAAGTAGGCATGTACGGGCACTGCGGTGGCACGGAAGGTGGTCGAACCACACCCATATGAGAAAACATTGCCTCCAAAATTTGAGTATTATAAGTTACCCCTCCGCGAAGATTATCCAAATAGGACCCAACCCGGCTTTGAAACGGGTCGGTGGGCATTCCTCCCATATGTTGTTGAGCAGCACGTTCTCTCTCAATCTCTCCCCGAGCTCTAACATTCCTCCATCGAGGCCTCGCTGGAGGTTGTTGCCCCGGTTGCTCTTCCTCTTGCACTCCATCCTCCGGGGGTATAACATAGCTGCCCCCGACATTTACCACCACCCGCATAACTCCCAACACTTGACTCGATAATTCGTTGATGGGAAAACGTGTAAGATTCTGCACAAACTCAGGAGACAAAATATCATACGACCGAGCAAGGCGGGTGACCAAATGTCCACCCGTTATCGGACTCCCTTGCCTAGAACCAGCCGCTTTGTTCCGCATGAATCTCGCAAGCATATATGGTAAATCACAATAGACCCCGGGAGTAATGATACTCCATAGATAGAACAAATTCTGTATGGAAACCTTATCACCATGGTGCTTGTGATTGATAGAAAAGGTGATAAGGCGATGAAGAAAACGATGCACGGGATTCCGAATTTGCGCTTAACTAGAGTCACGAGAATTATACTCGTGATTAGAGATAGTCCGCCAAAACTGAACATCCTAAGTGCCAGGAGTAAAATCCCGAACACACCCAAGTAGAAAAGGCACAAAGAATGGGGACTGAGTCTCCACTTCTGTATATATAACCCGATGCGCCAAGTGAACTCACGAAGGCTGTATTCTTGATATACCCCACCTAATCGGAAAACTAGTGCCCATTCGTAATCAAAGTCCACAGTCCTCCCTTCAAAACTAACGGTAGCAAAGAACTCTACCGATAATTCCCGGTAAACGGGTTCTTGAACAGAAAATAAATTCCTCCACCCATGACATGTAAAAGAAAAATAATTTCCTTCATACACCTTCGTCCAAAAACGCTCCAGTTCTGAAATCATACCCACAACCCTAAGCCAATTCCAATTTACAAGGGGTGCTATTGCAAACTCCCGATTATATAGCCATCCCAACAGGTTCTCATATGTGGTCAATAATGCCCGAGATATATTCCGTGGAAATCGATACAATGGATGAATACTTGCTACGTCAATCAGGTCATTCTCCTATGGAACCGCACGTCTAGGATCCATGCCTGAAAAAAAAATAAACCAAAACACAACAAAATACCCAAAGTGTTACTTTAAAAGTCAACCATAAAACTGCAATCCCAGAAAACATGTCGTGGACTAGCCTTCCACGACGTGGGGCGCAGTCGAATCGTGGGTCTCAATCTGCTATGTTACAGTCCAAATCCGGCATGAATGTCGCTTGGGGTTTGTTAATTATACTAATCTAAAGACCATGCATCCACAAACTACCAGCGAATTCAACCAATTTTGGGAATTTTATCATTCACATAAACCCTAGCCACTAAAATGTATAAATTGTAAGCAATGTCAACAATTAAAGGATGAAATACATACCAAATGGAGTTAAAAGACAAGAAAATGCAAGTGATTTGGAAGGAAAATGAAAGAAATCGGCTGTGGGGACTTCTTGCTTCCGTTCGTGTGACAAAGGATAAACAAATGGTGGGTCAAAGTGTTAACTTAACTGGTCCCCCCACCCTCCTTGTTCTTTTTTAAAAGCCATGTTGTGGGAGGCTATACCACGACGTGGTTTTTATAATAGGCTAAAACTGTTCCGGTCCATCTTGCTTATACTTAATGGGAATAAAGAATTTGCTCAATTCTAAATCAGTCCCCGTAATTCTTCCAGGCCCACGACGTGGATCATCAGCACACGTCGTGAATGGTGTCTGGACACAAAAATTGGTTTAGCTAATAATATTCGTTTATTTTTATTGTTTTCCATTTATTTCCAAAGCACTCCACAGCTAAATTTTACCAATTAATAGTTTTTAGATGATGAATTGATAACTTTCCTAATCAAAACTCAAAAGCTAAAAAGAAAAGAAAAGAAAATGCAAACCAAACTCGGGTTGCCTCCCGAGAAGCGCTTCTTTTTGATGAAGTCGTGAGCCGGACTCCGTGCCTCCTACGTTGAATCTTCAAATGAGTCCACCACCTGGATATTTTGCTCCTTCCATCCCCTATGGTATTCTTGGACTCGTCTAATGTACGCCTTCTTTGAGTTTTCCTTTTTAGCCTTGACTTCGTCTCCATCGAGCTTGCGTTTTATCCCTTTAGTCTCTAATTTGTCTTCACACTTAAGTTCTATAGTACCCTTCTCTTCCTTCACCACTGGACTAGTCACCTTTGATGTAACTTCTTCTTCATCACTCGACATTTCATCATTTTCCTCACTTATCAAAGATGTTGGTTTTGTGTAGGCAATGACTTCAACGAAAAATGGAACATATGCTCTTGGTTTAGTGTGTTTGACTTGATTAATTGTCTTGATTTCGTCTTCCATAAGCTTTTCTAATTCTTCAAGTTCATTCTCTTCATCAATATTTAGCACTTCACCTTTAACATCATATCCTTGAAATCCATCTTGTATTCCAAAATCTTCCTTATCATCACCAACCCTTAGTGTAAGCTTAGATTCACGAACATCAATTAGAGCGCCAGCAGTATTTAGAAAAGGGCTACCAAGAATGATTGGGATATTTGCATCCTCTTTCATATCCATAATTACAAAATCAACTGGGAAAACAAACTTCCCAATTTTAACAAGGATGTCTTCTATAATTTCTCTTGGATGCGTCACCAAACGATTGGCCATGTGGATGGTCATTTTTGTTGCCTTCATTTTCTGAATATTTAGCTTTTGGTAGAACGAAAAAGGCATCAAATTTATGCTAGCCCCGGAATCGGCTAAAGCATAAGTCTTCATATTATTTCCAAACTCACATGGAAGAGTGAGGCATCCAGGATCCCCCATATTCTTAGGCAACTCTCCCAATACATCCCTTGAGCTTTTTTCACTAAGAATAACCTTAGAATTATTCTTCAACTGCTGACGGGTGTCTACAAGATCTTGTAGGAGCTTCGCGTATGCTGGAATTCTTGAAAGCGAATCGATAAAAGGGGTATCAATAGGAATACCCTTTATTAGCTGAATAAACTCCAGATGTTCCTTTTCCAGTGGACTAAGATTAGCTCGAGACGGGAATGGTAAAGGTGGCCGATAAGCAGGAACGAATTCTGATTTCTTCTGTTCAGACCGGGCCCACGACGTGAGCATTGCGGACTCACGACGTGAGTCTGGTGTTTCAGCAACATCTTCATCTTCGAGCTTCGGCTTCTTCGGTTTGGATCGGGCTGCTTTGGTTCCACCTCTAGTGCTTCCAAAAACTCAGAGATTTCCTCTTCTTCAGTATCAATAGCCATAACATGAGGTTGAGCTTTCTTTCCGGGAAGTTGTGAGGATAATTTGTTGTTCACCAAAGTAGTGAGTTGACCAACTTGGACTTCTAAACTATGAATCGATGCTTGATGTTTTGTTAAGGAAGCTTGCTGGCCAATCATCATTTTGTGCTGTTCTTTCATCATATTCATGTGTTCCTTTAGCACTGCATCGGTATCATCATGCCTTTTCTCGGATGCTTCCATAAATCGGGTCAACATGTTTTCCAAATCTACTTTCTTTTCGGCTGGTGGTTGCTCTTTTTGATAGAAGCCTCAGCCTGTCTGCTTATATTTTTCTTCTTTTTGCCTCTTGTACTCATCGTAAGGCAGCCACTCTTTCTTTGGTTTTCTCCAATCCTCATCATACTTATCCCCACTCGAGTAGCAAACTTGAGCCCTTTTGTTCCCATACTCATCCAAGTTGCAATCTTTAGTCAAGTGTGGTCCATTACATCGTTCACACCCAACTTTAATTGCATGAATTGACTGGTCCATTTGTGTCAATCTCCGGTCCATAGTATTCAGCATCGCCATCATAGCAGCCATTTCTTCAGAATGCGTACCCCCACTACCTTTTGCTCCATCTTGTCTTGGGTTGTGGTACTCACGAGAGTGTCTTGCGAATTCTTCAACTAACTCCTTGACCTCCCTTGGATTCTTCTTTGTCAATGGCCCTAGATAGTCAAGGAGTTGTCTTGTCATAACATTGACCCCATCGTAGAAAATAGACATCTCTTGTTGAACATTTAGATCATGTTGAGGACAATTCCTTAACAATCCCTTGTAGCGCTCCCAAGCTTCCTATAATGACTCCCCCGTCTGTTGCTCAAAGTTAGCTATTGCCTTCTTGAGTTTAGCTATTTTGGAATGTGGGCAAAACTGATCTAGAAATTTCTCACGCATTTGAGCCCAAGTAGTGATTGTACCAGGAGGAAGTGCTTTTAACCAGTCTTTTGCAGCTCCCTTGAAAGTGACTGGTAGCATCCTTAGTAAGATGGTGTCTCTGTTAACATTCGGGACATTGAAATAGTCAGCAATGTAGTTGACTTCATCTAGATGCTTAAATGCATCCTCATGATCATTCCCATAAAATGGGATATCCTTTAGTGTAGTGAGGATATGTCCCTTCAGCTCGAATGTGGCAGTGGAAGGTATCGCTGGTTGTACTAAACCTGGACCAACATCTTCACGAATTCGCTTCTTTTAAGCTCACATTGACATTTCTTCAATGTTTGCCATCTCGTTTCTTGGCTCGTTCTCGGGTTCACTCGTATAAAGTCCAAACTCATTCTCGGAGTCGTACTCGGATTCGGTTGGGAAAGGTATTTGATCTAAGTTTTCAACTTTGCTCTTGTCCTTTGAAGATGAACTTGACTCTCCCGTTTTCTTCCCCGACTTCTTTGAGAACACTGACTTAAGTTCTTGTAAGGGTGTCTTCTTTGGTGTTTGATCTTCCTTTACGTTCTTATCTTTCTTTTTGTGAAGGGCTGACTCTCGATCTTCAAGTGGTGGCACCAAAGGTGTATTGGATCCTCAGGTCATGTACTCCTGAAAAAATAAACAAAATAAAAACGTAAAACTGAACTAAAATAGAAAAGCAAACTAAAAACAAAGAAAACTAGGTTCACAGGATTCATGTCGTGAGCTTGTAAAGCTCAGGTCGTGAGTTCTGTAATGCAGTAAAAAAATTTTAAACTGAAAAAAATAACTCTTTGCAGGTTTTACCCAACAAAAAGGATCGATTAATTTAATGCAAATAAATTAGCAATTACTAAGCCGTTCCCCGGCAACGGCACCAAAAACTTGATGTACACAAAAGTACCCCCTAATTTTATAATTTATAACCTAACTAACTTAACTAACTAAAATGCACCTAGGCAGTGTACCTAGTCGAATTATAGAATAGTTGGGTAAGTCGGGCGTCGATAATAGGGAACGGTGTTAACTAATTAATTTATCTACTATTAAATTAACCTAATTTTAGAGCAAAGATGGGGTTTTTATCTGATTTTACAAGACCAGATGAACTTAAGTCAAAAAATTCAATCAATTAATTAAAACACTCCTGTTTAGTTCGAATCCACTTCTTCTTTATGGTTAGCTAACATTTATGGATTGTCAAGGTTGGTTATTTTTGTATTAGTAATTTAAGTCTAAATTTACCAATATTAACTAATTCATGTAAAACTATATGTGGTCACACAGTCAAACACATAATAAGTTGCAGATTATGAATTTGCTATGTAAAATTAGGCAAACACAATTATGGTCATAATTTATGTTCTCTAGAACAGTTAAATTTATTTACTTCAATTACTTTCTAAGATTTTGGTCGATCCTAGCTCTAGCAATTTAATGTTCACTAAATCACTAGGTAAACAAGTTCATGCAGTTTAATGATCACTAAGCTACACAGAACATGAGCTCAAGTAACTAAAGAAACACATATTAATATGCTAGGTAATAACAAATCAAACACAAGCAATTCACCAACTAATCAAATCCAATAGTCATTAAGCTAAGCCATATGTCAGAAGCTTCATATAGCTAAACAAGAGTAACTAGATTCAGCTGCTCATGGCAACAATTAAACAAACACAAATCAAAATATAAAACATGTTCAAGTATCAACAATTAAACTAATTATGAAACTCTACTCTTTTGGTGTTGAAAACCTTTTTGCAAGAATTCCCTTCTGCTAAAATTCATCTTCTGGAAACCTTCCCATCAACCAAAAGTCCCCCCAGTCGTAATGGACATGCCAATTTATAATATTCACGAAATTCGTATTTCACGTCGTGGAAGGATGCTCCACATCGTGGTTTTAGAGTTATCCGTATCGGGCAAGGATTCTTACTTCGCACGTATTTATCTTCCAGAAGATTCATGCCATGTCGTGAAAATGTTGACCACGTCGTGACTTCGGTAAATTCCATGGATTGCTTCAACTTTTGTACTCCAAGTCTCCAATGTTCCATGTATTGTCAATTTTGGTCCCTTTCTTCAAAAATGCCTTACTTTGGCTGCAAATAACAATTTATCCTTATAAGTACCATTATTCTATGCAAATAACCAAAATATCAATAAAAATGTAAATAAATATTGCCTAAAAATATGTATAAATATGGCAATATCAATTCCCAACTTATTCAAGAATGAATCTAGCATTTGATTCTTGAATTCTGATCCATTATCACTTTTAATCCTTCGAACTTTCTTCTTTAAACTCAACTCTATGTTCTTGATAAAGTCAATCATCACTTGAGCAGTTTCAGACTTCTCTCGAAGAAAGAAAACCCAAGTAAACCTTGAAAAATCATCAACAATGACTAGTATGTACTTCTTCTAAATGAGATTTTCAACAGTTGAAGGTCTACATAGGTCAATGTGAAGAAGTTCCAAAGGTTTGATGATTTTTGAATATATGACGATTGGATGACCTTGTCGATGTTGCCTTCCCTGTTTACATGCAGCACACAATGAATCATTATCAAATTTTAAGACAGGTAAACCTCGAACAAGATCCTTTAAAACAAGTTTATTAAGATTTTTGAAGTTAATTTGGCAAAGACGTCGATGCCATAATCAACTTAGGTGTGAGGAAGCAGTAACCCATAGTGGCATTTTTGTAATATTAACCCTATGTATGAATAATTATTGCATTTAGTCCCTGAGTATAAGAAAAGGTGCAAATAGCCCATAGTGGCATTTTTGTAATTTTGGGCATTGGGGTAGTATGTCGGGCGTACGTTGTGTACGCTGAGCGTACTAGGGTGGACCCTAGTACGCTGGGTGTACGTGGAGGAAGTTTAAACCCTAATTTTAGGGTTTGGTCCATATATAAACACCGTTATAGCCTTATTTATCATTCTTTCATCAACCCCCATTTGATATTTCAACCCTCTAGCAAAACCCTAAGTGAGAAGAGTGTTTTGACCTCATTTGTGTGCCTTTTTGGTGTTCTTCAAGAAAGTGTCACACCCCCAAACCAAGGATGGCGGAAACGTCCGGGGGTGGAGGACATCATATATAGTATCATAACAACAATTTCAATAGTGATCAAAGTAAACATAACCAACATAAATATAATTGAAAAAGTTACATCATTGTATGAATTACATGTTTATGAATCAATTACATTATGTTGATAAAATATGAAATGTTTGACGCCTTAACGTCCCATCCTCAAAAGCACTTGTTTACCTGTTTAGTGATTTCCTGAGAATACAAGTAGTTTTGAAAGAGTGTCAACAATTAAGTTGGTGAGTGCATAAGCTTTTGTATGTAGTTATGAAACCTTTTCTTGTAAAAGTAGTGTTCGTTCCAGAAAATCCAATATTTTCCTTAATGTGTAAATGTAGTCTTAAAACCCAAAGACCGAAATGTATAAGTAATTTGTCATATTTATAGTAAAACAATGCAAGTTTAAATCGACATAAACTCGTTTGATTTTAGTGAAATCCCCGTAAATTCTATGTTTGTTTATATTTAATGTGAGTTTATGAAAGCCTTTTCTTGTAAAAGTAGTGTTCGTTCCAGAAAATCCAATATTTTCCTTAATGTGTAAATGTAGTCTTAAAACCCAAAGACCGAAATGTACAAGTAGTGTTCGTTCCTTATAGTAAAACAATGCAAGTTTAAATCGACATAAACGCGTTTGATTTTAGTGAAATCCCCGTAAATTCTATGTTTGTTAATACCACATGTGAGTTATTATAACCATGCTATGACCTAGTTGGCCTGAAACGACGTTCTTCAGGCGTCGGAAATGTTATGACATTTGTCACCCCAGACCTATCGGTCTAACTGTTGCATGCAGTTTAGGTGTGGGTTTGTCAAACCCAATATAGATCTATACACAAGTATCACGCTCTCTCTCGAGGAGACTCTGGTTATAATACATGACTTATTTGTAAATTGAATCGAATGTCTCACAGAAGTCATTAACGAATTTACGTGTAGTGTAAAAAAAACTTGGTACCGTATGGCCGTACCTTGCTTAATGAAAATCTTCTTTGTATAAATGTACCCTTTCTAAATGTATGTGTTATGTAATGTATCATAAACTATACCTATTATAGTTTATCAACCAAGGGTAGTACGTAGTAATGTATGCAAACTATATTCAAAATAGTTTATTAAATGTTTGAATATATCGGTTGTACTTTGATTATAATCACTTGTTATTCTTTATATTCAATATGTCCAAATCCATTTGTAAACTGATGTGTGTCTATATATTAAGACAAAATGACATATATTGCAATAACATATAATCACATAAAGATATACACCTTGCTCAACATGTTACAAGGTGAAATGAAATTGACAGCAGCTTTTTGTTGAATACAGTTTCTGTTGCTGTTCTTAGAAAATTTATAGAAAAATCTTCAAAGCTCCAAATCCAAATCCGCAAATTCTGAGAGTTTGGAATATGAGTCTAGTTTGTTCGTAAATTTTATCATGATTTTTAGTGATCTCTAACAGAGGTGAAAATGTTCATAATCACAGACTGGTCCGGGTTTGCCTCTGAAATGATAGGCAGTTTTGTAAAAATCACCATAAATTGTAGAAAAATAATATGGAGATGTGCAAGTATCCATTTTAAAGCTAAGAGTTTGAACTACTTGCAACTAGAACAGTTTTGAAAACTAAAATATTTATGTTGACCAAAACAGTCTGTGATCGAAGTTCATATTTTCTGATGTAATCTGATAGAAAAGGTTTAATTGTCTTCTTGATGATTTTACTTGTATTCCCCCCTTAAAACTTAAGAAAAACATGTAAATGTAGGGGTATGAACTCACCCTATATGGTTTCAGTAGATGAAAGTAAGAGAGAGGAAGTGTTCAACCCAAGAACACTAAGAAGATGTCTTGATGATTCGAGAATCTAACACCGAATAAGATGGAATTTGTGTAAGATATCAATGATTTGAGTAGAATGGAGTGTAATAATTATATGAATGATGAAGATACTTACTAATTGAAGAAAGAAATCCCTGGAGAAAGCCTTGAAGTTCTTGAAGTTGAGAGAAAAGATGAGAGAATTTTGGAGAGTGTTCTTTGGTTGCTAAGTGTAGAATGAAAGAAGTTAATGAGAATGAGGAGAGATGACCAATTCTCCAGCTCTTAGAACGTGGGAAGAGCTGGAGATTGGGTGTAAAGGTCCACTAAGGTGACAAGGGGTAGTGGGAAAGAGTGGCTGATCATAGAGTGAGGTGGTGGTGGTGGTTTGCTTTTGTCATAAAATAAGGAAAAGCAAATATTCCCTCAATAATTAGTTCAACCACTAATTCTTTTAATATATTTTTATAAAAACCCTGGGGATTTATATATTTTGGGGCCTTAGTTTATAAAATAAAGTTTTGGGTGAAAATCCCACGTTAAAATAATGAAAACGGAGTTAAAACGAAGTCGTAGTCGAAAACCGGGAAAAACAAGCTATCTGCGAGACCTCTCGCATGGGGCTGAAGGTGCGAGGCTTCGTACCAGCAGGCTCGCATGCGAGGCTTCTGTCTCGGTATTTTGGCTTCGGTCTGTCATGCTGGCTTCGGCTTCGGTCTCGCATGCTGAGAGGCTTCGGTCTCGCATGCTGAGAAGCTTCTAATAGCAGGGTTTTGGGTTCCTTAGGGCTATTTCACCCGTTTTTACCCCGTTTCAAGCGGTTTTTTGACCCGGTTAAGGGTCGAGATGACCCAAATGACTACAAAAAGTTAAAGTAACTTTTGAGAGAGATTCGGGAGAGATTTGGGAAAGATTTTAATAGAGAGAGATTGAGTGAAAGAGATTGAGAGAGGTTTCGTTTGTGATCTTTTTGAGTGTCCGGCTTCGCAACGCAAGGTCCATAAACCCCCTTTAAGCCATGATTTAGTCTCCTACACAATCCCGATGATTGTGCAATAGTGTTTTATCGCTTTGGTTCGTTGTTTAGCACTGTTAAGGCTAAGGAAAATCAAACACATGAACTTTCCAAATGATGATTTCTCATTAAAATAGCGAATTGTATAGTGATTACATAACGTAAACCCTAACATACAAGGGTTATTGGAGTTGACCGGTTTGACTTGTTGACTTTGTTTGACTTTGACTTGACCGAAATTTAACGGTTGTCACAGAAAGAGAGGTTGGTGCAAGGACCTTGAACCTTGGAAGCAACTTATATCTAGGATTCCACACCTGCTAGCAACCTCCAGGAGGTAAAAAGTTCATAACTAGATCACTCTATCTTGTAGATGTAGTTATTTCTTCCTTTAGGGCACTTTTGGTCCCAAGTATGGTGATTCTTGAGCATGACATGTTCTTGCCCAAATAATTCATCCTTTCAGACCTTATGAGGGGTCTTAACTCATAAAAATGTAGTCTTGATGGTAAGTTTTACTCCATGCATGCTATAGAAGATCTTAAGACATTAATATGTTGAGGTTTTGCGTATTAAGCACTTAATGGACATGCAAAAACATAAAATGGGAGACTTGATGGTATTTTAGCTTTGGATCTGAAAGTTGGACGTGAGAGCTTAATGCATTAAACTCTTGTTGAGGATTTAGGAAATCAGATCGTATGCCCTGTGTTAACTGGAGTACGCAGCGCGTGCGTGGTCAACCACCCCGACTGCGGTTAAAGCTCGAGTACGCCCCACATACCTCCATAGTACGCCTCGCGTATGAGCCCTGAGCTGACTCGGCTGGGTTGAATCAATTGACTTGTTGATTTTGACCAGTTTTGACCAAGGGTATTTTGGGAAAATGTTATTAATTTAGAATGGGGAATGTGCTAACATTTAGGATTTGGGTTAAGCCGATATTTTGACCAGTGTATTGATCAGCTATTC
The DNA here is from genome assembly GCF_052849685.1 of Lactuca virosa. NCBI lineage: Eukaryota > Viridiplantae > Streptophyta > Magnoliopsida > Asterales > Asteraceae > Lactuca > Lactuca virosa. The sequence continues at coordinate 211,862,671 of NC_136428.1, read as the reverse complement.
ATCATACTGTGAGGTGTGTTCTCCTCACTAATCTTACGGGTTGAAGGAACCATGTCGACCCCTTTTGGTTATATATCCTGTTATCTAGGATATTGCTATATAGTAGTGATCTCTGGATCTGCCTGCTAGACTGTTAACTGGTTATATGATAATCTGGTGTTGATTATATGTTAGTTATTATGTGCATGTCGACATGGTATGGTGGGGTTAATACTGTACTGCTTTGTGCTGTAAGTCAACATACCAGGGCATTCCAACCGTATGGTTATGGGCCAGTGCATTCTAACCGGAAGGTTACGGGCCGGGGGTAATGCAACCAGGGGGTTGTGGAAAGGATGTGATGTGTACGATCAACCGGAGCAGTGAGTATACCTCAAGTTACCGCACTATTATTTGATGTTATGTTATGTTAAAAAAACATGCTAGTGATAGGCTAGGTGTTAGGGGCAGGATCCTTACGATATTCAGGATCCTCAAATATCCAGGATCCTAAGCTACATCAGGTTCCCGATAAATTACCATTATTATTTTTATTAATATTTATAACGGTCATATTTTGTCTATAACTAACACGTGTGCAGAAGTAGTCAAGGGAAGACCAATTCTCAACGAAGAATCATCTCAACTATGCTAAAGACCCGGGATACTTGGTCAAATAACGTTCATGAAGCTGGTCATAGACGATCCCGGAAACATCGAACATCTTGTTGGCTAGTTTAGACTACGAATTTGCACTTGTAATCTACACACGACACAGTACTGTTCTTTAGTATAAGCTTACTCTACAAAATTATTTACTCATTCTAACAAAGAACTCACTGTAATTCTCATTTTATACCAATAAAATCATAAAGGCAGGTGATCATTATCGCCTCCCAAGGTTTTATGCCGGAGATCCTAGTAAGGATCAAGGGCTTTCCTTGTAAACCATTGTGTCACTTTCTTTTACCATTTGGTATTGCACAATTTGAAAATCACAGCCTCTTATTCAATTTTGTTGATTAGTACTTGTTTAATTTTTGACCAAAACAATTTGGCGCGCGCCGTGGGGCCGTTGTGTTCAAAATCCTCGAAAAAAATCATGTCTACACAACCGATCCTCTCTTCGTCCTCTGCTCCTTCCATTCCAACCAAAAACCTACCGCCTCCTCCGAGTGGCCCCCTAGTCATAGGAAAACGCCCGACACTTCCAAGAAAAGCACTCCCTCAATCGATAATCCAGGAAGTTTGGGATCCTCAGGGCTCCAGGATCCAACTGCCTCACTCACTACTACAAAATGTTTTGCTATGATGAGGAAAATGACCCAACAGGTGACCCAACAGTAGGAGGAGAATAGAGAACTACTCAAAGAAGTGGAGAGGATGAAGGCGAAATTTCAGAAATCGCAGGAAACAACGCCCATAATTGTGCAACCAAGGATCCTGGACTTCAATAATGTAGGATCCTTAGAAAATCGCCAGAAGAACACGATTCCTACCACTGTGGCGTCACCCTGGTGGCAACTATGGAAAACCGAGAATCCATGATCAATGATCTTAGTGATCCTTTCAACACTCCTAGAAACCTTGATTCTAGTAACTTCTTAAATAGCAATACTATTAATAATAACTATACTAACGTTGATGTAGGAATAAACCCAAACATGGCCAGGGAACTTCAACAATTAAGACAAATGATCTCCAGTGTACTCGGAGTGGTCCAACAATTACCAGAAGCATCTGCTACAAGCCACATAATCTCCAGATTTGGTCCCGCGATAGCCGATACCGAAGCTCCTAAGCGCTTCCAAACTCCAAGCATGAAGTTATACGATGGAACTATAGATCCTGAAGAGCATATAGCCCAATACAGAGAAAGGATGGAGATCATTCCGATCCCAGGTCACTTGAAGGAAGCTTGCCTATGCAAAGGCTTTGGTTCGACCCTTACGGGACTTTGTTAATAGGTTTGGAAGGGAAGCTCTAATCATCCCCAACATCGACATGGCCACCATTGTAAAAGCCTTTAAAATGGGACTAAGAAAGGATTCACCCTTCTATGAAGACCTTGTAATGACCCCGTGAAAAAGATTGGATGAAGTCAGATGTCGGGCGTTGAGGTTCATAAGGCTCAAAGAGGATATCGAGATCCAAAAGAGAAGCAACCCTTCAGATCAATATGAGAACCCCAACAGGACGGCTGAATCCTCGACTCAAAGATCCTACAAATCGAAGCCCTATTCCAAACCAGATTATCACAGGCTTAATGCCCTTGAAGATGGAGGAGAAGAAGAAGAGCTTCCTAAAATCACTGACTATTTTTTATGTGGATGTTTCAAGTGTAATTCATTCTTTGCAAGATCTTGGATATAAAGCAAGATGTCCAAAGAGAGACAACAAGTCCACCGGTTGGAAAGACAAGTCCAAATGGTGTGCTTACCATGAAGACTTTGGCCACATGACGGAGGACTTCATAGCCCTACAAAAAGAAATCAGTTACCTCCTTAGTAAAGAACACCTCGAAGAGATCCTCGGGAGAAAAAGAGAAAAATCCAAGAAGAACAGCCAGGATGATCACAGGATCCCAGAGAAACCAGGATCTCCACCTTCTGACGCTAAGTTAATTAACGTTATCTCAGGCGGATCTAACATCTGTGGTACCTCTTATTCTCATGCGAAAATACATGCAAAGGTCACTAAAACAGAAAAGGAAGATAGACCACAGAAGAATACCATGATTAGCAGTGAAAAAGAAATCACATTTGACGAGACGGACAGGGAAGGAATTCAGGATCCTCACCATGACGGCTCGTGATAACACTGTACATGGCCAACCATTTCGTCAGAAGGATCCTTGTTGACGGAGGATCCTCGGTCAATATCGTACTCCTAGACGCACTGAAAAGAATGAACATCCCAAAATCAGAGATAGTCAGGAGATCCTCAGCCGTCATAGGATTTAGGTTCCTTTTCGTACATGGCCAACCATTTCGTCAGAAGGATCCTTGTTAAGGTTCCTTTCCGTCTACCGCATATTGACTCTATGATAAATGCGACGGCTGGCCATGAACTCCTGACCTTCATGGATGCTTCAGCAGGATCCAACAGGTATATATTGTTATACCGCAATTCCTTTTGGTCTTAAAAATGCAGGTGCGACATATCAAAGGTTGGTGAATCGGATGTTCAAAGACAAGCTGGGGGACACCCTGGAATTTTATATTGACGACATGGTAGTGAAGTCAATGAAAGCCGAAGATCACCTCAGAGACCTTAAGGAAGCGTATAACATCTTGGAGGAGTACAATATGAATCTGAACCTACTCAAATATCACTTTGGAATGATGTCAGGCAAGTTCCTTGGATACATGGTAACCAAAAGAGGGATAGAAGCAAGACCAAAACAGATCAAAGCAATCATGGAATTAAGATCCCCATCTTAAAATAAGGACATCCAAAGGCTAACCGGAAGAGTAGAAGCACTCAATAGGTTAATTTCAAGATCCTCAGAAAGGTGCAAGTCCTTTTACGATATCTTGAAAAAGAACAAGAAATTTGAGTGGAAGGAGGAACATGATAAAGCCTTCCAGGAACTCAAAAAATATTTAAGCTCTCCTCCACTACTAGTGAAACCTATACATGGAGAACCACTTATTCTCTACCTCCCGGGATCCTCAAACGCAGTAAGATGCGTTCTGGTCAAGGATCTTAATAGGGATCAACATCCTATCTACTTTGTAAGTAAAATTCTCCTGGATCCTGAAACCATATACTCTCACCTCAAAAAATTAATTCTTACCTTAGTAACTGCTTCGACCAAATTAAGACACTATTTCGAAACACACACTATACATGTAAAAACTAACTATCCTATCAAGAATGTCATGATAAAAAAAGAAATGTCAGGAAGGATGGCAAAATGGTCGGTGAAGTTAAGAACATTTTACATAAGATACGAACCAAGATCCGCCAAAAAATCAGAAGCATTAGCAGACTTTGTGGCTAACTTTAGTGATGACCTACAAAACGATGTAGACATGGAAGCCAAGCAACTCCTAGAAGATGAACGCCTGGGAAAATGGACGATGTTCACAGATGGAGCTTCAAATCAGAAAGGAACATGCCTAGGGATAATACAAAATTCGCCACAGGGGGCATCATACCCCATGCAGTTAGTTGTGAATTCAACACTACGAACAACGAAGCATAATAAGAAGCACTCATCATGGGACTACAATTAGCTAAGGACCTTGAAATCAAGGATCTTCAGGTATTTGTTGATTCTTTATTACTAACCAATCATTACAATGGATCTTATGCAGTGAAAGGTGAAAAATTAGCATTATACCTAGAGCTCCTCAAAAAATTAGCTTCCGATTTCGAAAACTTTAGCCTAACCCAAGTTTCCAGAGAGGAAAACACAGAAGTGGATGCATTAGCCAGTTTAGGATCCTCCCTTAGGATCCCACCAGAGACGATGATTCCTATAACCCACATAATAACCCCAGCAATAGAAACCCTCTCCAACAAATCAGAAGATCATAAACATCGGACAAATGTAGCAGCTATTAAAGATCCTGACCTGAGGATCCTTTCTCAAAGGGATCTCGACGAACAAGATCTTCAAAGAAGTCCGTGACCATGGACCCAACCCATTATGGAGTTGTAACACCCTGTTCCTAAAGGATTCATTATGGATTTCGGAGGCCAAGGCTAGGGGCGTTTTGGTCATTTAAGGGTTCGGAGGTTATTTGAGAAGGTTTCGGGCCAGGGTGTGTTGCTAGAAGCGTGGGGCTTCTCGCCACCTTTCCGTGGATATAAATGATGGGTTTTGAGCATTCTAACACTTCCTAAGTGTACATGCAACCCTAATAACGTTGAATCTATGTTTTCTCTATATACATGCAAATTTCTTTTTCAAGGTTATTTCCTAACTAGCATGGCATGGGGATTACATAAAACATAGAAACTAGTAGAAATACATACCTTGTTGTTGCTTGGATTCCTTCAAGACTTTGTGAGCCTAGCACCCCAAACGTTGTGCCTCAAATGCTTCACACAACACCACAAGACTTGGAATAACTTGAGAGAATACTTCTAGCACTCAAAATCGGTTATGCCCTCTCTAGTAACCCTAGGTTACCATTTTGCTAGCCATAGGGTTCCTTTTATAGTGTTGTCACAATTAGGGTTTACACATGAATGCCCTTAATTGTCATGACTCTTGATTTCCCATGACCCATGGGTTTGTAACTCCCATGGACTATCCATGGAGCTCCATATGGTTATAACCAAACCCATAAACCCTGGATCATTAATCCACCATAAAAGAATTGATGATTGTCATAATCAACCCTATATATTTAATTAGTCTCACTTTGATCACCAAATTAATACTAGATTAATACTTGATCAATACTAATTAAATAATACTATTATTAATATATTAGAACTTATAATATATTAATAATCATAAGTGCCTTATTCTCTCATCTAGTCTATCCAAGTATTGCAATGCCATGCAACCCAAATGGACCATGCCGGGTCGGGTCAAGTACATACCAAATATAGTTATGGACTTAGACACTATATCCAACAGTCTCCCACTTGGATAAGTCTAATAACTATATTTGCAAATATGACTTCAAAATCCGACTAGAAATCGTAGCTCTTTCAAAGTCTCTCGAAACTGAGATGATGATGATACGCCATTTAAGATAAGTGATCATATATGTGACAACCCGAAAGATTTTCTGTTAACATAACCCATGCCATTGCAATAACCCATGCCATTAATAAAATTTATTTTATTTTGGGTTTTCCGTTAACTTTCAAATTAAATAATTCATTTAGAATTATTATTATAATTTCGTATGTGTCAGAAACGAAATATGTATTTGGGTGAAAAACACTCTAAATAATCTTTTGGGAAATTCTAGACTACGACTACTACGGGTGATGGTCATTTACCCGGGTAAAATATTAAACTCCGTTTAATGTCCGTATTGGGTGTATTCCCACCGGGTCACCAACTCTACTCATATACAAAAGGGTGGAGTGACCACCATTTGAGCTTTTCCCACACTTGAACTTTCTCTATCTACTCTCTCTCTAGAAATCGAACTCTCTCAAGAATCATCACTCTCAAGCTCCAAGTTGGTAAGTGATCCTTCCTAACTAGTTGTTCATTCTATCATGCATACGAATCTATGATCGAACATCCCAAACATCACCAAAAACTCGTGTTTACGGTTTGGGGGAGCCTCCTAAAAACCGTAAACTCCTTCAATGGGGGTTTTGAAGCCCCAAAACCCTTCCAAACCTCTTCTAGTGCTTAGATCCTTACATGCATGGAGTTAGAACCACAAGATCATGAGTTTTTGGCCATGAACATGAGTTTACGGTCCTTGAATATTCAAGAACCGTAAACACCCTTTCAAGGGGGTTTTGACGCTCCTTAACCCTCCCAATGCATGTCTAATGGCCTTGAAACTTGTTGGAATGATCTTAGAACCTTAAAACGTGTCCAAAGAAGTGTAAACATGAGTTTACGGTTTGGGAACGTCTCCCAAAACCGTAAACACCTTTCCAAGGGTGTTTTCATGCTCCAAACACCTTGCATGGCTTGTAAACCCATGTGTTTACGACCGTAAACTCCCCAAGGGTGGTTTACGGCCGTAAACCCATGAGTTTACGACCGTAAACTCCCCAAGGGTGGTCCAAGGACCGTAAACCCAATTCCCTCGGCCATTTCATGTCCCGATCACTTCCTAAGCCATGGAATCAACCTTAGATCCTTCCTATGTGCAAGATGAGACCTTGGATCGCTCAAACCACCACACCCATGAGTTTACGGCCGTAAACTCATGGGGAATATGGTCTTTAAACCGTAAACTCCCCTAAGGGTTTACACTTGAAGAGTAAACACCTTATCTAGGCCCTACACTCCTTAGATGCAACCCGTACCATCCCTAACACTTGAATTGAAGTGTTTTCGTGCCTCGGAGTGTATTATCCTACTATCTTGGTAAATCAAAATCTAATTAGATACAATTATGTATCTCTTCATGTTACATAGGAACCTCACGTGTGTTCAAGCCCTAAACTGATACATAGCATCTAAATCGGCACATTCTCGTCAGGTGAGTTCATACCCCTACACCATTTTCTGTGTTTTTCATGTTTTCAGGGGGGGAATACAAGCAAAAGTACAAGGAAACTTGTACTCAAATCTGTTATTTCGTATAACATAACTACATGTTCAATATGTTTTAAACAATGAAAATCCGTTTTAACCAACCGTCTAACTCGTGGAGTTAGTTTTCAAAACCATTTGTGAAACTCATTATAAAATGTTACATTTTTACATTTCACAAGGATTTCATGACATTTCATAAAACGGGATTTTCTATACTATTACTTGTAAAATTCATTAATCTTATGATTGGAGACACGTCCTCGGTAACACTCAATAACGGATACGAGAGTGGAGGACTACTCCCGTAACCAGAATCTCTTGGAGGGAGAGCGTGACTTAAGTGTATAGATCTATACGGGACTGACTACCCCGCACCCTGCTGCTAGCTACAGTTGGATCGTCAGGTCCATGGGTGACAAAAGTCATAAAACGACGATGGACTTCTTATTGCCATGTCTAGTCTATTGTATGGTAATGGAACTCGCAACTTAGATAATGGAATTTTACTGATAAAGTAATAACAAACCCAGTGAACTAACCTTCTAGTAATAACTGTCTTTGATTACTACCAGTTCACTACTTACTTATTAGTTTTGTGTACGTGTCAAAACTAATATGCTTACTACGGGATACTAGTCATTCAGTATGTTTCACTCAAACGATACAAGTATGGTAGATACTTGTACACATCATTTCAGAATCGATAACCAACGAATGTTTTACATAAGAAAACATAGGGTTTTCTTGGGATAACGAAACTTTTCATAAACAAGGTTGTACGGTACATCTAACGAGAAATCAAACCATATTTTCATAAGGAAATTTGCAGGATTTTCTTGATTCAAATTGTGTAACAAAAGGGATAACCAAACTACTTTTATAAGAAAATACGGGATTTTCTTGGATATCAACTTTTCATGAAACTAAAGGAAACTGAACCTTTTTTTTCCAGAAAACAAACCGCTTATGAACTCACCAGCTTTATGCTGATATTTTAAAACTGCTTGTATTCTCAGGGCATCCATAGACAGGTACTCCTACCAACCTTTTTGAGAAGACGGAGCATACAGAAGACTCGTCTTTACTTTTGTTCTAACTAATGTATCTATGAAAACTTGTAGTACTTTAATTTCAAACAAATGTAAAACTTTCTTATGCAATGTAATGGTTGTGTTTACTATGCTTGCTATGTACATTGGTTGTGATACTTTACATGACGTCACATCCGCCCCGGAACGTTTCCGCCATCGGTTTCGGGGTGTGACAGATTGGTATCAGAGCCCTTGTTTATAGTGAACTAAGTGTACCGAACCTTACATGGTATACAACTATAAACACTAAGGGGCCTAAGTGCTCTAAACTAAAAGTATGCTTTTAAAATATGAGTATTTTTATAAAAGTATACAAGTATTCCCGAGTACCGAAATCCGTATCGCGAAGAGAACAAAGCATAAGTAAATTGGGTGTTGTGCGCTGTGGTTAAACCTGGGCAGTTATGTAGTCATGTCTAGGGTCAATATAGCCTAATCAACTATATTCATTCGAGACACGGCCAACATGTGCTTGGGAGTGACTGTGGTGTACAGCAGGCCTATAACTTACCTAACATCCATTCAACATAAAATACTATGGGAGTATTTTAGCCCGAACCAATTACCTCATGGAAATCCGTTCCGAGTGTTACTACTCATTCCTCCCTTAGCGATAGTTTACTTGCTTTAAGTAATTTTCCTGTCCTATCGCGTAGTAGAACACTCTAAGCATTATTATGAGATATATCCTTGCTTCATATCTCTAAATTCCATCCTCCTCTTTCTTGGTCATTTCAGATCAAGATGCCTCCCCGAAGGAGATCTACCAGGAGAAGCAACGATACTCCTCCACCACCGCCTCCTCCCCAATTTGATCCTATCATGTTTCAGGCAGCTGTTACTCCTGCAGTGACTGCTGCCGTGTCGCAAATAAATTCCGGCGGATCGGGTGGTCAGGGAAGTGGTGTGCAAGAAAGTGGGCAGGGACACCAAAAGGAGTGCTCCTATAAAGACTTCATGAACGCAAAACCCACATCCTTCGACGGCAAAGGAGGTGTTATTGCTCTGACTCAATGGTTTGAAAAGATTGAGTCCATATTCGAGATTTGCGCAGTCTCCGAATCCAACAAAGTGAAGTACGCCGGTTGCACTTTCCTCAACAAAGCATTAACCTGGTGGAATGGCCGGGTCAAGTCCTTAACCCTGCCAGTGGCAAATGCCATGGGTTGGAACAAACTGAAGGAACTCATGATAGCCCAGTATTGCCCACGGGGCGAGATGCAGAAACTCGAACACGAACTCTGGACCCTAAAGATGAAGGGTTCCGACATTGCCTCCTACACTTCTAGGTTCGAGGACCTAGCACTCCTTTGTCCGGGAATGGTATCCCCGGAAAGCAAAAAGATCGAACGATTCATTTGGGGGCTGATCCAGCCAACCAAGGGAAATGTTTTGTCTGCGAACCCGGAAACCTTCGATAGCGCCAAGTGTTTGGCACAAATTCTAATTGATCATAGCGACGATCCCGAGGAGATAGCCACCGCCTCTGATCCGGCTAAAGGGAGCGGTGAAAACAAGAAGAAATCCTGGAACAAACGAAAGGGTCAGGGTTCGCAAGGATCCTCAAAGAAACAGCAAACTGTAGCGGTCCACGCTGCTACTACCCCTGTTGTTACTCCTGCCACTCAGACTCCTACCAGCAGGTACAATGGCACCCTTCCTCGGTGTGAAAAGTGTAACTACCACCATAATCCCGGCCCGTGCCGGGAGATGTCATGCACAAACTGTGGCAAAAAGGGGCACACGATGCGATTCTGTAGAACCCCAGCCCAACCAACAAATCAAGCCTCTGGAGCGGGGATTGGTCGAGCCTGCTACAGCTGTGGGGAGGTCGGACATTTCAAGAGGGACTGTCCCAAAGCAGCAACAACCAACAACACCGGAAGAGTTCTAACAATGTGACAAGAAGAGGCAGTCGCTGACCCCACCGTCGTCACGGGTACGTTTCTCCTCGACAACTCTTATGCATGCATTCTTTTCGATTCTGGTGCTGAAAGGAGCTTTGTTAGTCATGCATTCAAACAATTTCTTAAGCAAAAATCCCAATCATTAACCGAAAAGTTTACCGTCGAAATGGCTAACGGCGAGAAAGAGAGCACTAACGAGATATACGTAGGGTGTACCCTATCCTTAAACGACCGTTCATTTCTCATTGACCTTATGCCAGTCTCCATAAAAAGCTTTGATGTCATCATTGGCATGGATTGGTTGAGCCCCAATCGTGCAGACATCCTTTGTTTCGAAAAAGCTATCCGTCTCAATCTTCCTTCGGATGAAACTCTTGTAATCTACGGGGATAAACTCAGTTCAAATCTTCGCATCATTTCGTGCATCAAAGCCCAGAAACTCCTGCGGAAGGAGTGTTATGCATTCTTAGCCCATGTTGTTAACGAAAAGCAGGAAGTTAAAGACCTCGAGAGCATCCCCGAAGTCTGCAATTTTCCTGATGTCTTTCCTGAAGATCTGCCAGGAATTCCTCCTGAACGCCAAGTGGAGTTTCGTATCGACTTAATCCCCGGAGCTACCCCCGTAGCCAAATGTCCTTATCGATTAGCTCCGGCAGAAATGCAGGAGTTATCTAGTCAACTCAATGAGCTGCTCAGTAAAGGATTCATGAGACCGAGTTCCTCGCCATCGGGAGCCCCGATCTTATTCGTGAAAAAGAAAGATGGATCTTTTCGAATGTGTATCGATTACCGAGAACTGAACAAGCTCACGATCAAAAACCGCTATCCTCTTCCTCGAATAGACGACCTCTTCGATCAACTTCAAGGAGCTAGCTACTTTTCCAAAATCGATTTAAGATCAGGGTACCATCAGCTGCGAGTCCATGAGGGTGACGTTCCCAAAACAGCCTTTCGGACTCGATACGGTCACTACGAATTCGTAGTTATGCCCTTCGGTCTAACCAACGCGCCGGCGGTGTTCATGGATTTGATGAACCGGGTGTGTCGTCCATTTCTGGACAAGTTTGTTATCGTATTCATTGACGACATACTTGTCTATTCCAAAAGCGAAGAGGATCACAAACAACACTTGAGGCTAGTGTTGGAAACTCTTAGATCGGAGCAACTGTACGCGAAATTCTCCAAATGTGAATTCTGGATCCGGAAGATTACCTTCCTTCGTCATGTGGTAAGCAAGGAGGGCATACACGTGGATCCTTCCAAGATCAAAGCGATAGAAAACTGGTCAGCACCGAAGACACCCACAGAAATCCGTCAATTCTTGGGTTTCGCTGGCTACTATCGCAGATTTATCCAAAATTTCTCCAAAATTGCCAAACCCTTAACCACTCTAAGTCAGAAAGGGGTACCCTTTTGTTGGAGCGAAAAGCAAGACACTGCGTTCCAAACACTGAAACGAGCCTTGTGCAGCGCACCTATCATGTCCCTTCCCGATGGGACGGAAGACTTCGTTGTCTACTGCGATGCATCCAATCAAGGTCTTGGTTGTGTTCTAATGCAACGAGGCAAGGTCATCGCCTATGCTTCCAGGCAACTAAAAGTACACGAAGTCAACTACACGACTCACGACCTAGAATTGGGAGCAGTGGTCTTCGCATTAAAAATCTGGAGACATTATCTCTACGGAACTAAGTGCACCATCTTTACTGACCATAAAAGTCTACAGCACATCCTCGACCAAAAGGAACTGAACATGAGACAACGGCGATGGGTTGAACTACTCAACGACTACGAGTGTGAAATCCGCTACCATCCCGGCAAAGCCAATGTGGTGGCAGATGCCCTCAGCCGGAAAGAATACTCAGGTCGTAAGGTGAAGGCACTGACTATGACTATCCATTCCCACTTATCCGCACAAATCAGAAAGGCTCAGCTGGAAGCCTTAAGACCAGGAAACGTGTCAGGCGAAGCCCTGAGAGGAATGGATAAGAATCTTGAAATCAGAAACGACGGAGTCTATTATTTCATGGACCGGATCTGGACCCCAAAGTTCGGAGGTTTCAGAGAGGTTGTCATGAACGAAGCTCATAATACTGAATACTCCGTACACCCAGGTTCGGATAAGATGTACCTGGATCTCAAGAAACTGTACTGGTGGCCAAATATGAAGGCCGAAATCGCTACTTTCGTGGGCAAGTGCCTGACTTGCGCCAAAGTGAAGGCCGAATCTCAAAAACCCTCCGGTCTACTTCTTCAACCCGAAATACCTGAATGGAAATGGGAAATGATTACCATGGATTTCATCACCAAGTTACCCAAATCTCCGAGTGGGTACGACACCATTTGGGTAATTGTCGACCGACTGACCAAATCTGCTCACTTCCTTCCTATCAAGGAAAACTTCAAAATGGAAAGACTCACGCGAATCTACATCCAAGAGGTGGTCCGACTGCATGGTGTACCTGTGTCCATCATTTCCGATCGGGACAGCAGATTCACTTCTAGGTTCTGGCAGTCACTACAGAAGGCTCTTGGAACTAAGCTGGATATGAGCACAGCTTACCATCCTCAAACAGACGGACAAAGTGAGAGAACCATCCAAACCTTGGAAGACATGTTGAGAGCCTGCGTCATCGACTTCGGCGCGTCATGGGATACTCATCTTCCTTTGGTTGAATTTTCTTATAACAACAGCTACCATACCAGCATCAAGGCTGCGCCTTTCGAAGCCCTCTATGGCCGCAAGTGCAGATCCCCTCTGTGCTGGGCTGAGGTGGGTGACACGCAGCTGGTCAAGGGACAAGTCCCTGACAGCACTCTCACTGGTCCAGAAATCATCCGCGAAACCACTGAAAAGATCGTACAAATCCGAGAACGACTTAAAGCCTCCCGAGATAGACAAAAGAGCTACGCCGATAAACGACGAAAACCCTTGGAATTCCAGGTTGGAGACCGTGTCTTGTTGAAAGTCTCACCCTGGAAGGGCATGATACGCTTCGGAAAGCGTGGAAAACTTAACCCAAGGTACATAGGACCTTTCGAAATCCTGGCAAGGATTGGTCCCGTAGCTTACAAACCTCATTTACCTCATGAACTTAGCAATATTCACCCTGTCTTCCACGTCTCAAACCTTAAAAAGTGTCTTTCTGATGAGACCCTTGTGATTCCTTTGGATGAGATCGAAATCAACGAAAACCTGAACTTTGTGGAAGTGCCCATCGAAATCATGGATAGAGAGATCAAACAAACGAAACAAAGCTGCATCCCGATAGTGAAGGTTCGCTGGAATGCCAAGCGAGGTCCCGAATTCACTTGGGAACGCGAAGACTCGATGAAAACGAAATACCCGTATCTCTTTCCAATTCCATGATTTGTATCTAAATTCTAAATTTCGGGACGAAATTTCCTCTAACAGGGGGATAATGTGACAACCCGAAAGATTTTCTGTTAACATAACCCATGCCATTAATAAAATTTATTTTATTTTGGGTTTTCCGTTAACTTTCAAATTAAATAATTCATTTAGAATTATTATTATAATTTCGTATGTGTCAGAAACGAAATATGTATTTGGGTGAAAAACACTCTAAATAATCTTTTGGGAAATTCTAGACTACGACTACTACGGGTGATGGTCATTTACCCGGGTAAAATATTAAACTCCGTTTAATGTCCGTATTGGGTGTATTCCCACCGGGTCACCAACTCTACTCATATACAAAAGGGTGGAGTGACCACCATTTGAGCTTTTCCCACACTTGAACTTTCTCTATCTACTCTCTCTCTAGAAATCGACCTCTCTCAAGAATCATCACTCTCAAGCTCCAAGTTGGTAAGTGATCCTTCTAAGTAGTTGTTCATTCTATCATGCATACGAATCTATGATCGAACTTCCCAAACATCACCAAAAACTCGTGTTTATGGTTTGGGGGAGCCTCCTAAAAACCGTAAACTCCTTCGATGGGGGTTTTGAAGCCCCAAAACCCTTCCAAACCTCTTCTAGTGCTTAGATCCTTACATGCATGGAGTTAGAACCACAAGATCATGAGTTTTTGGCCATGAACATGAGTTTACGGTCCTTGAATATTCAAGAACCGTAAACACCCTTTCAAGGGGGTTTTGACGCTCCTTAACCCTCCCAATGCATGTCTAATGGCCTTGAAACTTGTTGGAATGATCTTAGAACCTTAAAACGTGTCCAAAGAAGTGTAAACATGAGTTTACGGTTTGGGAACGTCTCCCAAAACCGTAAACACCTTTCCAAGGGTGTTTTAATGCTCCAAACACCTTGCATGGCTTGTATTTGAGTCTAGAACTTGCATGAATGGCCTACAAACCACCAAAGCACATGGAAAACGGACAAACATGGACAAGGGTGGTTTACGGCCGTAAACCCATGTGTTTACGACCGTAAACTCCCCAAGGGTGGTTTACGGCCGTAAACCCATGAGTTTACGATCGTAAACTCCCCAAGGGTGGTCCAAGGACCATAAACCCAAATCCCTCGGCCATTTCATGTCCCGATCACTTCCTAAGCCATGGAATCAACCTTAGATCCTTCCTATGTGCAAGATGAGACCTTGGATCGCTCAAACCACCACACCCATGAGTTTACGGCCGTAAACTCATGGGGAATATGGTCTTTAAACCGTAAACTCCCCTAAGGGTTTACACTTGAAGAGTAAACACCTTATCTAGGCCCTACACTCCTTAGATGCAACCCGTACCATCCCTAACACTTGAATTGAAGTGTTTTCGTGCCTCGGAGTGTATTATCCTACTATCTTGGTAAATCAAAATCTAATTAGATACAATTATGTATCTCTTCATGTTACATAGGAACCTCACGTGTGTTCAAGCCCTAAACTGATACATAGCATCTAAATCGGCACATTCTCGTCAGGTGAGTTCATACCCCTACACCATTTTCTGTGTTTTTCATGTTTTCAGGGGGGGAATACAAGCAAAAGTACAAGGAAACTTGTACTCAAATCTGTTATTTCGTATAACATAACTACATGTTCAATATGTTTTAAACAATGAAAATCCGTTTTAACCAACCGTCTAACTCGTGGAGTTAGTTTTCAAAACCATTTGTGAAACTCATTATAAAATGTTACATTTTTACATTTCACAAGGATTTCATGACATTTCATAAAACGGGATTTTCTATACTATTACTTGTAAAATTCATTAATCTTATGATTGGAGACACGTCCTCGGTAACACTCCACAACGGATACGAGAGTGGAGGACTACTCCCGTAACCAGAATCTCTTGGAGGGAGAGCGTGACTTGAGTGTATAGATCTATACGGGACTGACTACCCCGCACCCTGCTGCTAGCTACAGTTGGATCGTCAGGTCCATGGGTGACAAAAGTCATAAAACGACGATGGACTTCTTATTGCCATGTCTAGTCTATTGTATGGTTATGGAACTCGCAACTTAGATAATGGAATTTTACTGATAAAGTAATAACAAACCCAATGAACTAACCTTCTAGTAATAACTGTCTTTGATTACTACCAGTTCACTACTTACTTATTAGTTTTGTGTACGTGTCAAAACTAATATGCTTACTACGGGATACTAGTCATTCAGTATGTTTCACTCAAACGATACAAGTATGGTAGATACTTGTACACATCATTTCAGAATCGATAACCAACGAATGTTTTACATAAGAAAACATAGGGTTTTCTTGGGATAACGAAACTTTTCATAAACAAGGTTGTACGGTACATCTAACGAGAAATCAAACCATATTTTCATAAGGAAATTTGCAGGATTTTCTTGATTCAAATTGTGTAACAAAAGGGATAACCAAACTACTTTTATAAGAAAATACGGGATTTTCTTGGATATCAACTTTTCATGAAACTAAAGGAAACTGAACCTTTTTTTTTTCAGAAAACAAACCGCTTATGAACTCACCAGCTTTATGCTGATATTTTAAAACTGCTTGTATTCTCAGGGCATCCATAGACAGGTACTCCTACCAACCTTTTTGAGAAGACGGAGCATACAGAAGACTCGTCTTTACTTTTGTTCTAACTAATGTATCTATGAAAACTTGTAGTACTTTAATTTCAAACAAATGTAAAACTTTCTTATGCAATGTAATGGTTGTGTTTACTATGCTTGCTATGTACATTGGTTGTGATACTTTACATGACGTCACATCCGCCCCGGAACGTTTCCGCCATCGGTTTCGGGGTGTGACAATATAATCCTCTGTTCTCATGATATCAGCCGGACAAACACATGGAACATGGTCTTACTTATTGTCCAGCATTTGTTTCTCGATCTCTGATTTGTTTCGACATAGAACTAAATTGAACACATCAATTAGGTTCTGACCGGGCCCGGTACATAGGTCAAAACCAAATCATCGATGGGCCCAGATATCGCATCTATTTCTAAAAGGAACAGATAAACTTCGACTGATATGCTTGTACTAACTACTTGTTGATTTATTCACAAAGGCACGTTTTATGACATCGAGTTACCAATGCGTTTTCGTGCAATCAATGAATAACCAACTCATAGTCAACAACTCATATCTCTAGGTTTGAAGATTTATATGATATTACCGTCTCACGATCACTCGAGATAAATTCCATGAAGTGATGCAAGTGAGCATGGGTTGGATCCAATACTCAGCCCTTATGAGTACTCATGAATGTTGTAGCAACCATTGCATTGTCCAAAGCACTTTTAGACAAATCATACAAGCCAAATTCATGACAGTCTTAAATCAATACTTACTTCCAAAGTTTGACTGACTGTGGATGGTTTGAATAATAACATAATTATTCTGGAAGTAAAAACATGCAAAATTGAAACATAGTAAACAATCAACACAAGATAGTAACACCTTACTCATAAATAAATAACAACTTTTATTTATCATCAAATGTGAATTATATTTTACAAGTTTCAGGAATCTAATTATTGAAACTAATATCATCCTTCAGCCCAATACGCCTCGCATGCTGTAAATGCTTAACCCTGCTCAGTCCTTTCGTGAGGGGATCTGCCGGGTTCTCATCTGATGATACCCTCTTAGCCACGAGGAGTCCTTCTTATATTCGATGTCTGATGAAATGGTATTTTCTGTCAATGTGCCTAGATCTCCCGTGATCTCTCGGTTCCTTAGCCAAAGCAACCGCACTTTCGCTGTCACAGAAAATTTCCATTGGCTCTTTTATAGCTGGTACAACTCCAAGGTCTCCGATGAAGTTCTTTAGCCATATCGCCTCCTTAGCTGCTTCACTTGCTGCTATGTACTCTGATTCACAAGTAGAATAAGCTACTGTCTCCTGCTTGGAACTTTTCCAAGTAATTGCCCCTCCATTTAGGATAAAGACCCAGCCTGACTGAGAGCGGAAATTATCCCTATCAGTCTGGAAGCTAGCATCGCTATATCCTTCCACTCTCAAGTCATCACTGCCTCCGAGGGTAAGGACCCAATCCTTAGTCCTCCGCAGATACTTGAGAATGTTCTTTACCGCTGTCCAGTGTGCCTTGCTAGGGTTCCCTTGATATCTACTGACCATGCTCAAAGCAAAGGCCACATCAGGGCGAGTACAAGTCATAGCATACATGATCGAGCCCACAGCGGAAGCATATGGTATATGACTCATCTCAGTTATCTCAGCCTCTGTACTCGGACTCTGAGTCTTACTCAGCTTGGCATTACTCTGGACGGGTAACTCCCCTTTCTTGGATTCTTGCATGCTGAACCTCTTCAGCACCTTATCCAAGTAAGTACTTTGACTAAGTCCAATTAGTCTCTTACTCCTATCTCTTAATATCCTTATCCATAGGATATAGGCAGCTTCCCCAAGGTCCTTCATAGCGAAACACTTCCCAAGCCAGGACTTAACCTCCTGCAAGGTTGGGACGTCGTTTCCTATGAGAAGTATGTCATCCACATACAACACCAAGAAGCTAACTATGCTCCCATTAGCCCTGACATACACACAAGACTCATCCTCACTCCTAGAAAAGCCAAACTCTTTGACTTTCTCATCAAAGCAAAGATTCCATCTGCGAGATGCTTGTTTCAATCCATAAATGGATTTATCAAGCTTACACACTCTATTAGGGTATCTTGTATCGACAAAACCCTCTGGTTGAGCCATGTAAACATCCTCAGCCAACTTTCCATTAAGGAAAGCGGTTTTGACATCCATTTGCCATATTTCATAATCATGAAATGCAGCTATGGCTAACAATACTCTAATAGACTTAATCTTAGCTACTGGTGAGAAGGTCTCATCATAGTCAACTCCCGGAGTTTGAGTAAAGCCCTTCGCAACCAGTCGCGCTTTGCAAGTATGTACCTTCCCATCCATGTCGGTCTTCTTCTTGAAGATCCATTTGCACCCAACTATCTTACGACCTGGTACATTGTCAACCAAGTTCCAAACTTGATTGTCATACATGGACTGAATCTCGCTGTCCATAGCCTCCTTCCATTTAGCAGACTCAGGGCCTGCCATGGCTTCCCTGTAATTATTAGGTTCATCCAAATATATTAGTGTATTATCACTAATAAATGTATCACCTTCAGTGGTGATGTGATAACCATAATAAAAATCAGGTGTGTTCCTCACCCTAGTGGAACGTCTTGGAGGTACAGACTCATCTATCGGATCAACAGGAGTTTCCTCCTCAGGTTGGTCGATAGCATTTGAGGTTCCCTCACCACTTGACTCTTGAAGCTCTTCAAGGTCAATTTGCCTCCTACTGTCCCCTTGGCTTATGAATTCTCTCTCACGAAAGACTCCTCTTCTTGCAACAAAGACCACATTATCACTGGGTCTGTAGAAGAGGTAACCAAAGGATCTCTGTGGGTAGCCGGTGAAAATACACCTCTCACTTCGAGGTTCAAGCTTATCATGAGTCTCACGCCTCACGAAAGCTTCACAACCCCAAATCTTGATGTGGTCCAAATTGGGAACTTTTCCAGTCCACATCTCGTGAGGTGTTTTGAAAACCTTTTTAGTAGGGACTAGATTAAGGATATGGGCAGCAGTCTCTAAGGCATACCCCCAGAAAGAGATTGGTAACGAAGCTCGACTCATCATGGAACGAACCATATCCAGCAAGGTTCCATTGCTCCTCTCAGCTACACCATTCAACTGTGGTGTTCTGGGAGGTGTCAATTGTGAGACAATCCCACATTCCTTAAGATAGTCAAGGAACTCAATGCTAAGATACTCTCCTCCCCGATCGGATCGGAGCATCTTGATGTTCCTGCCCAATTGATTCTCCACTTCCTGCTTAAACTCTTTGAACTTTTCAAAGGTTTCTGACTTATGCTTGATTAAGTAAATATATCCATATCTACTGTAATCATCAGTGAAAGTCACATAATAGCGATTAGCATCCCTTGTAGCAACTCTGAAGGGCCCACACACATCCGTGTGTACAAGGTCCAACAAACCTTCACCCCTATCACAAGTACCTGTGAAGGGTGACTTTGTCATTTTTCCAAGTAAACAAGACTCGCAACTATCATCTGACTTGAGGTCAAATGATTCCAAGACTCCAGCCTTTTGGAGTTGGCCTATGCGTTTCTTGTTAACATGTCCAAGACGACAATGCCACAAGGATGCTTTATCCAAGCTATCTGAAGAATCAATATACAACACATTATTTCCTAGATTGTCTACAACATTCACAGCTTCATATACACCATCACAAGGTAATGCTTTAAAGTAAAATACATCATTGTAATAAACATTAATAGCACCATTTTTATTATCAAATGAAAATGAAAAACCTTGTTTGTACAAGCCATGAAAAGAAATAATATTTCTCGCCATTTCGGGCGAGTAACAACACTTATTCAAATCTATCATTAACCCATTATTAAGCAATAAAGAATAAACTCCAATCTTGGTAACAAGTGATGCTTTCCTGTTGCCCATGACTAAGTTTATCTTCCCGTGCTCCACTTGCTCACTTCTTCTTAGTGCCTGCAAATCAGTACAGATGTGAATACCACAACCTGTATCAAGCACCCAAGAATTAGCATTAGATGAGTTATTAGACAATATTGTGTAAATACCTGCATGGGTGGGTTTAACCTTCCCATCCTTTACATCTTGCAGATATTTAGGGCAGCTTCGCTTGAAGTGTCCCTTATCCTGGCAATAGAAGCATTGTGCTTCCTTTGGGTTTGAAGAAGGAGTAATGGGACCTTTCTTTGTCCCACTTGAAGAGGAACCATCAAGAGTCTTACCCTTGGTACCCTTCGAAGGGTTTTTCCTCTTCTTACCCTTTCCCTGCCCAATAGCCAGAACAGGGGCTGTTGAAGAAATAGAAGTAGCAACCGCTTTACCCTTAAGGCCATTTTCAGCTGTCCTTAAGAGTCCTTGAATTTTGCTAAGTGTGACTTCCTCCTTGTTCATATGATAAGTCATACGAAACTGATCATAACTTGGAGGTAAGGAATGGAGAATGATGTCAATCGCCATTTCCTCAGGAAAGTCAACATTTAGCTTCAGCAACCGGTCAACGAACCTTTGCATCTTCTGCAAGTGACCGGTGATGGGTTCACCATCCTTCATCCTTGCGGTTATCATGGAGGAGATGATTTCATACCTCTCCTGATGCGCGCTCTGATGGTACCTTTCCATCAGATCCAGGTGCATCTCATAGGGGTAGAAATCTTCATAGGATTTTTGAAGTTCAGGAGTCATGGTGGCCATCATGATGCATGCTACTTTAGTAGCATCCTTTTCATGTGCAACAAACTCCGCAAACTCTTCAGGAGTAGCAGTGGCTTCATTCACAACCTTAAGCTCCCTATCGAGGACATATTCTTTGTCCTCATAGCGGGTAATCATTCTGATGTTTCTGATCCACTCATTGAAATTGGATCCATCAAAGATGACCTTACCACACAAGTTCATAAGGGAAAAGGAGCCTGTTGGGTTTGAGCCAGAAGCATTGTTGGAAGACATCTGAAAGGAAAGAAAGACAAGTTTCATTAGATTAGGAATCCTTAATAATTCACCCAAATGAAATATTAAGGCTAGGATCCAACAAACTATTTATAGTTGGAAGAGGGATGCCGTAATCCATACTATAAAATATTTGAAGGTAGGTAAATGACGATTTACCAATTTCCACCATAAGAACGAAATATTTTATTATTAGGTTTTATTGGTTTTGAAACTCCTAGATCTTTTGAGATACATTGAACTTTTCAATGGCATGTTTGAATCTCGATTGTGCCCTCTCAAGTTTGTGACTGGGATGCCGAGGATCACAAACAAGGTGTGAATAACCATACAAATTGACTTGGTACCCTCAACAATATTACCTAATCGATGTGCCGGTTAACCACACACGCTCCACCGATCTATAATAAGGTCAAGTTACCCTTTGCCACTCTTACTAGTCCATGTTAGTGTGCCGGTTAATCACACACGCTCCACTAACGACTTGGTAAGGTACAAAGTGTAATTTTATGGGCTAGCACCAATTTCACATTTTCCTAAAGTAACTAAGATTGAGAATTTATAATGTATAGTTACTTTATAATTCATTATACTTTTAACGAGTATTTAAAGTCGTATCCTACCCGTTCGGCTAACGACCCTCCACCGATCAAGGAAGCGGTGGGTGAGAGTGGACACCCATTAAGTCACCATTTTATAGGCAACAACCTTATACCCCCCTTATAGACTGGCTTCGTGAATGAGGCCTACTAACAGTAAGAATGACATATTCTTATACATATCTATATAATAAAATTATAATAATAGTATAAGTGTTGATTTTTAAACTTTTTAAAAATCTAAGGTTTAATTTGGAATTAAAGTATTAAAGTGTAAGACTTTTCAAATTACAAAACTTGAGGGCAAGATTTGAAACTATTCCAAGTTTCTTCAATTTGTAACTTATGAGTTTTAATGGTTCATAAAAATGAAGACTCTTCATTTTATGTAACCTCTTTAGTTCTTTAATCATAATTAAAAGAAGTGACTTTTGGTTATCCATAACTTGAGGACAAGTTATGGACACCATCATAGCCATTAAGATCATGAATTAAACACACATGGAGGTTACACATAATTCCTATGATCTTCTAAACTCATATGAACACAAATTCATGTCAAGCAATTTCAAGAAAATCATATAAACATATACAATACTTGAAAATTGATAAAAGTCATGTAAAATGGGTTAACATAATCATTATCATTTTGAAAAACAGATTTTACAAGTCCAAAACAGATTGGGATAATGATCTTAATCCATTTCCAGCAACAAAACTCAAAAAAACTGCCCAGCACGCTCCTACTCGTCGAGTGCATTATTCTACTCGTCGAGTAGGATGAATTTGTTCATGGACTCGGCGAGTCCTCCCCATGGACTCGGCGAGTCCAGTCGTCAGATTGCAGAATTTTCGATTTTTAAGCAGTTTTGCATCAAGTATACAGAAAACAAACCTAGGCTCTGATACCACTGATGGGTTTTGAGCATTCTAACACTTCCTAAGTGTACATGCAACCCTAATAACCTTGAATCTATGTTTTATCTATATACATGCAAATTTCTTTTTCAAGGTTATTTCCTAACTAGCATGGCATGGGGATTACATAAAACATAGAAACTAGTAGAAATACATACCTTGTTGTTGCTTGGATTCCTTCAAGACTTTGTGAGCCTAGCACCCCAAATGTTGTCCCTCAAATGCTTCACACAACACCACAAGACTTGGAATAACTTGAGAGAATACTTCTAGCACTCAAAATCGGTTATGCCCTCTCTAGTAACCCTAGGTTACCATTTTGCTAGCCATAGGGTTCCTTTTATAGTGTTGTCACAATTAGGGTTTACACATGAATGCCCTTAATTGTCATGACTCTTGATTTCCCATGATCCATGGGTTTGTAACTCCCATGGACTAACCATGGAGCTCCATATGGTTATAACCAAACCCATAAACCATGGATCATTAATCCACCATAAAAGAATTGATGATTGTCATAATCAACCCTATATATTTAATTAGTCTCACTTTGATAACCAAATTAATACTAGATTAATACTTGATCAATACTAATTAAATAATACTATTATTAATATATTAGAACTTATAATATATTAATAATCATAAGTGCCTTATTCTCTCATCTAGTCTATCCAAGTATTGCAATGCCATGCAACCCAAATGGACCATGCCAGGTCCGGTCAACTACATACCAAATAAAGTTATGGACTTAGACACTATATCCAACAATAAAGTTCATCGGAAACAGATCTAGAATGAAGGAGTTATGACACTTTGAAGATATTGGCAATAATGGCCCTTATGGAGAAAAGTTTGCATGGAAGGCTATGCATGCACTTTGGAACGCGCGTGGGTACGCCCAGCGTAAGTTGGGTTACACCCAGCGTAATAGGGTGCATGGTCGCGGGTGTGCGGAGGCGTGCGCCCAGCGTACGCTCAGCTTTCCTAAAACCCTAATTTGGGGCTGTGACACTATAAAAGGAACATTATGCTTAAAGCGGCTAGCCCCATCTCATCCTTAGGCAGTCTCCACGAAACCCTAACCCTCCTTGAGTGTTATTGAAGCTTTGGTGGCCATTAAGTGAGCATTTTGGGTGTTGTAAAGCCATTTCAAAACAAGAGAAGAGATTAACAAGGTGGTGGATCGAAAGGGAAGCTGTAGATCTGAGGTTTCGGTTCCATTTTAGACCATTGTGAGGTATCAAGTCTGAAACTTTCCTTAAGTATGCTTAGATCTATGTTAATGGAAGTTTTGGGTCTTTTGGTTCCAAGATTCGACCTTTATGTCACAACTCGCCTTCTAGGTCCAGGGTTGCCACCCTTAGTGTCATATAAGTCCCATAAGCAGTAAAGTTTCAACCTTTAGGACTCATTTGTGTCCATGCATGAGATCTAGCCCTTGGAGTGAAAGCATGTCGTCACCTTTTTAGTTTGGGCTTGTTTGGTGGATTGCAAGTCACCAAGTTAGTGACTTTATGAATTAAGACATGGAATAAGACTTGGATCTGAGTTTGTAGCCTCTGAATCGGAGTATTAAGTACTTAATAGAATATTGGCTTAACAGGGCTGTACGCTGGCGTACAAGGAGGTACGCACGGCGTACACGCCATCAGTCGTACGCTCAGCGTACCTACGAGTACGCCCCGCGTACTCTGCCAGTTTGGGTTTTGAATAATTGCGCCTCAGTGTGGGATGTGTTTTGGATCTTAGGTCTTTGGGCCATGGTGGGCCATCAAGAGTCAGTGAAAATGGGCCAAGTATATGTGTTGGGCTTAGGTTAAGGCCCAATAAAGAAATTAGGCCCAATATAGCAAATTGGGCCATTAATGGGCCACTAGTGGGCTTGGGAAGCTTATCTAGTGTTTGGCCTTTTACATTATGCTTTGGGCCGTAGTTATGGACCAAATTGGGATAGGGGTAAAATGGTCATTTTACCCTGAGAAGGAATATTGAATTGGGCTAAGTGATTATTTTGATCTTGGTAGCTCGGGGAGCCGAAGGAGCAGTAGTTCGGGTATTGGCAGATAGCAGTGTGAGGGATATCAGCAAAGTTTCAGCAATACAAGGTGAGTTTCCCTTTGTGTGAATGGGTCTACAGCCATAATGCCTGCCCATGTAGTTATGAGTAGGAAGACCCGGGGGTTAGCCCTAGGCACTGTATGCTAGTATGATATTCAGGACCAAGGTCCGATGTCGGGCGGGTGCCCAAGGATGGTTTGTCTGATAGATTATACATGTCGTCTGTGTGATACTTGTATCTGCCTATTAGGGAGGTGAGTGTGGGCAAGGTCCCGTATCTGATCATTAGCAAAGTATGGACGGGGTTCCATAACTCATTAGTAGCAGAGTAGGGGCGAGGCCCGAGTTAGGAAAGGAGTGAGTGTGGGCGGGGGCCCGTATCTCACTATCAGTAGGAGTGTGGACGGGGTTCCATGGCTCACCAGTAACAGGGCAGGGGCGAGGCTCAAGACAGTCGAGGCCATAGGACAGGGATACAGTAGGGTATGTTCAGTCTATGTGTTATGTGTTAGGGTTATATGTTCGTACGTGTTTAGCGGGCGAGGCCCAGAGACGGGCGAGGCCTAAGAAAAACAGATTTATATACCGAGCGGGGCTCAAAGCCAGGCGGGGCCGGGGATCGGGCGGGGCTGATGTAGCGGGCGAGGCCCGATGTAGCGGGTGAGGCCCGAAGTAGCAGGCGTGGCCCAGTGCTTGCCGTATGTGATTATGCATGATATGTGGTAGGTTGGGGAACTCACTAAGCTTAGTGCTTATGGTTTTCAGTTTTGGTTTCAGGTACTTCTGGTAGCGGAGGGAAGTGCTCGGGGTGAACGCATGGCACACACCATTGTTTACTCAGCTTGGGATGTTTTACTCTGATAAAATGAAATAATGTATTTGGACTTGATACTCCGACGTGATATGTTTTGTATGAATGGTTGACACTTGTGGTTTGTTTATTAAATTAAAAACGAAATTTTTGGTATGGATTTTTGGGTCGTTAAAAGTTGGTATCAGAGCCTTGGTTTGAGGGATTCGGGCACGCTCTCGGGTGTGTCTGGACTCAAACTGAGGAATTGGTATGAAAATTTTCAAAAGGAAAATCATTTTTGGAAAAAGAGCTTTGAGAAAAGAAAGGAATTTCTAGAAAAAGAAAGGAGTTTTGAATAGAGAAAACAACTTTCAAAAAGAAGAAAAGGGGTGTGGTGCATGCAATCAGCCGAGCTCCAGTAACTACCCCAAAACACCCATACAAGATATGTTATGATATTCTTATTAGAACTGCATGCTAGATTAGGGCTAAGGATCTAGGAGGATGCCATATATGACTGTTATATGTGTATGAGCTTTATGAATTGCATGCTAGTATAGATTCCTGAGTAGACGATAGAACAGTTTGATTGGATTATGTGGTTAGTTTATTTCCCATTGTCTGAATGCTGGTTGCTTTGTGCTTGTGGGACTCTTAGTAACGTGAGTTGGCTAGTAAGTGAATATGCTAAGTCACATGTGGCACAGGCTGGATAATCTCAGAGTGATGGATTTGACCCTATTGCGCAGCTCGCGTTTGAGTGTAACAGTTCTAGGGATGAATCAATTACTCGAAAGATTATCTGATCTCTGTTGCATGTGGCTATATTCATGAGGTAGCTAGTTGACATTATTAGGAAGTCCTTCAGCAGCTGAGGACGGAGTAAGTTAGAGGATACCCTAGGGCAAGCCTAGGATGAGATTAGTGTTGGGAGCTGTATTAGTAAAAGGGACTTGGTGGAGTCGAGGCAATTCTTGAGGAAAGTACGGATAGATGTGGAAGGTAGTATGGGCCCGTACTACTGAAAGCAGAGGATCCGTACTCGAACCGAGGATGGCTGAGATAAGACCAGGGAACTGGTAGTGTGTGCGGGATCCCTCGATAGTATTGAGTATTCAGATGGTTGTTATGATATATTGTAGCATGGTGACACTTCTGGGTAGACCAGTTGGCGGTTCAGGCGCCGGTGAGGGATCAAGCTCAGGTTCAGGAGCCAGTCAGCTCGAGGAGTAGATGAGAGAGTTTGTATCAGCTGAGGTTACGCACAACATTCTAGACCAGACTCCTGTGATCTTTGGTTCGGTCAAGGAGGGTATACTGGAGATTTTGGATGAGAGGCTGGGAGCCTTCCGTACTGAGATGATGGCTTTGGTAGGGGCGCGTACCCTGACATTTCGAGAGTTCAGAGCTTATGGAGCGCCAAATTATCATGGGGCTAGGGACCCTATTGCTAGCAGCAGATGGTTGGCTGATGTTGCCAACGCTTTCCGTACGAGTCGGTGTCCCGAGGGGGACAAGGTCCAACTTGGCTCCTGTCTTCTGAAGGACAGAGCACGGGATTGGTGGGAGGAGGTTGGTCATTCCATTGGGGATGATTCCGCATTGGGCGTGATGACATGGAGCGATTTCTCGACCAGGTTCAAGGCCGAGTTTGCGCCAGTGATTGAGGTGCAGCAATTAGCACGAGAGTTTCAGGATTTGCGGCAGACTACAGAGACGGTGGCGGAGATCACCGCCAAGTTCAGGGAGAGGGCTGTTCTTGTTCCTCAGTATGTCGCGGATGAGGAGATGAAGAAGGCCCGATATCACGAGATGCTGAGGAGTGACATCCGAGAGTTTGTGAGCAGGTCCAGCTGCAAGACGCTGGAGGATATGATTGCTCGGGCCAGGGAGAGGGAGATCGATCTGGAGCACCTCAAGAAGAGGAAGCCGGAGGAGGCTCTGGTAGCCTCGGGTTCAGGCAAGAGACCCAAGGGGTCGGACGTGAGATCGAGGGATCATCAGGGCCGCAGTCGTTGTGGCAAGTGTGGCAGGACGCACGAGGGTGCGTGCATGAGTGGTAGTGGTGGTGATTCTGGCTGCTTCAAGTGCGGCCGGACTGGTCATTTCAGCAGGGATTGTACTGCTACCACCACTCAGGGATTAGACCTGATATGTTTTCATTGCAGTCAGAGGGGCCACAAGAAGGCCCAGTGTGCGAGTTTGTTTCCAGCAGGACATGTGATGGCACCTGCTCTTGCGACCATGAGGATCACTGACGGCCGTCAGGGCCGAGCAGAGGCGCCTGCAGTGGGGAGCAGGGCTTTTCAGTTGTCTACGGTGGAGGCTCGAGTAGCACCGGACGTTGCAGGTATGTACCTTTTGGTTTTCCTGTCAGTTTTTATTTATGATCATATTGGTATGGTACTGCATCTATGTTAGCAAATGTATGTTAGAATTCTATTTCTGTTCGTGTTCAGTTCATATGCCATCTGCAAACCATGGGTTTTCGGGCGATAGTCCATAGCAGTACCCCCTCCTTTTTGGGCTGGTTTCCGAGACGCAGTCGACATAGCAGGTGAGAGTGGGACTCGGGAAGTGTCTTGTTATTCTGTGCAAGTGGTTCGGGTTTGGTATTGTTTAGTTTTAGAGCTTCAGCGGTGGTAAGCGTGGTTGGAAGCAGATCGATCTTAGTATAGAGAAAAGGATTGGGAATCCTTTCCAAGCTGGAACCTGTAGGGATCTAGTTGAATCGAAGTGGGGGACCATTATCCCAGTAGTTAGTAGCTGGAGTAGGAGCGCAACTTGGATGCGTTCACCTCCTGACTAAGAAGGAAAGCAGCTGAGGTAGCCGTTTGGTTTGAGCAGCGGGGAGTCAGGAGTTTGAGAAACATCCTGACGTTGAGTTCATGTATTCGCAGTAGTAGAGGACTGGTTTGGGAAACCAGGTTGTTGTTTCCCGGTAGCATGCGAGTTAGTCAGGATGTTAGCCTGTGGAGCGCTCATTGTTGGACGTTTTTCAGGCTGGTAACCAGTAGTTAGAGGAATGTGGGCGGGGGCCCGAATCTCCTAGTTAGCTGGGTGTGGGCGAGGCCCGTATCTCCTAGTTAGTCGGATAGAGATCGAGAAAGGATAGTTTGTTGAGGATTCAGGGTGGCTTAGGACCCTCGTAGCCCTAGATAAGTGAGTTTGGGGGTAGGGTCACTCAGTAGTATGGTTTGTGTGGGACCCGTGGGCGAGGCCCTCGCGATAGTAGCAAGGCAAATGGGGCTTGATGGAGAGACCACTCTAAGATATAGTTTGGGGTGAGACCCGTGGGCGAGGCCCGTGAGATTCTAGCGGCGCAGGTGGGACCTGGTTGAGGCCTTAGAGTTAACTTATGGGATCGAGGATCCCATGGCTTAGGGAGCCAGAGTAGCTAGGTAGATAGAGTAGCTTTTTTTAGCTAACCAAAGTTTCTTCGGAGGTCACTGGGAGCAACTGAGAGCTTGAGCTTGGGTTCGATGACCGGAGGGAATCCAGTATTCTGGTTGGCGGGCAGAAAGGTTCGGACCTGGGAGGTCCCCGTTCTTTCGGGAAGAAGACAAAAGGCAGCATGGTGTTCTGGCAGAAGTGTCTATCGTGAAGGTTCCAGTGTGCGAAGTAGCTTGGGGGTTTGCGGAACTTTCAAGTTCGCCTTCTTCAGAATGGAAGACCGAGTCGGTTTTCCGTATCTTAGGGATGTTGTTTCGCGTGTATAATCTTTGGTTGCGTTCCGCAGATCATTTGATGGAGCATGGGTGCTAGTAAGGAAAGACTTCAAGGACGAAGTCAGTTGATGGAGCATGGGTGCCATTAAGTGAGCATTTTGGGTGTTGTAAAGCCATTTCAAAACAAGAGAAGAGATTAACAAGGTGGTGGATCGAAAGGGAAGCTGGAGATCTGAGGTTTTGGTTCCATTTTAGACCATTGTGAGGTATCAAGTCTGAAACTTTCCATAAGTATGCTTAGATCTATGTTAATGGAAGTTTTGGGTCTTTTGGTTCCAAGATTCAACCTTTATGTAACAACTCGCCTTCTAGGTCCAGGGTTGCCACCCTTAGTGTCATATAAGTCCCATAAGCAGTAAAGTTTCAACCTTTAGGACTCATTTGTGTCCATGCATGAGATCTAGCCCTTGGAGTGAAAGCATGTTGTCACCTTTTTAGTTTGGGCTTGTTTGGTGGATTGCAAGTCACCAAGTCAGTGACTTTGTGAATTAAGACATGGAATAAGACTTGGATCTGAGTTTGTAGCCTCTAAATCGGAGTATTAAGCACTTAATGGAATATTGGCTTAACAGGGCTATACGCTGGGCGTACCAGGAGGTACGCACGGCGTACAAGCCATCAGCCAGTACGCTCAGCGTACCTAGGAGTACGCCCCACGTACTCTGCCAATTTGGGTTTTGAGTAATTGGGCCTCGATGCGGGCTGTGTTTTGGATCTTGGGTCATTGGGCCATGGTGGGCCATTAGGAGTCAGTAAAAATGGGCCAACTATATGCATTGGGCTTAGGGTAAGGCCCAATATAGAGATCGGATCCCATATAGCAAATTGGGCCATTAATGGGCCACTACTGGGCTTGGGAAGCTTATCTACTGTTGGGCCTTTTACATTATGCTTTGGGCCTTAGTTATGGACCAAATTAGGATAGGGGTAAAATGGTCATTTTACGCTGAGAAGGACTATTGAATTGGGCTAAGTGATTATTTTGATCTTGGTAGCTCGGGGAGCCGAAGGACAGCAGTTCGGGTATTGGCAGATAGCAATGTGAGGGATATCAGCAAAGTTTCAGCAGTACAAGGTGAGTTTCCCTTTGTGTGAATGGGTCTACGGTCACAATGCCTGCCCATGTAGTTATGAGTAGGAAGACCCAGGGGTTAGCCCTAGGCACTGTATGCTAGTATGAGTAGGAAGACCCAGGGGCGGGTGCCCAAGGATGGTTTGCATGATAGATTATACTTGTCGTCTGTGTGATACTTGTATGTGCCTGGTAGGGAGGTGAGTGTGGGCAAGGTCCTGTATCTCATCATCAGCAGAGTATGAATGGGGTTCCATATCTCATTAGTAGCAGAGCAGGGGCGAGGCCCAAGTTAGGAAAGGAGTGAGTGTGGGCGGGGGCCCGTATCTCACTATCAGTAGGACTGTGGACGGGGTTCCATGGCTGACCAGTAGCAGGGCAGGGGTGAGGCCCAAGACAGGCGAGGCCATAGGACAGGGATACAGTAGGGTATGTTCAGTCTATGTGTTATATGCTAGGGTTATATGTTCGTATGTGTTTAGCGGGCGAGGCCCAGAGACAGGCGAGGCCTAAGAAAAACAGATCGGGCGGGGCCGATGAAGCGGTGGGGCCTCGGATCGGGCGGGGCCGATGAAGCGGTTGAGGCCCGATGTAGCGGGCGAGGCCCGAAGTAGCGGGCGTGGCCCAGTGCTTGCCATATGTGATTATGCATGGTATGTGGTAGGTTGGGGAACTCACTAAGCTTCGTGCTTACGGTTTTCAGTTTTGGTTTCAGGTACTTCTGGTAGCGGATGGAAGAGCTCGGGGTGATCGCATGGCACACACCATTGTTTACTAATCCTGGGATGTTTTACTCTGATAAAATAAAATAATGTTTTTGGACTTGATACTGACGTGATATGTTTTGTATGAATGGTTGACACTTGTGGTTTGTTTATCAAATTAAAAACGAAATTTTTGGTATGGATTTTTGGGTTGTTACAAGTTGGTATCAGAGCCTTGGTTTGAGGGATTCGGGCACACTCTCGGGTGTGTCTGGACTCAAACTGAGGAATTGGTATGAAAATTTTCAAAAGGAAAATCATTTTTGGAAAAAGAGCTTTGAGAAAAGAAAGGAATTTCTAGAAAAAGAAAGGAGTTTTGAAAAGAGAAAAGAACTTTGAAAAAGAAGAAAAGGGGTGTGGTGCATGCAATCAGCCGAGCTCCAGTAAGTACCCCAAAATACGCATACAAGTTATGTTATGATATACTTATTAGTACTGCATGCTAGATTAGGGCTAAGGATCTAGGAGGATGCCTTATGTGCCTGTTATATGTGTATGAGCTTTATGAATTGCATGCTAGGACAGATTCCTGAGTAGAGGATAGAACAGTTTGATTGGATTATGTGGTTTGTTTATTTCCCATTGTATGAATGCTACTTGCTTTGTGCTTGTGGGGCTCTTAGTAACGTGAGTTGGCTAGTAAGTGAATATGCTAAGTCACATGTGGCACATGCTGGATAATCTCAGAGTGATGGATTTGACCCTATTGCGCAGCTCTCGTTTGAGTCTAACCGTTCTAGGGATGAGTCAATTACTCGAAAGATTATCTGATCTCTGTTGTATGTGGCTATATTTATGAGGTAGCTAGTTGACATTATTAGGAAGTCCTTCAGCAGCTGAGGACAAAGTAAGTTAGAGGATACCCTAGGGCAAGCCTAGGATGAGATTAGTGCTGGGAGCAGTATTTGTAAAAGGGACTTGGTAGAGTCGAGGCAATTCTTGAGGAAAGTACGGAAAGATGTGGAAGGTAGTATGGGCCCGTACTACTGAAAGCAGAGGATCCGTACTCTAACCGAGGAGGGCTTTGATGAGCCCAGGGAACTGGCAGTGTGTGCGGGATCCCTCGATAGTATTGAGTATTCAGATGGTTCTTATTCATGAAATGGGGGATGGATATAGTAGGAAAGTTACCAGTGGCCCCAGGAGGAAAAGTATTCATGCTGGTGATGACTGATTACTTCTGCAAATGGATCGAAGTTGAAGCTTTCGTTCAGGTAAGAGACAAAGAGGTAGTATCATTTATTAAACGTAATATCTTGAACAGGTTCGGGATCCCGGCTGAAATCATATGCGACAATAGATCCCAATTTATTAGCAAAAGGACAATATACTTTTGCACAAGTTGGACACAAAGAAGGGAAGATGGGAAGAAGAACTTCCTTTTGTTTTGTGGGCAGATAGAACCACTTCCAAAGTGACCACAGGTCAGACCCCCTATTCTTTGGTGTTTGGGACAGAAGCAGTAATCCCTACTGAAGTAGTAATCCCAATGACAAGATACTTGCTGCAAGACCAAGACAATAATGACAGGATCCTAGCACAGGATCTTCACACTATTGACGAGCTTAGCGATCTTGCCCAAATACGCATTGCGGGTCATCAAAAAAGAATCACCAAGGCTTACAATAGGAATATAAGGGTCAAAAGGTTTCTAATAGGAGACTTGGTATTAAGGAAAACATTTCAAAACACCAAGGATCCTAGTGCAGGAAAATTGGCTCCTAAATGGGAAGGACCATATCTTATAGATGCTGAAGCAGGGAAAGGAGCATATTGGCTAGCAACACTCGAAGGAGATGTTCTGCCAAGATCCTGGAATGCTCTACACCTCAAAGCATACTACATGTAAGTAGGTTGAATGATCCTCAACAAAACCAAGGTACACATGTTCTTTACCTTAAAACATTTATTATTACTGATTTTCTCCTTAAATACATTACTAACTTAAGCATCGGAGGGTCGTTAGCTAGACTAACGCCCACCCCTAACTAACGTTTGCTATGCAAAACAACGTGCGGTTAAGGATCCTCAAGAGTCAAGATCTTGAAACATCAGGATCCTCACAATCGAAGATCCTGAAACTTCAGGATCCTCACGATCGAAGATCCTGGAATATCTGGATCCTCAAGTTTGACCACCCTGAAACACAAGCACCTTGACGCATGAAGATATCAATACTTGGTAAACTCCATTATATTTAACAATGTAATCTCTAAACTATCATGTACACAAGTTAGAGATTGATCATCTCTCCCACGCTTAAGGGTACTTAATCCCCTCTAAGGGTTAAAGAGCTAATTTCCTCTTTCACACGAACTAAGGTTTATACACCTTCCTTGGACGCATGATATCTAACTGTGGGATACATGTAAGGGGATCATTTCACGATTCAGTGGCTTGGAAACCCTCTTATCTTTGAACACAATTTGAGATCCTTAACGTTTATAACATTTTCATGTTATCCAGAAATCGAGATCCTACCCCTGTGATTACTTAAGGTTTATAACATTTTCATGTTATCCAAAAATTGGGATCCTACCCCAGTAACCACTTAAGGCTTATAAAATTTTCATATTATCAAAGATTGGGATGTTTCCCCAGAAATTACATAAGATCTATAACATCTTCATGTTATCGCACGTTGGGAATTTTCCCCAGAGAATACAATCGAATTGTAACATTTTCATGTTATTTTAAATAAGGATCTCTCCCACGAATTGTATCACAGGTTGGGATCCTCCCCAGAATATAACATTAACATGTTATCTATTTTCTCAAATTCTATAATCTAAACAGGATATCCTAAGGGGAAATTTCCCATATGAGATCTAAAATCCTTATTTTTAAGGATCTCTGACAGTAAGGATCCTTGCCCTTGAGGATCCACATCGACCTTCGTTGTTAAGGAACCTCATTCTCGACAGTGAACCAAAGTTCTCTCCTAAGTTGGAATTTATCCTCAATAAATTCTAAAATTTAAAGACTAATGAAGTTTAAAGAGAAACTCGAAGACAATCAGCCATGCAGAAAAACCATGAGAGAGATATAAAAGGAAAATGCTACCATATCATCAAAAGAAGAAAGGGTTGAAAATCAATCCAGCCAAAAGGTTAATTGTCTTACATCACTAACAAAAAGAAAACCTACTTGAACCAATTTTTTGCAGGCCTAGACCTTAGTCTGGTCATCATCGGTCATGTCCTTCTTCTCCCTTCCTCCGGTCAACATCAACGCAGGATCCTGATTGGCGACAACAAGCTTATCGATCAGCTTGGCCAAAGCCTCACGCCATCCCTCCACGTCCCAAGAACTCGCGTTTTCCAGATCCTCAGCCAGCTTAATCTTAGCCTGCAGAATAGCTATCTCAGCACTTGTGTTTGCATCGCAATCACCTCCTCGAGATCCACAAGATGCTCTCCTTCCTTTTTGACTATCTGTTTGCTCAACAACTCCACCCTTTGGAGAAGATCCTCATTGGTGACCCTCCATGTATTCTCCTTCTCTTTTAGAACAATCTCAGCTTTATCGACACAGACCCTGAGGTCGTTGGTAACATGGGAAACGTGAGTGAAGACCTGGAAGAAACATAAACATCAACATGAAAAAATAACAGGTATGATAGATTAATATAAATAATGCCTATGCAGAATTCTTACATCTTCGGAAAATGAAGACAACTTCCCAAGAGCATCCTCGATGCTGAGGTTCTCTAAGCTGAAGTCTACAGCCTCAGAAGTCTTTCGTTTTTTGGATCCTGAAGCTATAACCGTAAGATCTATATGAGATCTCTTGGGAAGTGAAATAATGACACCTTTTTCCTTTTTAGCTTTGATTGAACCACTGGTCATATCATCTTCAAGATCTGCCAAACCAAAGCGGACCTTGGACCGGGTAGTCTTAGAACCTGCCAGAGATCCCTATCAAGTCATGATCCTCTAAAAAGACATATCTGAGAAAAATAATGTTACCAGTGGCCATAGAAGCAGTAGTGGAGGAACCCTCTTGAAGATTGGAATATTCATGCTTAAACGACCTCTCAACTGCAGGAAGTGTGAGAAATTTGGAAATCTTGTCTTCAGAGTCACCGGCGGTTGGAATAAGCTCCTCAAACCTAAACGTTGTTTCAAAACAAACAAAATAAGGGAAATAAATTTCAGGATCCTTGATATCTAAATTTGTTTCCTACCCTTTTTAATCCATGATCTTGGCAGGGAATCCCCCTCAGGAATCGAGTCGTGTCTCATGAAGAAATATTTTTCTTTCCAAGCGCCATCGTTTTGTTTAGATTTCAGAATGAGGTGGGGTTTTTTGTCTTAACTCTTAACATGAAACGAGATTAACCGAAAGTAGAAAGATCATAGATGAAGGCCAACTCAGGTAATCCGATGTCCATATTTTTGGACTGATTCAGGCGATCAATCCAAAAGAGGATCCTCCAAACCACAGGCATAGTTTGGATATAGGAGATTTGGGTACACAGAAAGAAATCACAAATAATACCAGTGAAAGGATAAGTTAAACCTAGAGTGAATGGGTATTTAGGAAAACAAACCCATGTTGGAGACACAAAATCAGTTTGAACGGTAGCCTTGAAAGGACGAAAAACCACATCAGAAGGGAAAGCCCCGATGGTTTTCAACGATTCCATGTCTTCATTGTCAAAAGAACAAACCTCGTCATAGGTTAAGATTCCTTGATCGTTAAAATCATTCTCGGAAGGAATAAAATGGCAGCTCGAGAACGACGACTTTTGTTAGCCATGACAAGGAAAATCAAAACAATGGAAGACCAAATAAAAGGAAAAAGGATTACCTTCACAACGAGATGATGGCTACTTGGAAGAGTAAAAAGAGGAGTTACCGAAAGCCCTCATTTATAGCTAGAAAAAGATAACAGAGATGATTTGACCATTTCTCGATTATCTCGATAAACATAAGACTTATCCATTAAAGACTAATTTCAAATTCCTATTTTAAATTTAATTAAAATTATTCCTTTAATATCTATGAAACTAATCAAAGGGTTTTCAGGAATAACTTGGGGGCAATTGTTAGGGCCACGATCCTTACGATATTTAGGATCTTCAATATCCAAGATCCTCAGCTACATCAGGATCCCGGCTAATTGTCGTTATTATTTTTATTAATATTTATAACAGTCATATTTTGTCTATAACTAACACGTGTGGAGAAGTAGTCAAGGGAAGACCAATTCTCAAATTAAGAATCATCTCAAATATGCTAAAGACCCGGAATACTTGGTCAAATAACGTTCATGAAGCTGGTCATAGAGGATCTCAGAATTATCAGACATCTTGTTGGCTAGTTTAGACTATAAATTGACACTTGTAATCTGCACACGACACACTATTCTTTAGTCTAAGCTTACTCTACAAATTTTTTACTCATTCTTACTAAGAACTCACTTTAATCCTCATTTTATATCAATAAAATCATCAAGGCAGGTGATCATTATCACCTCTAAAGGTTTTATGTCGGAGATCCTAGCAAGGATCAAGGGCTTTCCTTGTAAACCACTGCGTCACTTTCTTTTACCATTTGCTATTGCACAATCTGAAAATCATAGCCTCTCATTCAATTTGGTTGATTAGTACTTGTGTAAATTTTGACCAAAACACTAGGGATCTTCAGGAATTGCATGATAGAATTGTCTGATAATTGTTGCCTGATAGCCTAGGCTTTGTTCCTTATATTAAATTGACATAATTACTGTAGTTGCTTAGTGTATGCATCATAGTTGTACATAACTAAGATTTTATAGGCTGATAATTTTTTATTTAGCCTTATTTCTTGTTCCTTGTCTGGTTATGGGCTTATGGTAGAATTAAGTATTCGACTGTCTATAGGATCCATTGTTATGTAAGATTAGTATATACGAGTGATGTAGGGTTCGTGGAAGTTTCATGTATGAGTTATGTAGGGTTAGTCGGCCAATCGAGGATTGTCTAGCCTTTGTCTTGGAAGTGAGAATAGGGTGTCTGCATATTCTAGTGCGTGCTGTTAGGGTTGTTGTGATGATCTTCTGAGACAAATACGGGTAGGTGCAGAAGGTAGTATGGGCCCCATACTACTGGAAGAACATGACCCCTACGTTTAAAAGAGAAGTCACAACCCCTAGGTCCTTGGTGTAGATTGGTTACTATGGTGTGATATGCATTTCTTCTGACATCTCTTCAGTTTATTTTCATTATGGTGTTCACGAGGGGATCCAGATCAGGAATGAGTGGCTAGGATATGCCAGGGATGACCGAGGATTAGGTCAGGGAGATGATTCATGCAGAGGTTGTTTCTATTGTCCGAAGGCAGATACCAGAGTTGTTTGGGTCTATGAAAACCGCTATGATTGAGTTCTTTAATGACTGGTATGTTGCACTTTCTGAGGCTGCAGCTGCTTTACCCACCACGGTCGTCGCTGCTGCGGGGATTGGTGGGGGTGAGACTTCCAGTACCCGGAATTCAACAATATGAATCCCCCGGTGTTCGATGGTGTTCAGGATCTGATCATTGCCATGAGGTGGATGTCTGACGTTGCAGGATGTGTCTTTAATTGTTCCTGCCGCGCAGGCCAGAAGGTCAAGTGCGTTTTGAACCTTCTTCGTTCCGGAGCGAAGGATTGGTGGACGTTGGTGATTAGCTTGTACGCTCCAGAGCAGAGGCATGTCGTGACTTGGGAGCAGTTCTATGAGATGTTCCGCTTGAGATATCTTACGTTGGTGAAGCCGGGAAGTATGGCTCAGGAGTATTTGGACCTGAGGCAGGGGACTGAGTCGATGACTGAGATCACCAATATGTTTACAGAGAGAGCTATGTTTTGTCCTGAGTTTGCTGCTTTTGAGCAAGCTCAGATGACCCGGTACTTGAGCATGCTCAAGATAGATATCTGACAGTTCGTATCCACTTAGCGCCATGGTACACTTATGGAGTTGCAGGAGGCCGCTATAAGGAGGGAGATTGAGATGGAGATCCAGGTGAGAGAGCAGAGGTAGACCTTGTTTGAGACACAGCCTGTGGCAAAGCAGTTCAAGTTCGCTGATTTGAGGATTGGAGGCAAGAGGGGTCGTACTTGTGGTAAGTGCGGCAGGTTTCACGAGGCTATCTGTCGATATTCATCTGGTTTCCATTAATATAGAAAGGAGGGGCATTATGCCAAGGACTGCTGTCAGTAGGCTCCAGTATCGAGCACCAGGATTTGCTATCACTATGACCAGGTGGGCCATATGAAGGTCTAGTGCCCTTTGCTTACTACTAGACCGGCGTAGGCTCTAGCGCCAACTAATCTGAGGATCACAGATGGGAACCAAGGCAGGGCTGAGCCCCCGGAGGTCTTGAGGTTGTGCTTTTCAGCTCATGGCAGAGGAGGCCATGGTGGCGCCAAACGTCGTTACTAGTACGTTTCTATTTATTCTTCTGTCAATTATTTTATGGTATGCTTATGTTTATATTTCTAATAGGTACATTCTTAATGAATTCTTTTCCTGGTCTTGTGTTATTTGACTCAAGTGCGAGTCACTCCCTCGTGTCTCGATCTTTTAGTAGGGGTTTTGCTATGACCCTTAGCGAGTTGGAGTGTCTGTTATGGGTTTCTATCACCAACGAACACGGGGTTTCTGTATCCGAAGTGTATAAGGGTTTTGTATTAGAGATCTTCGGGGTACCTTATCCGATTGATTTGATCCCTCTCCCCATGGGGGATATATGCATGATAGTGGGGATGGATTGGCTGAGTAGATTTGGTAGTATGATCGATTGTGAAGGTCAGTGAGTGATAGTTCTGATGGGTTTTGAGCATCCTAACAACCTTAAGGTGCACATACAACCCTAAATGCTTTGGATCTATGTTTTCTCTAATTATACATGCAATTTGATTTTCCAAAGAATTACCCTAACTAGCATGCAAAACATGGGTACTTGTATAACAAAACTAGTTAGATGACATACCTTTTCTTGTAGCTTAATTCCTTGGACCTTTAAGAGCCTAGCACCCCAAATGTGATGCCTCAAATGCTTCACACACCACCACCAATAATGGAGGACTTGAGAGAGAATTACTTGCACTCAAAATTCGGCTATGCTCTTCCAAAGATTAATAGTGGCCGATTTCATGTGCTAAAGGGGTTCTTATATAGTGTGACAAGGATTAGGGTTACATTCATGTAAACCCTAATGTGCATGACCTTTCATCTTACTTAGGCTCCATGGGTTGACCCTCCATGGACTACCATGTTGGTTTAGCCCAACCTAAATAACCATAGGCCCACACTATAAGAATCAATTATTTACCAAATCAACTCTTTACATTTAATTAGTCTCTTTTGATCACTAAATTAATTCCAAATTAATTCTTGATCAATACTAATTAAATAATATGATTTCATATTAATATACTAGAACTTATAATATATTAATAAATCATAAATAACCTCTTCTCAAAAGTCCATCCTTACAAATGTTCTGGTGACATGCAACCCAAATGGACCATGCTACTCTTGGGTCAAGTACATAGCAATTATAGTTATGGACTTAGACACCTTATCCAACAGTCTCCCACTTGGATAAGTCTAATAACTATAGCTGCAAATATGACCTAAAACACCGACTAGCAATCATAGCTCTTCAAATCCTTTGTCGAACTGTGACACACCATTTAGATAAGGGGTCATATAATCCTCTGTTCTCAAGATATCAGCCGGACAAATACATGGAACATAGTTATTCTTATTGTCCAGCATTTCTTTCCAGATTTCCAATTTGTTTGACATAGAACTTAATCGAACACATCAATTGAGTTCTGACCGGGCCCGACACATACGTCAAAACAAAATCACCGAGGGGCCCAAGATATCACTTTTAATCCTCCAAGGACTAAAAGAACTAGATAAACTTCGACAGTATATGCTTGCACTAACTACTTGTTGAATCATACATAATAGTGTGTTTTATAACAACCAACTTATAGTCAACAACTCATATATCTTGGTTTGAAGACTTATATGATATTATCGTCTCACGATCATTCGAGATGAATTCCATGAAGTGATACAAGTGAGCATCGGTTTAATCCAATAATCAGACCTTATGAGCACTCATGAATGTTGTAGCAAACTTAGCTATACACTTCAGACAATCTAAAAGCCAAATTCATGATTGTCTTTCCCCAATACCTACTTCCAAAGTATGATCGACTGTGGACAGTTTAAATAATATAATTATTCTGGAAGTCAAAAAATGCAAAATGAAACAATAGTAAATGATTGACACAAGATAGTAACATTACTTATAAATAAAAAACACCTTTTATTTAATCATCAAATGTCAACTACATTTCAACTATTACAAGTTTAAAAAATATCTAATCATTAAAACTAATAGCGTCCTTCAGCCCGATGCGCCTCGCATGATGTAAGTGCTTAATCCTACTCAGTCCCTTCGTGAGGGGATCTGCTGGGTTCTCCTCTGACGATACCCTCTTTGCTACGAGGAGTCCTTCTTCTATTCGATGTCTTATGAAGTGATATTTTCTGTCAATGTGTCTGGATCTGCCATGATCCCTTGGTTCCTTGGCTAAGGCAACCGCACTCTCGTTGTCACAGAAAATCTCCATAAGCTCCTTTATAGCTGGTACAACTCCAAGGTCTCCGATGAAGTTCTTCAGCCATATTGCCTCCTTCGCCGCCTCGCTTGCTGCTATGTACTTTGATTCGCACATTGAATCAACAATTATCTCCTGCTTGGAACTTTTCCAAGTTATTGCTCCTCCATTCAGGGTAAATACCCAGCCCGACTGAGATCGGAAATTATCTCTGTCGGTCTGAAAGTTGGCGTCACTATACCCCACCACTCTCAAGTCATCACTCCCACCGAGGTTAAGGACCCAGTCCTTAGTCATCCGTAGGTACTTAAGAATGTTCTTAACCGCAGTCCAATGAGCCTTACCAGGATTCCCTTGATATCTGCTGACCATGCTCATAGTAAAGTCCACATTAGGTCGAGTACAAGTCATAGCATACATGATCAAGCCAAAAGGGGAAGCATATGGTACTCGACTCATCTCAGCTATCTCTGCCTCTATACTCGGACTCTGAGTTTTACTCAGTTTGGCATTGATCTGGATCGGCATGTCACCTTTCTTGGAATCCATCATGCTGAATCTTTTCAACACTTTTTCCAAGTAGGTACTTTGACTAAGTCCAATTAGTCTCTTACTCATGTCTCTCAATATCCTTATCCCTAGGATATAATTAGCTTCTCCAAGGACCTTCATAGCGAAACACTTCCCAACCCAGGACTTAACTTCCTATAAGGTTGGAATGTCATTTCCTATGAGTAGTATGCCATCCACATATAACACCAAAAAGCTAACTGTACTCCCACTAGCCTTGACATATACACAGGACTCATCCTCTCTTCTCGAAAAGCCAAACTCTTTGACGTTCTCATCGAAACAAAGATTCCATCTGCGAGATGCTTGTTTCAATCCACAAATGGATTTCTCAAGCTTACACACTCTACTAGGGTACTTTGCATTGACAAAACCCTATGGCTGACTCATGTAAACATCCTCAGCCAACTTTTCATTAAGGAAAGCGGTTTTGACATCCATTTTCCATATTTCATAGTCATGAAATGCAACTATGGCTAGCATAACCCTAATAGACTTAATTTTTGCCACATGTGAGAAGGTCTCATCATATTCAAACTCCTGTAGTTTGAATAAAGCCCTTTGCAACCAGTCGCGCCTTATATGTGTGTACTTTCCCATCCATGTCGGTCTTCTTCTTGAAGATCCATTTGCACCAGACTGTCTTACGACCCGGTACATTGTCAACTAAGTTCCAAACTTGATTGTCATACATGGACTGAATCTCACTGTCCACTGCCTCTTTCCATTTAGCAGACTCGGGGCCTGCCATGGCTTCCTTGTAATTGTTAGGTTCATCCAAATTTACCAGTGTGCTATCACTGATAAATGTATCACCCTCAGATCTTATACGAAAACCATATAACACAAGCGAAACACTAACTCTACTGGAGCGCCTCAGAGGTACGGACTCGTCAACTAGATCAACATGCGTTTCCTCCTCAGGTTGATTGCTAGTGTTTGAGGTTCCTTCACCACTTGACTCTTAAAGTTCTTCAAGGTCAATTTGCCTCCCACTGTCTCCTTGGCCTATGATCTCTCTCTTGCGAAAGACTCCTCTCCTCGCAACGAAGACAACATTGTCACTCGGTCTGTAGAAGAGAGAACCAAAGGATTTATGTGGGTAGCCGATGAAAATACACCGATTACTATGAGGTTCGAGCTCGTCGTCAGTCTCGTGTCTCACGAAAGCCTCGCAACCCCAAACCTTGATGTGTGCTAACGAGGGAACCTTCCCTGTCCACATCTCGTGAGGTGTTTTGGCAACCTTCTTAGTTGGGACTAGATTAAGGATATGGGTGGCAGTCTCTAAGGCATACCCCAAGAATGAGATAGGTAACGAAGCTCGACTCATCATGGAATGAACCATGTCCAACAAGGTTCGATTACGCCTCTCAGCAATTAAGTTGTGTGTCCTAGGTGGCGTCAATTATGAAACAATCCCACATTCCTTAAGATAGTCTAGGAACTCGAAACTAAGATACTCACCACCCCGATCGGATCAGAGCATCTTTATCTTCCTGCCCAGTTGATTCTCCACTTCTTGCTTAAACTCTTTGAATCTTTTAAAGGTTTTTGACTTATGTTTTATTAAGTATATATAGCCATATCTACTGTAATCATCAGTAAAAGTCACATAGAATCGGTTAGCATCCCTTGTGGCGGTTCTGAAGGGCCTACATGTTGGATATAGTGTCTAAGTCCATAACTATATTTGGTATGTACTTGACCCGACCCGGCATGGTCCATTTGGGTTGCACTTCACCCGAACAATTTATGGATAATCGTTTGAGAATAGTATAAGTTATGATTTATTAATATATTATAAGTCCTAATATATTAATATAAAATCATATTATTTAATTAGTATTGATCTATAATTAATTTAGATTAATTTAGAGATCAAAAGTATGACTAATTAAATATGGGCACTTGTATTTATATAGTGTGGGCTAATGCTTATTTGGAATGGGCTAGGCTTGCATGGAAAGTCCATGGATACTCCATGGAGCTTTAACCCATGGATCTCATGGAAATGAAAAGACATGGGTATTAGGGTTTACATGGATGTAACCCTAATCCACCACACTATATAAAGGAGGCTTTGGTTCTTGAAATTGCACTAGTTGATGTGTGTAAACCAAGAGGGCCGATTTCAAGAAGTTTGTGACTATTCTCTCAAGTTTCCAAGTTTTTGGTGATTTGTGACTTCCATTTGAGGCATCCACATTATTGGTGCGAGGCTCTCAAACTCCAAGCAATCAACTACTACTACAAGGTAAGTAATTCTACTAGTTTTATTTGATTCAAGTATCCCATGCCATGCTAGTTAGGATAAGAACCTTGGAAAAATAATTATTTGCATGTATCTTAGTCAAACATAGATCCAAGGTTTCTAGGGTTGCATGTACACCATAGGAGTGTTAGAATGCTCAAAACCCTTCAGTGGTATCAGAGTCTGGTTTGTTTATTTGATACTTGATGCAAAAAAAAAAAAAAAAAAAAAAAAAAAAAAAAAAAACTTGAAAATCAAAGTTTTGGTCAAAAGCTCATATCAAAATTTCAAGTTTTGTATATGTACTTACGATTCTTGAAATTTTTGATATGAACACTCATAAACATATGAGTTTAGAAGATCATAAAAATTATGTGTTAATAATTGATTATATTAATTCTTGATATTTATATGTTTTAATGGAGTCCATAACTAGTTCTTAAGTTATGGATAACCAAAAGTCACATTTATAAATAACCATTAAAAGAACACATAGGTTACAAAAAATGAAGAGTCTTCATTTTTAATAACCATTAACTCATAAGTTATGAGAAATGAAAAGTTTTGAAAGTTTACAAAACTTACCCTCAAGTTTTGGAACATGTAAAGTCATATTAAAAAACTTTAGTTCCAACCCCTAGAATTTAAAAAGTTAAAATTCAACCCTTATACTCTATAATATTATAAGTTTAATAATATTTATATATTTATAAGATCAAGTCGTCTTACCGCTAGTACGCCTCATTCACGAAGCCGGTCTATAAGGGGGGTATAAGGTTGTTGCCTATAAAATGACAACTTAATGGGTGTTCACTCTCACCCACCGCTTCCTTGATCGGTGGAGGGTCGTTAGTCGAACGGGTAGGACAAGGACTTATAAATTCTCATTAAAAGTATAATGATAATACTAAAGTAACTAAACTTTATTGAATTCCCAATCTTAGTTATTTTAGGAAAATGTGAATAAGGTGCTAATCCATGGAATTACACTTTACACTTTGTTTAAGTCGTTAGTGGAGGGTGTGTGGTTAACCGGCACACTAACTTGAACTTAACAAGGTAGGTAAAGGGTGACTTAATGTTTATCATAGTATCGATGGAGCGTGTGTGGTTAACCGGCACATCGATTGAGGGGTAATACATTAAGGGTACCAAGTAATTTGCATGGTTACTTCACACCTTGTTTTGTGATCCTCGGCATCCCAGTCACAAAACTTGAAGGGCACACTCGAGATTGAAACATGCCATTGAAGAAAGTT
The DNA here is from genome assembly GCF_052849685.1 of Lactuca virosa. Lineage (NCBI taxonomy): Eukaryota > Viridiplantae > Streptophyta > Magnoliopsida > Asterales > Asteraceae > Lactuca > Lactuca virosa. Next base: position 211,817,888 of record NC_136428.1, on the reverse strand, counting down.
CAATGAATCTCAAAGAATCTAGGAGTTTCTAAACCAATTAAAACCTAATTAAATATTTCGTTTTTCATTGTGGAAATTGGTGAATCGTCATTCACCTACCTTCAAATATCTTATAACTTAGATTACGACATCCCTCTTGTAAGTTATAAAATATTGTGTTGGGTCCTAGCCTTAATATTACATTTGGGTGTTTTGTTAAGGACTATCTCTATATCTAATCTAATCTATTCCCTCTTCTTTTCTGATGTCTTCCAATAACAATGCTTCTGGCTCAAACCCTACTAGCTCCTTCTCTCTCATGAATCTTTGTGGGAGAGTCATCTTTGATGGGTCCAACTTTACAGATTGGATCAGAAACATCAGGATGGTCACTCGGTATGAGAACAAAGAATATGTTCTCGACAAGGAGCTGAAGGTACCCGAGCTAACTGCTACTCCTGAAGAGCTTGCTGAATATGAGGTACATGAAAGAGATGCTACAAAAGTGGCATGCATCATGATGGCCACCATGACAGCCGAGCTCCAAAAGTCCTATGAGGACTATTATCCTTTTGAGATGCACCAGGACTTGATGGACCGCTACCATCAAAGTGCTCGTCAGCAGCGATGTGAAATAATCTCCTCCATGATAACAACCCGAATGAAGGATGGTGAACCCATCACGGGCCACATGCAGAAAATGCAAAGGTATGTGGACCGTTTACTGAAGTTGAATGTGAACTTCCCTGAGGAGTTAGCAATAGACATCATTTTGCACTCCTTGCCATCGTGTTATGATCAATTCCACATGACATATCACATGCACAAGGAAGAAGTCACCCTCAACAAACTTCAAGGACTCTTGAAGACCGCCGAAAGTGGTCTAAAGGGTAAGTCGGTTGTTACTACTCCTACTCCTACTCCAACTGCGGCCAATGTCTTCGCAATCGGACATGGCAAAGGGAAGAAAAGAAAGAACCCTTCTAAGGGTACCAAGGGTAAGACCCTTGAAGGCTCCTCTTCAAGCAAAACCAAGAAAGGTTTTGTCACTCCTTCTGCTAACCCTAATGAGGCTGAATGCTTCTATTGCCATGAAAAGTCGCACTGGAAGCGAAACTGCCCAAAGTACCAGCAAGATTTGAAGGATGGGAAAGTAAAACCCAACCATGCAGGTATATACACTATATTGTCTAATAACTCACCTCATTATAAGTCTTGGGTCCTTGATACAGGTTGTGGTATTCACATATGTTGTGATTTGCAGGGACTAAAAAGAAGTGAGAATGTGGAGCAGGGAAAGATAAACTTGATCATGGGAAACAGGAAAGCTTCACCTGTCACCAAGATAGGAGTTTATTCCTTAGTGGTAAATAGTGGGTTTACATTAGATTTGAATAAATGTTATTATTCGCCAGAAATGGCAAGAAATGTTATTTCCTTTCATGCATTGTATAAACAAGGTTTTACCTTTTATTTTGATAATAATAATGGTAGTATTGCTGCTTTCTTTAATAATGTTCTTTATTTTAAAGCATTACCTTGTGATGGCGTGTATGAAACTGTATATGTTGTAGATAATCTAGGAAATAATGTATTGTGTATTAACTCTTCCAAAAGGATGTAAGCAAGAACCGCATAGGCCAACTCCAAAAGGATGGAGTCTTGGAGTCATTTGACCTAAAGTCATATGATAGTTGTGAATCTTGTTTGCTTGGTAAAATAACAAAGTCACCTTTTACTGGCACTTGTGCTAGGGGTGAAGGTTTGTTGGACCTCATACACACGGATGTGTGTGGATCCTTCAGAACCGCCATAAGAGATGCTAATCGGTTCTATGTGACTTTTACTGATGATTTTAGTAGATATGGATATGTCTAGCTAATCAAGCATAAGTCAGAAACCTTTGAGAAATTCAAAGAGTTTAAGTAAGAAGTGGAGAATCAGTTGGGCAGGAACATTAAGATGCTTCGATCCGATCATGGTGGTGAGTATCTTAGTATTGAGTTCCTTGACTATCTTAAGGAATGTGGGATTGTCTCACAATTGACACCTCCTACGACACCACAGTTGAATGGTGTAGCTGAGAGGCGCAATCGGACCTTGTTGGACATGGTTCGTTCCATGATAAGTCGAGCTTCGCTACCAATCTCATTTTGGGGGTATGCCTTAGAGACTGCCGCCCATATCCTTAATCTAGTCCCTACAAAGAAGGTTGCCAAAACACCTCACGAGGTGTGGACTGGAAAAGTTCCCAATCTAGACCACATCAAGATTTGGGGTTGCGAGGCTTTCGGAGACGCGAGACTCACGATAAGTTCGAACCCCGAAGCGAAAGGTGTATTTTCATCGGCTACCCACAGAAATCCTTTGGTTACATCTTCTACAGACCCGGTGATAATGTGGTCTTCGTAGCAAGAAGGGGATTCTTTCGAGAGAGAGAATTCATGAGCCAAGGAGACAGTGGGAGGCAAATTGACCTTGAGGAAATTCAAGAGTCAAGTGGTGAAGGAACCTCAAACCCTAGCCCTCAACCTGAGGAGGAAACTCCTATTGAGCCGACTGAGGAATCTATACCTCTGAGGCTTTCCACCAGAGTTAGGAATGCACCTGAGCATTATTATGGTTTTCATATTACTGCAGAAGGTGAGACACTTATCAGTAATAACACATTGGTAAATCTGGATGAGCCTAACAGCTACACGGAAGCCGTGGCAGGCCCTGAGGCTTCTAAATGGAAAGAGGTTATGGATAGTGAGATACAGTCCATGTATGACAATCAAGTTTGGAACTTGGTTGACAATGTACTTGATCGTAAGATAGTTGGGTGAAAATGGATCTTTAAGAAGAAGACCGACATAGAAGGTAATGTACACACTTATAACGCACGACTGGTTGCAAAGGGTTATTCTCAAACTCCGGGAGTTGATTATGATGAGACCTTTTCACCAGTGGCCAAGATTAAGTCTATTAGGGTTCTGTTAGCCATTGCTGCATTTCATGATTATGAAATATGGCAAATGGATGTCAAAACCGCTTTCCTTAATGGAAACTTGGCTGAAGATGTTTACATGATTCAGCCAGAGGGTTTTGTCAGTACAGAGTACCCTAGTAGAGTGTGTAAGCTCGAGAAATCCATTTATGGATTAAAACAGGCACCAAGCAGATGGAATCTTTGCTTTGATGAGAAAGTCAAAGAATTTGGCTTTTCAAGAAGTGAAGATGAATCTTGTGTCTATATCAAGGCTAGTGGGAGTATAGTCAGCTTTTTGGTACTGTATGTGGATGACATACTACTCATAGGAAATGACATCCCAACCCTGCAGGAAGTAAAGTCCTGGCTTGGGAAGTGTTTCGCGATGAAGGACCTTGGAGAAGCTGCCTATATCCTAGGGATAAGGATTTTGAGAAACAAGAGTAAAAGACTAATTGGACTTAGTCAAAGCAGCTATGTGGACAAAGTGTTGAAAAGGTTCAACATGCATAACTCCAAGAAAGGAGAGTTACCCATTCAGAGTAACGCCAGATTGAGTAATACACAAAGCCCTAGTACTAAGGCTGAGATAGCAAAAATGAGTCGAATACCTTATGCTTCAGTTGTAGGATCGATCATGTATGCTATGACGTGTACTCGACCTGATGTACCCTTTGCTTTGAGCATGGTTAGCAGGTATCAGGGGAACCCTGGCAAGGCACACTGGACTGCGGTAAAGAATATCCTCAAGTACCTACGGAGGACTAAGGACTGGGTCCTTACCCTCAGTGGCAGTGAGGAGTTGAGAGTTCTAGGGTACAGTGATGCTAGCTTTCAGACTGACATGGATAATTTCCGCTCTCAGTTGGGCTGGGTCTTTACTCTAAACGGAGTGGCAATTACTTGGAAAATTTCCAAGCAGGAGACAGTGGCTGATTCCACTTGTGAAACAGAGTATATATAGCAGCAAGCGAGGCAGCAAAGGAGGCTATATGGCTAAAGAACTTCATCGGAGACCTTGGAGTTGTACCAGCTATAAAGGAGCCAATGGAGATTTTCTGTGACAGCAATAGTGCGGTTGCCTTAGCCAAGGAACCAAGAGATCATGGGAGATCCAGACACATTGACAGAAAATATCACTTCATCAGACATCGAATAGAAGAAGGAATCCTCGTGGCAAAGAGGGTATCATCGGATGAGAACCCAACAGATCCCCTCACGAAGGGACTGACTCGGGCTAAGCATCTCCAGCATGCTCGGAGCATAGGGCTGAAGGATGATATTAGTTTTAGTAGTTAGATAATCTTGAAATTTGTAAAATGTAATTGACATTTGATGATAAATAAAAGCTGTTATTTATGAGTAAAGTGTTGCTATCTCTTGTCAATCGTTTACTATTATTTCTTTTTGCATGTTTTGACTTCCAGAATAATTATGTTATGGTTTATATCATATTATTCAAACTCTCCACAGTCGGTCATATGTTGGAAGTAGATATGAATCAAGACTGTCATGGGTTGGCTTGTAGAGGTCTAAGATGTTAGACAAAGCGGGGCTACAACACTCATGAGTGCTCATAAGTTCTGAGTATTGGATTCAACCCACGCTCACTTGTATCACTTCATGGAATTTATCTCGAGTGATCGTGAGACGGTAATATCATATAAGTCTTCAAACGTAGAGATATGATTTGTTTCCTATGAGTTGGTTATGCATTGATTGCACGAAAACGCATTGGTAACTCGATGTTATAAACCGTGCTTTTGTGTGTAATTCAACAAGTAATAGAGCAAACATATGAGTCGAAGTTTATCTGTTCCTTCTAGAATTAGAAGCGATATATGGGCCCCTCGATGATTTTGTTTTGACCTATGTACCGGGCCCGGTTAGAACTAAATTGATATGTTCAGTTAAGTTCTATGTCAAACAAATCGGAAATCGGGAAACAAATGCGGGACAATAAGCAAGACCATGTTCCATGTATTTGTCCGGCTGATATCTAGAACAGAGGATTATATGATCACTTATCTAAAATGGCGCTTCATAGTTCAACAGAGTTTAAAGAGCTACGATTGCTGATCGGTTCCTAAAGTCATACTTACAACTATAGTTATTAGACTTATCCAAGTGGGAGACTGTTGGATATAGTGCTAAGTCCATAACTATATTTGGTATGTACTTGACCCGACCCGGCATGGTCCATTTGGGTTGCACTTCACCCGAACAATTTATGGATAATCGTTTGAGAATAGTATAAGTTATGATTTATTAATATATTATAAGTCGTAATATATTAATATAAAATCATATTATTTAATTAGTATTGATCTATAATTAATTTAGAGATAAAAAGTATGACTAATTAAATATGGGCTCTTGTATTTATATAGTGTGGGCTTATGCTTATTTGGAATGGGCTAGGCTTGCATGGAAAGTCCATGGATACTCCATGGAGCTTTAACCCATGGATCTCATGGAAATGAAAAGACATGGGTATTAGGGTTTACATGGATGTAACCCTAATCCACCACACTATATAAAGGAGGCTTTGGTTCTTGAAATTGCACTAGTTGATGTGTGTAAACCAAGAGGGCCGATTTCAAGAAGTTTGTGACTATTCTCTCAAGTTTCTAGGTTTGTGGTGATTTGTGACTTCAATTTGAGGCATCCACATTATTGGTGCTAGGCTCTCAAACTCCAAGCAATCAACTACTACTACAAGGTAAGTAATTCTACTAGTTTTATTTGATTCAAGTATCCCATGCCATGCTAGTTAGGATAAGAACCTTGGAAAAATAATTATTTGCATGTATCTTAGTCAAACATAGATCCAAGGTTTCTAGGGTTGCATGTACACCATAGGAGTGTTAGAATGCTCAAAACCCTTCACTACACACATTGGTGTGTATGAGATCCAACAAACCTTCACCCCTTTCATAAGTACCAGTAAAGCGTGACTTGGTCATCTTTCCAAGTAAGCAAGATTGGCAAGTGTCATCCGTCCTTAAGTCGAATGACTCCAAAACTCCAGCCTTTTGGGTTGGCCTATGCGCTTCTTGCTGACATGTCGAAGACGACAATGCCACAAGCATGCCTTATCCAGTCCATTGGAAGAATCAATGTGCAACACATTATTTCCTAAGTTGTCTACAACCATCACAGTTTCATATACACCATTACAAGGTAATGCTTTAAAATAAAAAACACCATCATAAAAAGCATTAATAGCACCAATTTCATTATCAAATGAAAAACGGAAACGTTGTTTGTGCAAAACATGAAAGGAAATAAAATTTCTCGCCATTTCAGACGAGTAGCAACAATTATTCAAATCTAATTCTAACCCACTACTCAGCAATAAATAATAAACTCCAATCTTCATGACAGGTGAAACCTTCCTATTCCCCATGATCAAGTTTATCTTCCCGTGCTCCAAATCCTTACTTCTTTTTAGTCCCTTCAAATCAGAACAAATGTGAATTCCACAACCGGTATCAAGGACCCAAGAACAAGGATGTGATGAGTTATTAGATAGAATAGTATAAATACCTGCATGGGTGGCCTTAACCTTCCCATCATTGACATCCTGCAAGTATTTGGGGCTACTTCGCTTCCAGTTCCCTTTATCATGACAGTAGAAACACTCTGCTTCCTTAGGAATGGAAGAGGGAGCAGCAGAACCAGCCTTGGTCCCACTTCAAGAGGATCCATCAAGAGACATTCCCTTGCGACTCTTAGAGGGAGCCTTCCTCTTCTTCCCCTTCCTTTGTCTAATTTCCATAACAGGGGCGGTGGTAGGAGTAGTAACAACCGATTTACCTTTGAGACTAGTTTCAACAGTCCTCAAAAGCCCTTGAAGTTTGCTAAGTGTGACCTAATCCTTGTTAATATGATAGGTCATGTGGAACTGATCATAACTGGGAGGTAAGGAGTGTAGAATGATATCTATAACCATCTCATCATCGAATTTCACATTCAATTGTAGCAAACGGTACACAAATCTTTGCATTTTCTGCAAGTGGGTCGTGATGGGTTCACCATCCTTCATCTTAGTTGTTATCATGGAAGAGATGATTTCATACCTCTATTGACGAGCACTCTGATGGTATCTTTCCATCAGGTCCTGGTGCATCTCAAAAGGGTAGAAGTCCTCATAGGACTTTTAGAGTTCAGCTGTCATGGTGGCCAACATGATACAAGACACCTTGGTGGCATCTTTCTCATGAGTCCTAAACTCAATGATCTCCTCTGTTAGGGTGTAAAGTCACGCTTGGATGTGGCTTACCCTTATTGATATGTAAATGAGTTGTCTTTCCTATAAATAGGAAGTGAGTGACACTAATATTGAATAATGATCATTTTCGGGTGTTAGACTAGAGAGAGAAATTTGTACAAAACCATTTGTATATTCTTTCTAGATCTAATATGAGCTTACACAGATTTATTTACTCCTTGTGTTCTTGAGTTTACATGATGATTCACTAGATCTTTTCTTATTCCGCACATGCCATCATAATCAACACCACTACAATTGGTATCAAAGCAGGAATAATACTACAATGATCTGATTTTCATTCTGTATCAATATTATTTTTGAGTCTCATTTTGAATTCAAAAATTTCCGCACCTTTGATACTGAAAATCATCCTTGATCTTCAGTTGTGATTCGATTCTTCAACTACTTTGTTTAATCGAGTGTTCTGATTGTTCTTTCTGTTCAATTCATCCATTAGTTCTCAGATTTCTGAAGTTTTTCTGAGAATTCGTCCGTACATCAATGGCGAACTTCAATATGAACATGATGACGTCTTTTTCTCATTTGCTAGGATCCTCAACAAAGATTCCTATGCTTATTCCAGAGTATTATGATCAATGGGATGACCGCATGGAAGATTATCTGAATGGACTATATGAAGAGCTTTGGGATTGTATTACTAGAAATGTTCTTCCTCCAGCAAATGTTCAAGCTATTGGATCATTTGCTTCAACTCAAAGTGTTATTGATCAATCAACAAGGCTGAAGAAGAATGAGAAAAGGTGTATCAAAGAGCTTCGTGGTGCTCTTCCTCCAGTTGTCTATAACTACGTTCGTAGTTGCAAATCTGCAAGAGAAATCTGGAATACTCTCAAGGAGAAGTTTCAAGGGATTGAAAAGACGAAAATCAATTATGTGAAGCATTCTTTGGTAGAATTGAAAGAGTTCAAACAAAAGGAAGGTGAATCTATCGAACTTTACTATGATCGCTTGAACGAACTCATCTACAAATTCAACCGCAATGGAATAACCAGGTCAACTATGGAGTTCAATCTTACTTTCGTTATGAGATTACGAAAAGAATGGTGAAATGTGAGTTTAATGGTGAACACTCAACAAAGCTTCGAAACATCGACTCTGAATGATCTTTATAACTTGTTGAAAACTCATGAGTCAGAAGTTGTTGAAATGGCTGAAGAATCAAAAATAAGCTTGGGTGGGCCACCGGCTTTATTTCTGAAAATGTCTGAGAAAGAAGCTAATGAGAAGGAGAGTTCTGATGATGAAGGCTTGATAGTTAATTCAGATGACGAAGCCATTGCTTTTTACTCCAATAATAAAGTCAATAGGTTTTATAAAAAGCAATTTGGTTCGAAAGCAAGGACTGTGAAGTAGAAGTGAGTTTCACTAGAAAAGTGAATGATGAGAAGAAGTTCGAAAAGAAGGAATCAAAGTTTGAAGATTCGAAAGTGGAAAAGAAGCTCAAAGGCGATTCTGGTGTCGACTGTCACTGTTGTCATGGTGAAAATCACATGGCAACTGACTGTATGCTTCGAAATAAAGAGGAGAAGAAAAATAAAATCAAAGATGAAGCATATTATGTCAAACGTCTGGAGGAAGTGAGAGCAAAAGAAAAAGGGTTGTCTTTGGTGGCGAGAGGAGAGGATGATGATGAAGGAAAGTATCCGATGTGGTCATCAGGCTCTGATGATGACGAAATGTGTAATCCTACGCATGGGGCGATGTATGCAAAGTTTGAGGAAGGGGATGGAGAGAATGTTACTGGTCGATGTTTTATGACCAAGAGTAGAGACAAATCACCAATGACCACGAAGGTACATTCTATACTTCAATATTTTAATATTCCTTTGAATGCTTACGATTCTGATTTGACTGCTTTTGATGATACTGTTGCTTATTTTGATAATTTGGTTATCTCTGCTAGCATTGTGGCTAAGAAATCTATTACACAATTACTAGAGACACGGAAGCAGTTGGATTCCAAGAAAATGAGAGTAGAATATCTTGATTTGCAAATTACTAATCACATGTGTGATAGGGATAGTTTGAATAATGAGGTTCACATGTCATTAGCTCAAAGAAACATATATTGTAACTCAACTAAGAGACTTTATGCGAAATTAACTGCTTTACATCACTCTTCTGATGTAAGCAAAGAGCAACATAGGAAGTTATTACCATTCTTAGCTTTCGAAAGAGAAAAGATTGATTGTGTGTCCTATGATTATGAAAAAACTATAGCTGAGTTTGATAAAGTTCCAGATAATAGGTTTGCTTATGGAATTGTGAAAGTAGATGAATATTTGGATGCTAATGAATTAGTTGACATTGTGAATGAAACCTTAACCAAGAATGAACAAATAAAGATTTTGAAAAGAACTGAGAATTTGACATCTGATTCTCAATCTAATTTTGCTGATATTGAAGATAATTCTGATAATGTTAGCGATATTAGTGATTGCAGGTTCTATGTGACACTGATCGCGTTGTTAGTGATTGCGATATTACTGATTGTGATATTAGTGATTGCGATATTAGTGATTGCGATATTAGTGATTGCAGATGAATATCGATTGTTGTCAGTTGTCTGTCATTAATGTCACATCTTCGAGTAAAGTCAAAGAAAAATGTAATGATTTGTTCGTTAAGACTGACACTGATCGCGCCTCCACTTCGAAAGTTTGTGATTTCGATAATGTAAGTGTTAGAGAAAGCCACACTGACAGTAGTGATGATGAGAAGGACTTTGATGAAATTTCGAAAAATAAAACCTCAAAAACTGATGATTCGAAAGAAAATGAAATTCCAAGAGTTGTTGTTGATCAGGTATATGGGGAAACAGAAAATTTCGACAAAGTGTTAAAAGAAAAGGGTGCTCATTATCTCGAAACAAATACAGTTGTCTATCCAAATTTCAAGTGCTCTGATGATGTCGTCTTTCCAAATCAAGTATTTGTTACTACTGGGAATGTTGATAACATCAAGCCTGAATTTAACAAATTGGTAGAAGAAGATAATAAGCAAACTTCGAAAGAAGGGTTTTTCTCTAATCAAAGCACTGTTGAAAATAATCTAACAAAGAATTCATATACTTTTCAAATACAAAAACCTCAACGAACTTGGGTTGAAAAATCAAATATTTCAAAAGAAGTTAAAATGCCAGTGGAAGTTGAATCACAAAAAGTGAAAATAAATTCAAAAGAATTTAAAGATCAAATTGACAATTTTTCGAAAGAAAATGGAATTTCAAAGAGACAAGCAGGAAAGAAAATATTTTGGAAAATTATTGAGTCTCGAAAGAAACCAAATGATTTGAAAAAGAAAAAAACTGAAAAGACAATGTCTGAAAAGGTTAAGACAAAGTCTTCAACAAGTTTAGTTACAATAAAAAATCCCGCTCTGTCTAAAAAGCATTTGTCTCAATGAACTTCAAACAAAGACTTTTCAAAAATCAAAAATCAAGATACAAAGTTTTTGTCACGAAATCATAGTCACACATCTCATGAAAAGACATTTTCAAATTCGTCAAATTCACCATCTTTGAATTAGTCTAATTCTAACAATAAAACAAGGTTTTCAAATAATGGTTTTTCAAAATCATATCCATCTAAAACCAATTCATCATCTTTTAAACGTCGAAATTTTGCATAACAAAGGTTTGGGTCAAAAGTTGAAAATCAAAAGTTTGATCAAGTTCATTCACAACGAAATGTCAAATTCACACCTCAAAAACCAAATTTTCCCAATCCGCCAGCAAAACAAGCTTTCAAAGTTTCGTATGTCAAGCGTAGATCAAATGTACAAAATATCGATCATTGGTTTGAAGGCAAAGGGAAGTCTTATCAAACAGGAAAATACTCTCAACAACAAATCAAAACAGCTTATGAAAAGTATTTGAACAAAATGTCGAATGTCAGTTCATCATCGAAAGACTCGACATCTTCAGTCAAGGCTTGGCGCCCTGTTTCGAAAGAAAAAGAAAAAAAGCCAGAAGAAAAAGGCGAAAGTCAGTGAATGTCGTAAACTTTCGAAAAGTTATATTTCTGAGCCTTTACCAAATGAAGTGGACTTAATTGATAGTGTCAAATCTAAAGTTCGTAATTGGATTTTAGGTTCTTCAATTCATAATGTGTTTCAAACTAATCATAAAGGACCCAAACAGCCTTGGGTATCTAATTTCTTTCACTGATTGCAGGTTCTATGTGACGAGCAATATGATGAAAAATGGTATATTGATAGTGGTTGCTCTCGTCACATGATTGGAAGGAAAGAGAATTTTCGTGATTATCGAAGTTTGGAAAATGATGGAGTTGTGAAGTTTGGTAACAATCAAAAGTGTCAAGTCAAGGGATATGGTAAAGTTACAAATGGGAAGTTCACTGTTAATCGAGTTTCTTATGTTGAAGGTCTTCACCATAATTTGATTAGTGTTTCACAACTTGTTATGGGCACTAGAAATCAAGTTGTGTGTAATGAAGAAGGAAGTATTATTTCGAATGTCAATAAAAACGAAGTTTTGCTCAAATCCAAAAGAAAAGGACATATGTTCACTCTCGACATAAAGCCAAATTTTGGAGTTCCCTCTATGTGCTTACTTTTGAAAGGTTCATCTGATGTTAGTTGGCTTTAGCATCGACATCTTTCTCACTTGAATTTTCGAAATCTCAATAAATTGGTGGTAAATGATCTTGTTCGAGGCTTACCTGTATTAAAATTTGATAATGATACTTTGTGTGCAGCTTGCGAACAAGGGAAACAACATCGTCAAGGACATCCAATTGTCATCGATTTGAAAATTATTGATATTTTGGAACTTCTTCATATTGATCTTTGTGGACCATCGACTGTTGAAACTCTCAAGAAGAAACGGTACATTTTAGTCATTGTTGATGATTTTTCTCGATTTACTTGGGTTTATTTTCTCAGGTTAAAATCCAAGGTTGCTCAACTAATGATTGATTTTATCAAGAAGATGGAAACAAGCTTGAAGAAGAAATTTCGAAAAATCAATAGTGACAATGGTGCTGAATTTAAGTATAATGTTCTTGATTCGTTTTTAATAGAGCAAGGAATTTTGAAAAAATTTCATCACCCTACACACCTCAGCAAAATGGGGTGGTTGAAAGGAGAAACCGTTCTCTTTGTGAAGCTGCAAGAACGATGCTCACATATACGAATCTTCCTCAATATCTTTGGGCAGAGGCAGTCTCAACTGCATGTTTTATACAAAATAGATCGTTCATTCATTGAAGATTCAACATTACTCCTTATGAGATTATAAATAACCGAAAACCTAATGTCAAATTCTTTCATGTTTTCAGTCCAAATCTGACGAAGGAATTTTCTTGGGTTATTCTCATAATTCGGTTGCATATCGAGTGTTGAATAGACGAAATCGGAAAATCAAATAAACGTTCAATCTTACTTATGATGATTATTACATCAAACAAGTTGAAAAGCGTTTTGAACAAAAAGCAATACTTAATGAATCAAAAGATGAATCTGAAAGTATTAATTCGTCTGATTTTTATTATGATTTAATTTTTGGTGTTCCAGATATGGTTGTTGATATTGAAGTCAATGCTCAAGATAATCAAATTCCGGAATTATCAAAGCATTCTCACTCTTCGACAATTACTCAAGATATTGTTGATTTAAACTCGACATCACCTTCTCCTGAAGATAGCGAAAGTATACACAATGATCAAGTGCAGAGGGAGCACTTGAATTCACATTCTAATGTTGAGGGGGAGCATTCTTTCGAGGAGGGAAATAGGAGAATGAATGATTATGTTTAGGGGGAGCAACCTGAAAATGAAATTGTCGAGGGGGAGATAAATATATCGAATAATAATCAATATGACAATTTTCATGATTCAAATGATAATAATTCTATTGCAGGTTCAGAGAATGATGAAATGTTCAAAGATGCGCCATTGGATTTTGATCCAAAATATCCACCATTGGACAAATGGACAAGAAATCATCCAAAGGAACAAGTTCTTGGTGATCCACAATATGGAGTTTTAACAAGATCTCAACTTCGTGCGAAAAATGAGGTACTCAATACTCATCGAGAATTTTGTATGTTCAATGTCTTTATTTCGAAAATTGAACCAAAATCAGTCAAGGCTGCTATCGAAAATCCTGACTGGGTTGTTTCCATGCAATCTGAACTTGCTGAATTTGAACGAAACAAAGTTTGGCGTTTGATTCCCAAACCAAAAGATGTTTCAATTGTGGGATTAAAGTGGATTTTTAAAAATAAAACTGATAAAGATGGCAATGTTGTTCGAAACAAAGCTAGGCTTGTAGTTAAAGGTTATTCGCAACAAGAAGGTATTGACTATGAAGAAACCTTTGCCCCTGTCGCAAGACTCGAGGCTGTTCGAATATTTTTGGCTTATGCAGCACACAAGGATTTTGATGTCTATTAGATGGATGTCAAATGTGCTTTTCTTAATAGAGAACTTGAAGAAACGGTATATGTTGAACAACCTCCAGGTTTCATTAATGAAGAATTTCCTAATCATTGTTATATCTTAGATAAAGTTGTATATGGGTTAAAACAAGCACCAAGAGCATGGTATGCAACTCTTACTTCTTTTTTAAAACAATCAAAATTTAAACAAGGATCAATTGATCCCACACTCTTTCGAAAGAAAGTTGGTGATCATCTTATGCTTGATCAAATATATGTAGATGATAATATATTTGGCTCAACTGACCCTGCTTTATCTAGAGATTTCGAAAAGTTGATGAAAAGCCAATTTGAGATGAGCATGATGGGAAAAATAAACAACTTTCAGGGATTGAATATTCGTCAAAGTAGAAAAGGAATTTTTATCAATCAAGAAAAATACACAAATAATCTGCTTGAAAATTTTGGCTTGACAAATAGCACGAAATTACAAGTACCAATGGCGGTTGGAACAAGGCTTTCTCCTTCGTTAGACAAAGCTGTTGTTGATCTTACCTTATACACAAGCATGATAGGTTCGTTACTTTACCTTATGGCAAATCTACCTGACATTATGTTTTCTCTTTGTAATTGTGCTAGGTATCAATCGAATCCCAGAGAACCTTACTTAACAGCAGTGAAGAATATTTTTCGATATCTCAAAGGCTCAATTTCGGTAGGATTGTGGTATCCTTCGAAAACTAGGTTCTTCATACAACATTTTCAGATGCTGATTTAGGGGGTTGCAATCTTGATAGAAAAAGCACAAGTGGCAGATGTCAACTATTGGATGGGAAGTTATTTAGCTGGCAATCGAAAAAGCAAACATGTGTTTCGATTTCCACAGCAGAAGCAAAGTATGTTGTTGTTGCAGCTTGCACTTCACAAATCATATGGATTCAAAGCCAACTGCGTGATTATGTAATCAACATGAAGAAAATTATGTTGTATTGTGATTCACAAAGTGCCATACGCATTTGTCACAATCCCGTGCAACATTCAAAAACCAAGCACATTGCTCTTTGCTATGATTTTATAAAAGATCATGTTGAGGACGACAATATCGAAGTTCACTTTGTGAAAACCACTGATCACCTGGCTGATATTTTCACAAAGCCATTAGATGAAAAATCATTCGTGAGAATTTTGGGGGTCTAGGAATGATCGAAGGAAATTCAGTTCCTGGATTAATTTTGAAAGAATGACAAGACAAAAATGTGCAAAAGTGTCGATTCAGAGGTGATGAGTGTTCGTTCAGAGGTGATGAGTGTTCGTTCAGAGGAGATAGCCTGTCATTCAGAGGTTACTGTTCACGTTCAGCGCTTCGACACGCTTCGATTTCAACATTGAGTACAAACCGCTTAATCACAAATTTTTGTTACTTTTGTTCATAATTTTTTTCGTTACTTTTCTGTCGAAAAATCAAAAACACCAAAAATATTTTCGTTTGTTTTGTTATTTCTGATTTCGAAAAATCAAAAACACGAAATATATTTTCGTTTGTTTTGTTATTTCCTATTTCGAAAAATCCAAAAATATCAAAAAGATTTTCTTATTTTTTATTTTCTTTATATAAAACAAAATTTTCAAAAATATTTTTTGTATATTTTTTTCTCACTCTGTGTAGATGACGCGAAAGTTCTACTTCACATTATCGCAATTGGAAAGTGTTCTTGGTACATGCTCGCTGCTTAAGGGAAGGTATACATTCAAAAATTTTGTACTAGTTAAGATTTCCCTAGAAGCATGCTGCAACATGTTGACCAAAGCCTCAATAATTCTATGAGTTTCGAAGCCTTAATGGTTTTCTCATTTCGAGAATTCCTTCCCAATTAGGCTATATTCTCATTCATTCAAGAGCTACCTTACTCTTCTCATATGAGTTAAGAGTTTACTGCATGGTCACATTTAAAGCAGAGGTACATTCGTTTCTTTTTACCCAATCTTTTTCATCCGAAAATTTTTACACTTTCACACACCATGACATATGTCCAAGAGATCTCTGGTAACAACCAATCAGGATCTAGACATATCAAACCTCTGTGTTTATGATCTAAAATCATGAGACCGTGATGAAAGTGAAACCCTAAATGTCGAACCACATTAAGGAATTCGCGGGGAACTTTGTTCCAGAACTCATGAAACTTTTGTTTCAGTACCTATATTTGATACTCAAAATCATACTCTTTTCTTGAATAGTAATCTTGATCAAATGTTCGACACCCACGACATTTGTTTCCCAAAAATATTTAGGTCTAATTTTGGTTTCAAGAATATGATTTCAGTATGAGTATCATTCTCAACTTTCATTACTTGATAAAATTTTCAAATCTTACTTGTCACTGACTACACTGGTCAAACAGGTAGTTTTGTTTACAACTTGTCATACTTATGTTGAGTGTGGATTGTAACGAAATTTTTCAAAGAAGAATAATGATCCTGATAAAGTTGGGCTGAAGAAAGTCATGAACTAGTACGCATTGGTTCGAAGAACTTTGCATATAGCTTCTCAAGTGTTGATAACCTGATTTCGACACTGCTTACAAAGGGGGAGATTGTAAGGTCGAAGTTTGTTGTAAGGTGTCGAAGGTTAATGTTATTAAAAAATTCAAAGTTGTTTTCGAAACTGTAATGATGTAGTCCTTTGTATTTTTTGTATGCTTTCTATTTTCCTATAAATAGGGAATGATACTTAGACTAGATAGAACTTTTGGCGAGATTTCTGTCTAATACTCTTTGTATTTTCGAAAGCATAATATGAGCTGAAACAAGATTATATTTACTCTCGTTGTTCATATTTGATATCAATTCAGATCTCGTTTCTTTACTCGATAAATCAAACCTCTACATCCTCAGGAGTAGCAGAAGACTCATCGATTTCCTTAAGCTCCTTGTCAAGGACATATTCCTTGTCCTCATAGCGAGTGACCATCCTGATGTTCCTAATCCAGTCATTGAAATTAGTGCCATCAAAGGTGACTCTCCCACACAAGTTCATGAATGAGAATGAACTAGCAGGGTTTGAGCTAGAAGCATTATTGGAAGACATCTAAAAAGAAAGAAAAACAAAGTTTAGATTAGATAAGATTCCTTAATATAACACCCAAATGAAATATTAAGGCTAGGACCCAACACAATATTTTACAATTTGGAAGAGGAATGACGTGATCCAACTTGCAAAATATTTGAAGGTAGGAAAATGACAATTTACCAATTTCCACCATGAAAAACGAAATAAATTATTAAGATTTAATTGGATTGAAATTCCTAGATCCCTTTGAGATTCATTGAACTTTTCAATGGCATGTTTAAATCTCGATTATGCCCTTCAGTTTCGTGACTGGGATACCAAGGATCACAAACAAGGTGTGAATAACCATGCAAATTAACTTGGTACACTTGATGTCATTTATCACCTAATCGATGTCTCGGTTAACCACACACGTTCCACCGATCTATGACAAACACCAAGCTACCATTTGCCACCCTTACTAGTCCATGTTAGTGTTCCGGTTAACCACACACGCTCCACTAACGACTTGGCAAGGTGCAAAGTGAAACTTCATGGATTAGCATCAAATTCACATTTTTCCTAAAGTAACTAAGATTGGGAATTTAATAAAAGTTTAGTTACTTTATAATTATCATTATACTTTTAACGAGAACTAGTGTCCTATCTTACCCGTTCGGCTAACGATCCTCCACCGGTCAAGGAAGTGGTGGGTGAGAGTGGACACCCATTAAACTGTCATTTTATAGGCAGTAACCTTATACCCCCCCTTATAGACCGGCTTCGTGAATGAAGCCTACTAACGGTAAGACTAACTTGTCTTATATATATATATATATATATATATATATATATATATATATATATATATATATGTATGTATGTATATATTATTAAATTTATAATATCATAATAGTATAAGGGTTGAATTTTAAAATTTTAAACTTCTAGGGTTTTGAATTAAAGTATTCATAAGTATGACTTTACAAATTCCAAAACTTGAGGGCAAGTTTTGAAACTCTTCAAAACTTTTTATTTCCATAACTTATGAGTTTAAAGACTTTTAAAGAAAAGACTTTTGGTTGTCCATAACTTGAGGACAAGTTATGGAGTCCATTAGAACCATTTAGATCATTATTTTAGTTAACACAATAATCAAATAATACATACATGATCTAATTAAACTCATAAGAACAAGATAATTCATATCATCAATCTTCAAGAAATTAGCCTAATGATATAAACTCATACAAGTCTTGAAATTATGACAATTATCTTTTAATTGGACAAGCATGATCATTACCTTATGAAAAACATATTTCATGGTTCAAATAACAGTTTGGGCTAATGATCTTAATCTAATTTCTTGCCAAAACTCGAATATCTGCACACAGGAGCACCAACTCGGCGAGTACATGAACTGGACTCGTCGAATTGGTCTATTTCTGAGTGGACTCGGCGAGTTACCCAGTCGACTCGGCGAGTTCTCCAGTCAGAATGCAGAAATTCGATTTTTTTTCAACTTTGAAAACCAACAAACATCAAGTATAATAGAAAACAAACCTGGCTTTGATACCGCTGATGGGTTTTTAGCATCCTAACAACCTTAAGGTGCACATACAACCCTAAATGCTTTGGATCTATGTTTTCTCTAATTATACATGCAATTTGATTTTCCAAAGCATTACCCTAACTAGCATGCAAAACATGGGTACTTGTATAACAAAACAAGTTAGATGACATACCTTTTCTTGTAGCTTGATTCCTTGGACCTTTAAGAGCCTAGCACCCCAAATGTGATGCCTCAAATGCTTCACACACCACCACCAACAATGGAGGACTTGACACAGGATTGCTTGCACTCAAAATTCGGCTATGCTCTTCCAAAGATTACTAGTGGCCGATTTCATGTGCTAAAGGGGTTCTTATATAGTGTGGCAAGGATTAGGGTTACATCCATGTAAACCCTAATGTGCATGACCTTTCATCTTACTTAGGCTCCATGGGTTAAACCTCCATGGACTATCCATGGACTACCATGTTGGTTTAGCCCAACCTACATAACCATAGGCCCACACTATAAGAATCAATTATTTACCAAATCAACCCCTTACATTTAATTAGTCTCTTTTGATCACTAAATTAATTCTTGATCAATACTAATTAAATAATATGATTTCATATTAATATATTATAACTTATAATATATTAATAAATCATAAATAACCTCTTCTCAAAAGTCCATCCTTACAAATGTTCTGGTGACATGTAACCCAAATGGACCATGCTACTCTCGGGTCAAGTACATACCAATTATAGTTATGGACTTAGACACTTTATCCAAAAAGTTCGAACCCCAAGTAGGGGAGAATTGGATATCTCTGGAAAGGGTACTAGGGATGGATGAGGGTTTTATTCGGTAGCCAAAGCTTGGTAGTATATTTAGCATGGGTGCATGGGTTATCTTGCCTATGTGCTTTGTACTCGGGTTGGGAGCATGTTTCAGTTTCCGATGTTTCAGTTGTCATAGAGTTTGTTGATGTATTTCTGGAGGGGTTACCCGGTGTGACTACCGAGAGGTAGGTTAAGTTCAGGATTGACCTAGTGTTAGGTACGGCTCCGATTGCCAAGACGTAGTACCGCTTGGCACCACCCGAGATGTAGGAGTTGTCCTCTTAGCTTCAGGTGCTGTTAGGCAAGCAGTTCACCATGGGGAGCGTTGATATTGTTCGTTAAGAAGGATGGTTCACACCGGATGTGCATTGATTATCGACCTCTTTCATCAGTTGTATAATCGGGTGAGGGTGAGAGAGGAGGATGTGGAGAAGACTGCGTTTCAGACTCGTTATGGGCATTACGAGTTCGTGGTGATGCCATTTGGGCTCACCAATGCGCCTGGAGTGTTTATGGATGTGATGAATCCGGTATGTAGGCCGATGCTCGATCAATCAATTATTGTATTTATTGAAGATATCTTGGTATATTCCAAGAACAGAGAGCAGCACGAGGAGCACCTTCGAGAGCTTTTGGGAGTGTTGAGGCAAGAATGACTATATGCCAAGTTCTTGAAGTGTGAGCTTTGGTTACAAGAGGTCTAGTTCCTGGCACACCTTGTTAACCAAATTGGGATTTTGGTTGATCCGGCCAAGATCGAGGTCGGGATGCAGTGGGAGGTTCTGAAATCTCCCTAAGAGATTAGGAGTTTCTTGGGTTTGGCAGAATATTATCGGATATTTATTCAGGACTTCTCCAAGATCGCAATACCCTCACTCGTTTGAGGAGGAAGGGAGTAGATTTCTAATGGGGCCCCGAGCAGCAAGTTTCTTTTGAGACGCTGCTACAGAGATTATGTGAGGCCGCGGTATTGACCCTTTCATAGGGTGTCGAGGATTTCATGGTATTTTGTGATGCATCCATCACTGGGTTGGGGGAAATCCTTATGCAGAGGGGACGAGTGATTGCTTATGCTTCTCGGCAGATGAAGCCTCATGAGGCACAATATCCTACTCATGACCTGGAGTTGGGGGCGGTGGTGATTACCCTCAAGATTTGGATACATTATCTATATGGGGACCATTATATCGTTAACATGGATTATATGAGTTTGTGATATCTTATGGACCAGCCGAACCTGAACATGAGGCAGCATAGGTAGCTGGACGTGGGCAAGGATTATGACTGCGAGATCCTTTACCATCCGGGTAAAGCGAATGTGGTAGCGAATTCCTTTATCCGCAAGTCGGCTGGATCTTCAGCTGGGGATATGTGTATGAGGATACCCATTGATTCTTCACTTTTGGATTTGATCAAAGGGGTACAGGCATAGGGAGTCAAGAAGGAGAATTGGAAATAAGAGAGGATCAGGGGGTGATATCGACAAATTTTTCACCGATAGTCGGGGATTGTTGACGCGGTGTGGTCGGGTTTGGGTTCCAGTTCCTGGTGGGATCAGGCAGATAGTGTTGGAGGAGGCTCATAAGTCTTGCTTTTCTATACACCCAGGAGCCACCAAGATGTATCAGTATTTGAGATTAACTTACTGGTGGTCGTGTATGAAGAAGGAGATAGCCTTGTATGTTGATAGGTGCTTAACATATAGGAGGGTCAATGCCGAGCATCAGAGGCCACTTGGCAAGCTGCAATCATTAGAGGTTCCCATGTGGAAGTGGAGACATATCACCATGTATTTTAGCACCAAGTTGCTGAAGAATGCCAATGGTTTTGATGTTGTATGGGTCATCGTGGATCGATTGACCAAGAGTGCCCACTTTTTGGCCATCCGGGGGAGCTCTTCGTCCGAAAGGTTAGCCGATATGTATGTCCGGGAGATTGTTGCTCGTCATGGGGTTCCGTTCTCTATTGTATCAGACCGAGATGTTCGGTTCACCTCTCAATTATGGCAGAAGTTCCACGAGGAACTGGGTACGAGGCTACATTTCAGCACCGCTTATCATCCGTAGACCGACACCCAGAGTGAGCGGACCATCCAGAGACTTGAGGATATGTTGCGGGCTTGTGTTATAGATTTTGGTAGGAGTTGGGATTCCTACCTACCTCTTGTGGAGTTTTCCTACAACAATAACTATCACTCCCGCATTGCTGCCCTGCCATTTGAGCTCTTGTATGTTCGGAGATGTCGTACCCCAGTTTGTTGGAGGGAGGTTGGTCACAGAGTCATGGGAAGGATTGAGGTAGTCCTTCAGACCATGAAGCTTATTCAGTAGATCAGGCAGAGATTGCAGACAGCTCAGAGTCGACAGAAGAGCTCGCCGATCGGAGTTGGAATTTTAGGTTGGTGATATGTTATTATAGAAGGTCTCACCCTAGAAGGGTGTGATACGGTTCAGGAAGAAGGGGAAATTGGGTCCCCGGTATATCAGACCATTCCGTGTGATCTCCAGGGTAGGCAGGGTGGCCTACCGGTTGGAATTGTCGAGTGAGCTCAGCCAGATCCACAACACTTTCCATGTTTCGCAGTTGCGAAAGTGCGTGTTGGACAATGAGGCAGTGGTCCCTTTGGATGAAATTCAGGTCGAGAAACGCCTGCATTGTATTGAGAGGACGATAGCGACAACGGAGAGAAAGATAAAGGTTCTACGCAACAAGGAGATAGCCTTGGTAAAGGTTCAGTGGCGGCATCAGAAAGGCTCCGAGTGGACCTAGGAGCCAGAGACAGAGATGCGCGCGGGAACATTATCCTGAGTTATTCACGATGGCCGACTTCGAGGACGAAATCTAGTTCAAGTAGGGGAGAATTGTAACATCCCAATGTTTAGGTATTTTCAATTTTAACCCTATGTCAGAATAATTATTGAATTTTAGTCCCTGAGTATAAGAAAGTGCAAATGGCCCATAGTTTCATTTTGGTAAATTTGGGCATTGGGTAGTATGTTGGGTGTACGTTGTGTACGCTGACCGTACTCAGGCGGATCCTAGTACGTTGGACGTACACATCGTACGCAGGGCGTATGTGGAGGAAGTTCAAACCCTAATTTTAGTGTTTGGTTCATATATAAACACCATTATAGCCGCATTTATCATTCTCTCATCAGCCCCCATCTGACCCACTACCAACCCTAATTGAGAAGAGTGTTTTGAGCTCATTTTTGTGCGTTTTTGGTGTTCTTGAAGAAGGAGAGGTTGGTGCAAGGACCTTGAACCTTCGAAGCAACTTAGATCTGGGATTCCACACTTGCTAGCAACGTCGAGGAAGTAAAAAGTTAATAACCTGATCACTCTGTCGTGTAGATCTAGCCATTTCTTCCTTTAGGGAAATTTTGGTCCCAAATATGGTGATTCTTGGGCATGGCATGTTCTTGACCAAATAAGTCATCCTTTCACACCTTATGAGGGGTCGTAAGTCATAAAAATGTGGTCTTGATGGTTAGTTTTATTCCTTGCATGCTATAGAAGGTCTTAAGGCATTAAGATGTTGAGGTTCTGCGTATTAAGAACTTAATGGACATGCAAAGTCATAAAGTTGGAAACTTTATGACTGTTGATGGTATTTTAGCCTTGGATCTGAAAGTTGGACGTGAGAGCTTAATGCATTAAGCTCTTGTTGAGGATTTAGGAAGTCTGAGCGTACGCCCTGCGTAACCGGGAGTATACAGTACGTACGCGGTCAACCACCCCGACTGCGGTTAAAGCTCAAGTACGCCCTGCGTACCTCTAGAGTACGCCCCACGTACGAGCCTTGAGCTAACTCGGCTGAGTAGACTGGGCTGGGTTGACTCGACTGGGTTGACTCAGTTGACTTGTTGATTTTGACCAGTTTTAACAAAGGTATTTTAGGAAAATGTTATTAATTTAAAATGGGTAATGTTCTGTCATTTAGGATTTGGATTGAGCTGGTATTTTGACCAGTGTATTCGTCAGCTATTCGTCAGACTGTGAGGTGAGGTTCCGTCACTGCTCTTGCGTAACAAAGGCACCAATGCTGGCCCGTTTTGGTTATGTATCCTGGTATCTAAGATGTTGCTATACAGTAGTGATATGTGGATCTTCCTGCTCGACTGTTAACTGGTTATATGAGAATCTGTTGGTGATTATATGTTAGTGGGGTTGAGACTGTACTACTTTGTGTTGTAAGTCAACATACCGAGGCATTCCAAGCGTAAGGTTGTGGGCCAGGGTATTCCAACCGGAAGGTTGTGTGTCGAGGGTAATCCAACCAGGAGGTTGTGGACCCGTTATGTATTGGGCATTCCAACCGTAAGGTTGTGGGCCGAGGTATTCCAACTGTAAGGTTTGGGCCAAGGGTAATTCAACCGGGAGGTTGTGGACCCGTTACCTGTTTGATTATATGTTTGTGAGGTGGTATTTTGGGGGAACTCACTAAGCTTTGGCTTACGATTTTAGTTTGTGGTTTCAGGTACTTCCGAGGATCGTAGGAAGGCGAAGGCATGACCGTACATAGCTTCCTGTTTTGTCACCGGATTTTAGGGAAAAACTCTAATTTGAAAAAATACTTTGAAAACAATGACTATTTTGTAAACAATGATGATGAATGCTTGATTTTTTAAAATTTTAAATTTTTATGAATTTTGAGTGTTACGGAAGCTTTCGACAATAACCACACTGAGGGAACTCCAACAATAGGTTTGATGACATGAGTGAACATATCTCCTTTTTGTTTCGACTTTAGAAGAATCTCCTTTGTTTCCTTCTTAGAGATAATACTTCCTTCTTCATCAAAAATAACCTGATTGCTAGTACCCACAACAAGTTGTGAATCACTAATCAGACTATGTTTTAATCCTTCGACATGCGCAACTGGATTCACCGTGAGTTTCCCATTCGTTACTTTTCTGTATCCTATGACTTTACACTTATTGTTGTTTCCAAACTTTACAACTCCAACATTTTCTAGCTTTCAAAAATCTCTCAAATTATCCTTCCTTCCAGTCATGTGACGCGAGCATGCACTATCGATATACCAATTCTCATCGAATTGTTCGTCACATAGTACCTGTAATCACTTAGAAGAATTTAGGTCCCCAAGACCTTTTGGGTCCTTAGACATTAGCTTGAAACACATTATGTAACGAAGAACCTATAACCCAACTACGAACTTTCGACTTGAAACTGTTAATTAAGTCAATTCCATTGGCTTTAGGCATCGAAATGTAATCATTCAATGGGAAAGTTTCAACACTGACTTTCACTCATTCACCATTTTTTTGAAATCCATCAACTTTCTTCTTTGGAATTTATTTACACTTTTGCACTGCAGGTGTAGATTCTTGTGATGAAGTACTTACACACATCGAATCATTCAAGTACATCTCGTAAGCAGATTGAGTTTTCTTTTCAGAATACTTTCCCGATTGATATTGGTTTCCTTTTCCCTTAAGTCAGTGATTGATGTTCCTTACATCACTTCTTCCTTTCGCAAATGATCCTTTCAGTTTCTGTTTCGAATCAGGATTTGGAAAATGTGGATTTTTAGGTTTAAAAGGTTTGTTTTGCTTTACTTTAACTTCCAATTTTCAATATTCTCGTTTTGTAAATGACGTTTTTGGTTGATTTTGGTAACGATTTTCGTATTGATTTTGTAAATGACCTTTTTCATATTCTCGTTGAACTCTATTTGGACCAAAATTTTGTTGTCCATAACTTTGAACAAAGTTCCTTTTTCCATGATTTGGATCAAAATTCTGATGACTATTGTTTTGAACAAAGCTCCTCTTTCCTGAATTCTGAACATTTCTTTGAAAGTTATTTAGTCGAAATTGATTTTAAACATTGGTTCAACTCTTTTGAAAACCACTTTGCTTTTGAGACAGTTTGTTTTTAAATGTCGTTTTATTGTGAGAAAATGTTTGAACTTTTTTAGAAGATTTTTGCTTAAAAATCTTTTGTTTATGAAAAGCTTTTACATTTTTCCAATATGCTTTGTTTCGAGCTTTTGATTTTGAAACTCCTTCCTCACATGTCACTTTTCTCTACATTTCCTTTATAAAATTGTGTTTCCACCTTTTGATGTTTTTAATCATTAGGGAAAGAGTTGACATTTTTTCTTTATTTTTATTTTCCACAATGAACTTTTCAGTTTTCACTGTCCAAACATGTTTTGGTTTTTGTTGTTGAAAAATTGTTGAGTTTTTGTTCAAACCGTTTTGATAGTGTTTTTATTCGAATAAAAACCTTCTTTTGTCACTCCTTTATTGTCTTCCTTGACCAGTTTGTTCAATTCTGGATCCACCTTCTCACCATTTCTTGTGGTGATTTTAACTTGATTAGGAAACACAACTTCATCTCTATCCTTGAACATTGGATAGCCCACTTAATTTGATTCCAGATAATGTTTTCCTTTATCTTTCAACACCTTTTTGTACTCCTTTGATTCCTCAATGACTTGTTCTCCTACAACTCTAGGAATAGGTTTCTCATCCGAAACATCATCCTCATCACTTACAAAGTCTTCAACAACAACATGATCAAGACTATCACAAATTTTGGATGTAGAAGGTTGATCAGTGTTTACCTTCGACATTGAATTATGACATTTTTTCTTTTCCTTTATCCATCAAATTAACATTTATAACAGACAATTGTGTGCAATCGACACTCACCTCTGCCTCAATTTCACTAATATTATCAGATACATCTTCGATATCAGCAAAATTTTGAGAATCAAATGTCGACTTCTCAATCATGTTCAAAATCTTGACTTGTTCATTTTTAGTAAAAGTTTCACTAACAATATGTACAAGATCATCAGCATTCAAATTTTCATTTATATTTCCAATTCCATACGCATATGAATCCTTGGGACCTTGATCAAAGTCTGCTATCTTACTCTCACAATGAGAAGTAGTTTCATCAATTTGTTCTCTTTTGAAAGCAAGAAAAGGAAGTAGTTTACGATGCTGTTCACTACAAATTTTAGCTAAATGATTCAGTTCATTAATTTTAGCATACAACCTTTTCGCAGAATTACAGTAAATCTTATGTTATTTAAGAAGCATGATGTTCTCCATTCGAATCAAATCCTTATCAACTAACAGATTAGTGATTCTTAAGTCAAAATCTTCTATCACACCCTTCTTTTCCTCTAATTTGTTTTTGGCATCATAGTAAAGGGACTTGGACAGTTCTGCATCACTACTCATGGAGATTAACATGTCATTAAGATAAGCGCAAGTATTATCAAATTCAGTTAAAACATCATTATAAGAAGATGAAAAAATTTTAAATGAGTTAAGAAGATCACGTACCTTGGCGGTCATTGGTGATTTCATTGATTCAGTGGACACAAAACACCGTCTAGTTATTTCTTCTTCACTCATCTCTTCCACATTTACTTTGTCTTCATCATCTTCCTGCAGTTTTGTGTACATGGATCCGTGATTCGGATTTCGCATCTCATTTAAATCTGAATCAGACGACCATATTTGATAAGTTCCCTCTTCCTCATCACCTCCTCTGGCCATCAAAGAAATTCCCTTTGTTCGAGCACAAATTTCCTCAATATTTTCAGCATAATATGCTTCATCCTTGACTTTCTCCTTCTTTTTTTTCCTTCTTCCTGAGCATGAAGTTTTTTGCTAGATGGTTCGACCCTTTGCAATAGTTACTATTGTAACCAGAGTCACCTTTTAGCTTCAGCTCCTTCTTCTCAACCAAGTTCTTTACTTATTTCTTTTCCTCTTTCGACTCAACCTTCACATATTTTCCAGTCGAAATGTTCCCCTAAAACTCATTACTGTTTTTGAACTTTGGATTGAAAGGCTTCTTGAAGAATTTCTTCACTTTGTTGTTTGAGTAGTAAGCCACAACTTCATCATCAGAATTAAATAGAAAACCATCTTCCTCAAGATTCGCTTCTTCAGCAGATTCAAATTCAGATTCCTTGGCAGTCACTTTCGACATCAGTGCCAATGGTCCTCCCAAACCTAACTTTCCTTCTTCAGCAATTTCATTTATCTCACTTTCATGAGCTTTCAGAACATTACACAGATTTCCCAACGAATAACCACCAAAAATTTCTTGAGTTTTGATCATGAGGAACTGGCTTAGGGATCATACTAAAATCGCCACAGGGGGGCATCCTACCCCAAGCAATTAGTTGTGAATTCAATGCAACCATCAATGAAGCAGAATATGAGGCGCTAATCATGGGAATACAGTTAGCCAAGGATCTTCAAATCAATGATCTTCAGGTATTCGTCGATTCCTCACTACTCACTAACCATTTCATTAGATCTTACGAAGTGAAAGGAGAAAAGCTAGCTATATATCTCCAAGTCCTCAAAAACCTGGCCTCAGAATTCAAAACATTCAGCCTAAGTCAGGTTCCTAGAGAAGACAATGCTGAAGCCGATGCCTTAGCCAATCTAGGATCCTCCTTAAGGATCCCACCGGAGACCTGGATTCCTATAATCCACATATTAACCTCGAAATTCAAGGATCCCACCAAGGAACTTAAAGGTTTCCAAGATCTTAGGGAGACTACCGACATGGCAGGAATCGAAGATCTCAACTCAGTGATCCAATGTCAGGATCCTAACGTCCAGGATCGTTCCTTGACTTCAGGATCCTGTATCCAACCCATCATGGAGTACCTCCAAAATGGCACGATCCCTAAGGAAAATAAAAGCGAAAGAGCATTCAAAACAAGGATCTCAAGGTTCGTTCTAATACAAGGTAAGTTGTATAAAAAATCTGTTGCAGGACCATACCTCAGGTGTTTAGAAGATCATGAAGTTGCAGAAGTCCTAAAGGACATCTACGAAAGGGACTGCAGCAACCACATTGGGGGTAGATCCTTATGTTCCAAAGCATTAAGGACAGGATAGTACTGGCCAACGATGACGAAGGACTCATTTCTCCATGGACAGAAATGTGACGCTTGTCAAAGACATAGCAACATCCTGTACCAACCAGTTGAACCTCTACATCCTTTCGTTTCCCCTTGGTCATTCATGAAATGGGGAATGGATATAGTAGGGAAATTGTCAGTAGCCCCTAAAGGAAAAGTCTTCAAGTTAGTGATGACTGGCCACTTCTCAAAGTGGATTCAAGTTGAAGCCTACATACAAGTAAAAGACAAAGACGTAGTATCCTTCATCAAACATACCATCCTGACCAGGTTCGAGATCCCAACTAAAATTATATGCGACAATGGATCCAAATTCATAAGCAAAAGAATAAGAGGCTTTTGCACAAATTAGGTAATCAAAATGGTGATGTCTACTCTTGTCCACCCTCAAGCCAACGGCCAAGCAAAATCCACCAACAAAATTGTAGTAAATAACTTGAAGAAGAGGTTGAATGAGAAGAAAGGAAAATGGGTCGAAGATCTTCCTTTCGTATTATGAGCAGATAGAACTAGTTCCAAGGTAGCTACGGGCCAAACCCCATACTCATTAGTGTTTGGAATGGAAGCAATGATCCTCACTGAAGTGGTGATCCCCACAGCAAGCTATCTGCTCCAAAACCACAAGGACAACAACATGATCCTGGCCAAGGATCTCGACACCGTAGATGAGCTTAGGGATCTTTCCAAAATCTGTATTACTGCTCATCAATAGAGGATCACAGAGCGTACAATAAAAACATAAGGATTAGGAGATTCCAAGTAGGAGACTTGGTACTAAGAAAAACTTTCCAAAATACCAAGCATCCTAGTGAAGGTAAACTAGCTCCCAAATAGGAAGGGCCATACCTTATAGATGATGAAGCATGTAAAGGGGCATATTGGTTAGCCACCTTATATGGATATGTCTTACCAAGATCCTGGAACACGATACATCTCAAAGCTTATTTTATGTAGGTAAGGTTAGTCATTTTTCGACACACGTAAGGTATGCATGCTATTTATCCTTTATCCTTTGCTTTTCATTATTCATTTTCCTCAAATATCATTACTAACTTAAGCATCAGAGGGGCGTTAGCCAGGCTAACACCCATCCCTATCTAACATTTTCTACAGGCAAAGAATAAAAGATCCTGATCTTCAAAGATCCTGACACTAAAGGTTCCTAATCATTAAGGATCCCGATGTTTAAGGATCCCGATATTTAAGCATCCCAATGTTTAAGGATCCTGACTCCCCAGGATCCTGGATAGGCGAACATTCAAGGATTTTGGCACATAAGGGACCACTGAGGGTCCCGCAACTGAAAACATCTTACAATTCACAAGATGAATCTCCCAAGAACAGAGACTAATCATCTCTCCTACGAATCAGGGTACTTAATCCCCTCTAAGGTTTAAAGAGTTAATTACCTCTTTCACAAGAGTTAAGGTTTATACACCTCTTATTTCTGAACATTGGTTGAGATCCTAAAGAAAATTCCTAAGGTTTATAACATTTTCATGTTATCCTAAGTTGGGATCTTCCCTAGAAAATTCCTAAGGTTTATAACATTTACATGTTATCCTAAGTTGGGATCTTACCCAGAAAATTCCTATGGTTTATAACATTTACATGTTATCCTAAGTTGGGATCTTCCCAAAAAATTCCTAAGGTTTATAACATGTACATGTTATCCTATGTTGGTATTTTCCCCAGAAAATTCCTATGGCTTATAAAATTTACATGTTATCCTAAATTGGGATCTTCCCCAGAAAACTCCTAAGTTTGAAATTTTTTCAAGATAACTACTAAGATTCGTAGCATCTACATGTTACCTAATGATGGGATTTTCCCCAAGAAACAAGTCACAAACATTAGTTGAAAATGGGATACTCCCCAAAACAAAGAAGATTCATAGCGTAGACTTTTCTCAAGTTTAAGGTTAAGGATCCTTCCTGAAATGAAGATCCCTTCCAATGAACTCCTAAAGCAAACACCCTTTCACATGGTAATATCGTAACCATATGAAGGTTAGGAACTCATCAGTTCAGATTTTTCCTAAGATCAACAAGATTATTCGCAAGAACCATGTTTTTCAGGATCCTGACTATTTAGGGATCCTAGTATCGTAAAAAGTCATACAGAAGAATCAAGAGAGAGATATAGAAAAAAAACACAACCATTGCATTCAAAAGGGGTTTTGCACCAAGCCAACAAAAGTTAACTATTTTACATTATGAACTAAGACAAAAACTACCTAAACTAACTTCTTGTAGGCATATACCTTAGCCTGGTCATCATCGACCGCATCCAGCTTCTCCCTTCCTTCGTTCAGTCGCAGTACATGATCCATATTAACAGTAGCAGGCTTTCAAGTCAATTTGGCCAGTGCCTCACGCCAACCATCCACATCCCAGGATCCTGAATTATCAAGATCCTCAGCCAACTTGATCTTGGTCTCCCAAACAGCCACCGCAACACTGAACTTCGCATCATATATCACCTCCTCCATCTCGAGCAAGTGCTCCTCCTCCTTTTTAGCATTCTCCTTGTTGAGAAGATCCGCTCTCCTCAACAAATCCTCATTGGTCGCTTTCCACATTCTCTCCTGTCCCTGAAGGGCTTGATCAACCCTCTCTGCTCTGATCCTTAGATCAGCGGAAACATGATCAAATACCTGAAACAAAGACATAGTGGGTTAGCAAAAGGCAGAATAAAAAATAGAACGAGAGTAAAATCAACACTTACAGCTTGGGAGACAGAGACCAATTTCTGGAGCGCTTCCTCAGCCCCAAGGTACTCCAAAGATAGACCTGCGGACTCAACAATTTTCCTTTTCCGGGATCCCAGAGTCTTCACTGTCAAGTCAACGGTCGATGTTTTTGGAGGAAGAGAATATGAGCTCTTCTGCTTTTTCACCGTTAGCTGTTCCTTCGACATCGCAGTGTCAAGATCAGCGAGTGTGAAGCAAGCACTGGAGCGAGTGACTTTGGATCCTATATATATATATATATATATATATATATATATATATATATATATATATATATATATATATATATATATAACATAAGACTATTAAAAACCTTTATCAAAAAAGAAAGGAATCAAGGATCCCTACCTGTCGAAATGAGGTCGGTGGAAGAAGAGCTTTCTTGTAGAGTGGCTTGATCAAATCGAAAAGACCTCTCAGCTTCAGATAGGACCAAGTACTTCTCGATCTTCTCTTCAGATTCCTCAGCAACAGGCACGGGCTCTTCGATTTTGAAAGCTACAAAAAAACAAACAAAGTAATGAATTGTGAAATCGAGGATCCTCAATATAAGGAAAAGTTATTCCTACCCTTCTTGACCGAGGCATCCGGCAGGAGATCCCCACTAGGAATAGAGTCACGTCTCACAAAAAGGTATTTTTCTTTCCAAGCTCCGTCATTATGTTTGGTTTTCAGGACAACAGGATATATGTGGGTTTTGACTTTGAGGAGCAAGTGAGAATTCCCGAAGGTTGTGAGATCATAGATGCAGGACAGTTCAGGAAGACCTATATCAAAGCCTTTTGATTGATTTAATTGGTCAATCCAGTATAGGATCCTCCAAACAGTTGGAATAACCTAAATATATGAGACCCAAGTCACCCTGAAGAATTCAGAGACAATCCCAGGGAAATGGTATTTCAAACCCATGGAGAAGGGGTATTCGAGGAAGCACACCCAGGTAGGAGAAACAAAGTCAGGTTCGATGAGAGGATCGAAGCGCCTAAAAACGGCTTCAGGAGGGAAGGCTCCATTGAGTCTCAAAGACTCAATATCACCGTCGTCAAAGGAAGACGTCTCCTCATAGGAGAGAATCCCTTGGTCGATGAAGTCGTCTTCAAGGAGAGCTAATATGTTTTTACGAGAACGGCCATTTTTCTAACCATGATAGAAGAAGTAAAAACGTAGAAGAAAAAGAGATAATTACCTTCTAGTAAATCGCAAATAATCGAAAGATAGCAAGGGAGAGTAATGAAAATTGTGAGGAAAACCATATCTATTTATATTGTACCAACAACTGATTTGACCGCTTGATAACGGCTAGTAATTCATCCGTTAGAATTTGAATTATTCTAGCCGTTAGGGGATAAAATTTAAAAAATTACTATTATCTCTTTTCATTTATTTACCTTAAGTTATTCCTTTAATATTATCGAAACTAATTCACTTATTTTCAGGAATAACTTGGGGGCAATTGTTAGGGCTATAATCTCGGAACTACATTGAGATCCTGAAGTGTAAGGATCCTCAAAGGCTCAGGATCCTCGTGCCTCAGGATCCCGAATACACTCCAGGATCCTGACCAATATTTTTATTATTATTTATAACAGACATATATTCTTTTGTCTTTCTCACATGTGCAGAAATAACTGGTCAAAGTCATATACTCAACGGATAGTCATCACAACTATGCAAAAGACCCGGACGACTAAGTCAAGGAAACGGCTATAAGTAATCTTGGAGGCTCCCGGAATTCTCGGAGTTCTAGTTTTTAGGGTTTGACTATATAAAACACTTGTAATCGTTACCTCCCAAGGTTTTATGTCGGAGATGCTAAAAAGGATTAAGGGCTTTCCTTGTAAACGATTTGTGTTGTTTTGATTCATTTTACTTATTTGCTTTACATTGAACATCATAGCCTCTCATACAATTTGGTCCATTTTAGTTCAATTATTTTTTGACCAAAACAGATAGATCCTTTAAGCTCAACCAATCCAGTCTCCAAGAGGGTCCCTCCAACACCGCTTCCATGGCTACAGGATATAATTCATCATCTCTTCTTCTAGTTGGTATTATGATCTTCGATCTTTGAGGGATCTCTACATTTATGTAGACTCTAAGACCACTTGATCCAGTGCTCGATTCGCTTTCATAGACATTGAAGATGACATGACCAGTGGCTTGATTACGGTCAAGCAGGAAAAGGCTTCTACTCTCCCTCCTTCGAAAAATACTCCACTTGATCTGACTGTGAAGACTTCAGGATCTCGAAAAAGA
Source organism: Lactuca virosa (assembly GCF_052849685.1). Lineage (NCBI taxonomy): Eukaryota > Viridiplantae > Streptophyta > Magnoliopsida > Asterales > Asteraceae > Lactuca > Lactuca virosa. Next base: position 211,784,858 of record NC_136428.1, on the reverse strand, counting down.
AAGACCTCTGAGGCTATGGGTATGTGCCTTTTGAGAACCTCATCATTGAGGATTCTCTTGGGAAATTGACTTCCTTTTCTGAGGCTATTGTTTTAAGTTACTTATATAGTTAGCTTTTTACCTGTTCTTTTCTTTACCTTTACTGATGTTGTGCTTCTTTCAGGTGTTCGCTCATGTCTATTAGTTCCCCAATGTTCTTATGATCCGTGCTGAAAGAGCTCAACATGCTCTAAAGGAGCAAGAGAAGACCTAGAAGACACCCAACAAGGATCTTTTTCGGAGGGTGGAGTTGCTGAGAAAAAAGAAAGCTGAGAAGGAGGAGGAGCACATCCTGGAGATCGAGGAGCTTATCGTCGATGTACAGGAAAGTGTTGTATTGGCTATTTGGGAGGAAAAGATAAAGTTGGTGGACGATCGAGGAGCTTATCATGGAATGTAGCTGGATGGCGCGAGGAATTAGCCAAAATAACTGGCAAGCCTGTCACTGCTACTGAGGATCCTGGGTTGAAGCCTGCAGAGGACGAGAAAGAGAAGGGTGTGGCCGATGATGAGCAGGCTAAGGTCTAGGCCTGCAAGAAATTTGTTTAAGTAATTTTTTGTTTTTCCTGCAATGTAAAACAATTAACTTTTTGTTGGGTTGGTGTGCAACCCTTTTTAATGCAATGGTTGTATTTGTCTTTCATATTTCTTTCTTGATTATCCTGCGTGACTATTATGGTACTAGGATCCCTAAATAATTTGGATCCTAGAAAAATTGGTTCCTGTAACTAATCTTAAGGTAAAACTTTTTCAGTAAGTAACTAACCATCTTTAATAAGTAACCTTTTTTAGAGTCAACTTAAAGATTGGAGGTCCGATAACCAAATAATATTTGTCTGGGATCCTTAGACTTTACTTAGAAAGATTTTAAAGTTTTTCAAAAATAAAGATAGATAGAACCTGTTGATCTTTTGACTTAGGAAAAATTTGAAGTTATGACATCCCTATATTCGTATGATCATGATGCTCTTATGCAAAAGGATCTTTGCTTTAGAAGTTGGCTGGGAAGGATCCTTATTTTGATTTCGTCATAGTAAACTTCAGGAAAGATCCCTTATTGAAACTATCTTCAACTTGAGGAAAATCTTTGTATGATGATGCTATAAATCTTGTCTACTTTCTGGGGAGTATCCCATCTTCAAATCAGATGCTAATGTTGTGACTTTATAGCAAGCCTATGGGGAAAATCCCAATTCAAGGTTACACGTTAATGCTACAAACCTTAATGAATGACTGGGGGAAATCCCAAACCGTATGATAAAAATGTTATATACCTCATGTATTTTCTGGGGAAGATCCCAACTTAAGATAACATGTGAATGTTATTAACCTTATATTCAAACTTTAGAATATTAACTTATGTTCAGAAATAAGAGGGTTGCCAAGTCACTGAAGCGTGAAATGATCCCCTTATTCACTAGTGGTGTTGATCGGGTAAAACTTTAGGTTTCGGGTAATTCGGGTTTTTCATATTAAAAAAATTACCCGTTACCCGACCCAAACTAAATTCGGGTAATTCGAGTAGTGGGCCGGGTAAGGGTAATTCGGGTATTACCCGATTTTTTTTTAAATTTTTTAATGGCACCTAAAAATAAATTTAATGAAATAAGTGTGTCATTGAGATTTTTTACTCAATAATATTTGAGATATCAAGTACTCGTTAACAATTTAATCAAATCTAATAAGATGTTAAAAAACAAATACTTAAAGAAATAATAACAACCAAAGTCAACCATTTAAATTACTTGATATCAATGTATATGCATGTATTTTGCATTTACCAAAAAAACTCACGTCTTAAATCTAGAAAACATAGAAAACCATTACATATTATGAAAATAATAACATGTCATGTTCCAAAAGACATTCATAAATATACTCGTCTTCTTGCACCTACTCGTTCTTCTTGCACATTCACTACTTCATCTTGCTCAATTCTATATAAAAAAAGTCAAATAATGTTAGTATTAAAAGGAAAAGATATTAAATTTACAACAATTAAAATAATGAACGATAAACAATTACCTTTGTCAATTTGTTGATTTTCTTCCCAATCTTTTTCATAATCGATTGTGTCACTTATGCTACCCTGAATCCAATCTTGTGTACAAATTAAACTTTCAACAATCTTAGTAGTCAAAGAACTCCTAAACGGATCCAACACCCTCCCACTAGTGCTAAAACTGGATTTCAAAGCAATCGTTGAGACGGGAATGGAAAACACATCTCTTGCCATCAATGATAGAATCGGGAATCTCGGACTATTCAGTTTCCACCAATCTAGAATATTAAACATTTCTGAGTCGTCTTCAACACTTTCTTGCAAATACTTTTCTTACTTCCTGTGACAACCCGAAATTTACTCCGTCACTGTAACCCATTTCCGTTAATAAAAGTTAGTTCTATTAAAATTTTCCGTTAACTTTTATTTATTAAAATAATTCATTTTGAGTTATTAAAATAATATATATTTAATGACAGAATAAAAGCTTCTAAGTCGGGTTACGGTTAGTTTACCGGGTAAAAACATTTAGCTCCGTTTAAACGACAGTGTATGGTGGGTCCCCACTAGGCAGCCATATATAAAGGAGGAGTGTCCACCTTTAGAGCCTTTTCCCACCTTGGAGCTTTCTCTCTCTACTTTCTCTCTCTAAAATCGGGTTTGGCTCAAGAACACCACTTTCAAGCCTCAAAAATCAAAGGTAATCTTCCTAACTTGATTTTCTAGCTTGGTATGCATGCTATTTCGAGTTGGATCATCCAAATGCCTCAACATGCATGTGTTTACGGTTTGGGGAGCCTCCCAAAACCGTGAACTCCTATATGCGGGTTTTGAAGCCCCAAAACACTTCCAAACCTTCTCTAATGCTTAGATATAGCTTAGATACTTGCATGCATGAACTAAGGAACCCAAAAATCGTGACTTTTGGCCATAAACTTGAGTTTACGGTTCTTGAACATTCAAGAACCGTAAACCCAAAACCGTAAACACCTCAAATGGTGTTTTGATGCCCCTAAACCCTTCCTTAGCTTGTTTGATGAACATGAAACTAGTGTAGATGAGCTTAGCACCCCAAAACATGAAATGGTTGAAGTGGTCAAGGGTTTACGGCCGTAAACCCCAGAGTTTACGACCGTAAACTCCCAAGGAGTGGTCCAAGGACCGTAAACCCCAAGGGAGTACCCAATTGAACCCTAATCACTTCCCAAGCCCTCGAATTGATCCTAGGAGCCTTCCTTGTGATGCATGAGACCTTTAGACACACAAACTCACCATTTCCATGAGTTTATGGCCGTAAACTCATGGGGGAAAATGGTCTCCCAACCGTAAACACACTTAAGTGTGGCAAAGTGAAGTGTAAACTCCATAGTGAGGCCATACACTCCTTAGACGCAACCTTTAGCACTCCTAACACTTGAAACAAAGTGTTTTCATACATTAAAGTGCCTTTACTCACTTAATTAATGATTACACAACTAATTAGATACTTTATACATCACTACATGTACATAGGATCTGTGTGTGTGTTCAAGTCCTCACTTGACGCCTAGCATCCTACCCGGCGTTTCCATCCACTTCACTCACTACAGGTGAGTTCATACCCCTAAATGAACCTTTTTAAATGTTTTTAACTGTTTGATGGGGGGGGGATACAAGTTGAACCAAATAAGTTATAGTAACAATCGCATGTGAATTATAACTTGCAACCAAAAGGATTTTCTACACTATTAACCGTTTTTACCACAAAAAAAAAGGGATTTTCTATACTTTCAACGATATTGCCAATTAAACTGCTTTCAAATGCTTACCAAATTCATTTTCGTGTAAATCACTATAAAACTATTTTCCAAAATTCGTTTAAACTATTTTTATTCCCAAACCATATCTACACCAATATATTTATATAAGTAAGACTTGAAGGACTTAGGACTAATAACTCACCTTACTTCCTGTTCTTGTTTGATTGTGGGCTTAGGGTATTTTGTTATTAGTCCGACTCTCGTTGAATTCTTAGTTATATATCTCATATATTTGTGTCAGATATAAAAGTTTTCATATCAGTTCAATGCCTTTGGATATCAAAGACATGCAACCAGCAATACTATTTAACTATAATAGGTATAGTTAAGGGATACTACTCACTACTACTATTGCCATGACAACTACTAGAGTCAGTTCAGTTGTGAGTCAATATATGCTATGTACTATACAAGAGAACACTATATACTATACAAGAGAACACTATATACTATACGAGGAGAACATTATGTACTATACAAAGAGAACACTACATACTATACAAGAGAACTTACTAAAATAGAATGTGACATACTATTTCTCGATACGACACATCTTTGTGCTATCACCGCGTAACCAGAGTCTCCTGGAGGGAGAGCGGGCATTATGTGTATAGATCTATACGGGACAGACACTCCCACATCCCGACTGCTAGCTACAGTCCGAGCCGTCTAGGCCCAGGGGTGACAAAATGTCACATCTACATATGACTCGGAGGGTCAAAGGGATTCGATCGTCAATCAGCATGGTTACGTACGAGTTCACATTCAAACCTTTAATGAATACTTTAAGAATTAAAGGCAACAGACTCCCTGAGGAGTATTGTACATTTAATACTACCTGGAGCCTGCATTTCATTTCATATGGCCGACAGTGATACTGTTGGGGTAAAACATTTTTCTCATTACTATACAAGAATAAAGTCTAAAACTATATTTTCAAACTAATAACTACTGAGAAAACTTGTACATTATCAAAGGAACAAATAAACCATCGGGTCTTGGTGAAGACTACTTTTTCTGGAAAACATAGGGTTTTCTAGGGCTCATACTATTTTCGAACACTGAAACTTTCTTTTACAGTGTATAATTGTGAATATTTTATACATGAAATGACACTAAATACTTATGAACTCACCAGCTTTATGCTGATAAACGTTTTCAAAATAACGTGTATTCTCAGGTCATCAGTAGACAGGTACGGATGCAGCTTTTGAGAAGACGGAGCACACATAAGACTCCACTTTATTTTGATTGTATTTTTGGTGTCTAACATTTGTACTGAACACGTTTGTATTACAATTATTATCTTAATGCAATGGATGTTGTTGCTTGTCTTTACTATTATGCTTTGTTATGATACTATACATGACGTCCTCCACCCCAAAACTTATTCCGCCGTTCTCGGTTTTGGGGTGTGACAGATTGGTATCAGAGCACGGTTTATAGTGAATCAAGTATATCAACCCATAAAAGATATACAAACTATAAACACATCGGGACTAAAACACTCTGAACAAGAATATATACTTTTAAATAATAAAATATTTAACTAAGTATATATATACATTCATTCATACAAAGGGTCAGTATCATACTAGAACAGAACAAAAGTATTAAGATTGTTGAACATCACAGTTAGGCTTAGAGACATATGGCCAAAACTAGGCGGATGTAGCCTGATCAACTACATTTTCCTAGGAGTGGCTAGCATGTGCCTAAGAATGGTTGTGGTGTTGCAACAAGTCTAAAACTTACCAATACTGCTACAAGAACATCAGAACAAGAATACTATAGGAGTATTCTACATTCTAGTTACAACATATGTGAGAACTAAAAGGGTCGTTACTAGTAGGGCAATAGTTGCTAAGTGGATACACCACGGTTACATGTGACTAAGGCGTTATAGACTTAGAATTTGTGACCTTTGCTTCATTTCCTGTTCTTGTTTGATTGTGGGCTTGGAGTTAGGGTCACTTATTCGAAGGTCTATTCTGCTTCGACTACATGTAATTGGTATGCACTATGCAAATATTGGGTCGACTAATAACGATCATCTTATAAGTAATCTAGATTAGCGCGCCTATCAATTTCTTTCCCCATTCTCGCGTAAATGGCATCACCGCATCCCGAGCGGAAGCCGTGGAACTCCGAGCACGTCAGAGGACGCACGAGCGACATCTTCAGGGAGTTGTGCGCCAACTGGCTGATCTTAGGGTTTGCCCCAAAGGATCCCCGTCGCCAGTAAAAGATGCCAACTCATCCTTCCCTTTTGATTAAGGAATAGCCTTCTTTTCTATAATCGATAGAGTACATGCCTGCAAACATTCCTAACTTTGGAAGTACTCTAGCCAGACTACTAAACTGGCAACATTTTTCCTTGATGGTTTGATGTAAGACCTCCTGCTAGGTCATTTTCTTTCCCGAACTCATTATACATCAGTAATACCAGTAATATTGGCAGTATCGAATCGATGGGGAAGTTGTGCTTTTGGGTGTCCCTAACCTAGTAGTACATTCCCCTTTTGTTTTTCGGACTATAGAGATTTAGTCCAAGAAACACTCTTATCCTGTTTACAAACCAATTGTTACTATTGTCATCATTTTCGTAATCTTTCAGTGCAGGATGCCGCCTCGCAAGCGTCCAACCAGGAGAACTCCCGCAACTCGAGCTCCACCCCCACCACCTACACCGCCGGTTCCTCCGCAGTTCGACCCGGTGTTGTTCCAAACAGCCGTGACTGCAGCCGTGACCGCCGCTCTGGCGCAAGTCAATTCTGGTGGTGCCAGTGGAGGTGGATTGGGAACTAACTCTAGCCAGGGTGAAACACACCCCCGTGCTCGGGAATGCACCTACAAAGATTTCATCAGTTGCAAGCCTACCTACTTCAACGGGACCGGGGGAATCCTCGCCCTAACCCAATGGTTCGAAAGAACCGAAGCAGTATTCGAAATGTGCTCCTGCCCCGAAGGGAGCAAGATAAAGTTTGCTACTTGTACCCTTACCCAAAGGGCCCTAACATGGTGGAATGGCCATGTCAAAGCACTCTCCGTGGTACCAGCTAACGCCATGGGTTAGGATACACTGAAAGACCTAATGATGACAGAGTACTGCCCCAAGGGAGAAATTCAGAAATTGGAGGAGGAACTCTGGAATCTCAAAATGCAGGGTTCCGATATAGTAGCTTACACCACCCGGTACTGCGAGCTGGTAGCCCTATGCCCTAACATCATTCCCTCGGAAGCTAAGAAGATTGAGCGATACATCGGGGGCCTAGTGCCTCCGTATCGTGGGAACGTCCTATCATCGAGACCAACGACATTTGAAAGTGCCAAGGAGTTGGCCCAAATGCTTATCGATCATGAAGTTCCCCGTGCTCCATCAACAACTACCACCATCACTACTGCTCCAACTCATGCCTCCGACAACAAGAGAAAGCGGGGGGATCGAAAGAAGGGTAAATCAGTCAAATCCCCTTTCAGTAACCAGCAAATGGTGGCTGTCCATGCTGCCACTACTCCTACTGCCCCTGTGCCCGCCAAAACATATGCGGGGAATCTACCCAAGTGCGATAAGTGCGCCTTCCATCATAACGGCCCATGCCGTGAAATGCACTGCACCAATTGCGACCAGAAGGGCCACACCATCCGGTTCTGCAGAGCACCTCCCAAACCTATATCCCAAATTCCCAGTTCGGGAGCGAGCCAGGCCTGCTATGGCTGTGGCGAAGTCGGACATTTCAAAAGGAATTGTCCAAAGGCTGGCAACGCGGGAGGAGCAGGTAGACTACTTGCTATTGGCCATAATGAGGCTGTAGCAGACCCCACCGTAGTCACGGGTACGTTCCTTCTCGATAACTATTATGCTTGTATTCTATTCGATAGTGGGGCAGAAAGAAGTTTCGTAAATCAAAACTTTAAATACTTACTCAAACAATCAACGCAATCACTGAAAGAAACCTTCGTCGTAGAAATGGCTAACGGCAAGACGGAAAGTTCTAACGAAATCTACATAGGTTGTACCCTCACGCTAGATAATCATTCGTTTCCTATCGATCTCATACCAGTAACGATCAAGAGCTTTGATGTCATCATAGGCATGGACTGGTTGAGTCTCCATCATACCGACATCCTGTGTTTCGACAAAGCCATCCGTTTGAACTTGCCCAATAATGAAACATTGGTGATCTACGGAGACAAACCCAGTACGAGCCTTCGCATCATCTCGAGCATTCAAGCTCAGAAATACTTGCGCAAGGAATATCGCGCATTCCTTGCACACGTTGTCGACACGAGCCGGAAAACGAAAGAACTCAAAGATTTCCTCGTCGTGTGCGACTTCCCTGACATCTTTCCAGAGGAACTGCCAGGCCTACCTCCCAAACATCAAGTCGAGTTCATAATCGATTTAATTCCAGGAGCTACCCCCGTAGCTAAATCGCCCTATCGTCTAGCGCCTACTGAGATGCAAGAACTATCCGGCCAACTTAACGAACTGCTCAACAAGGGCTTTATAAGACCAAGCTTCTCACCCTGGGGAGAACCAGTCTTGTTCGTAAAGAAGAAAGACGGATCGTTCCGCATGTGCATCGACTACAGAGAACTCAACAAGCTGACAATCAAGAACCGTTATCCCTTTCCTCGTATAGATGATTTATTTGATCAACTGCAAGGGGCGAGTTACTTTTCCAAAATTGATCTAAGGTCCGGGTATCACCAGTTACGAGTGCTCGAGGAGGATGTTCCGAAGACAGCCTTCCGGACTCGTTACGGGCACTACGAGTTTGTAGTGATGCCGTTCGGACTAGCCAATGCGCCCGCAGTCTTCATGGACTTGATGAATAGAGTATGCCGTCCTTACTTGGATCAGTTCGTCATCGTCTTCATTGATGATATACTTATCTACTCTAGAAGTGAGGAAGAGCATAGCGATCATCTGCGACAGGTCCTAGAAACTCTACGATCGGAGAAGCTTTACGCAAAGTTCTCAAAGTGCGAATTTTGGATCCGAAGAGTCGAATTCTTAGGACACGTGGTTAGCAAAGAAGGAATCCATGTGGACCCAGCCAAGATTAAAGCTATTGAGAACTGGTCAGCACCGAAGACGCCTACAGAAATTCGCAAATTTCTAGGCCTCGCTGGCTACTACCGAAGATTCATTCAGAATTTCTCTCGAATTGCGAAGCCTCTTACGGTATTGACCCAGAAAGGCGTGGCCTTTGACTGGGAAGAAAAACAAGAGAAGGCATTCCGAACCCTGAAGCGAGCCTTGTGCACCGCGCCGATACTGTCCCTCCCCGAAGGGACAGATGACTTCGTAGTATATTGCGATGCATCCAATCAGGGGCTCGGCTGTGTTCTGATGCAACGAGGTAAGGTCATCGCCTACGCCTCAAGACAGCTGAAGACACACGAAGTCAACTACACCACGCACGACCTCGAGCTAGGAGCGGTCGTGTTAGCCCTAAAGATATGGAGACACTATCTGTATGGTACAAAGAGCACCATCTATACCGACCACAAAAGCCTCCAACACATCTTCAACCAGAAGGAGCTCAACATGAGACAACGACGGTGGGTCGAACTACTCAATGACTACAAATGTGAAATTCGTTACCACCCGGGTAAAGCCAATGTAGTAGCAGACGCCCTAAGTCGGAAGGAATATTCTGGGCGAAGAGTCAAGTCCCCAACCATGACTATCCATTCGCATCTACCCGCACAAATTAAGGGAGCACAGCTTGAAGCTTTGAAACCGGAAAATGTGGCGGGAGAGTCCCTGCGAGGAATGGATAAGAATCTTATAGTCAAGGATGACGGAGCTTACTACCTCATGGACCGGATCTGGACACCGCGACACGGTGGCTTCAGAGACTTGGTCATGAAAGAAGCGCACAACACTCGATATTCCATTCACCCAGGTTCAGATAAGATGTACCTGGATCTCAAGAAATCGTACTGGTGGCCTAACATGAAAGCGGAAATCGCTAACTTCGTGAATAAGTGCCTTACTTGCGCTAAGGTCAAGGTCGAATACCAAAAACCCTCGGGTCTTCTCCAACAGCCAGAGATACCTGAATGGAAGTGGGAGAGAATTACTATGGATTTCATTACCAAATTGCCCAAATCTCCGAGTGGGTACGACACCATTTGGGTAATTGTCGACCGGCTAACCAAATCCGCCCACTTCCTTCCTATCAAGGAAAATTTCAAAATGGAGAGACTTACGCGAATTTACATCCAAGAGGTAGTCCGACTGCACGGTGTACCTGTGTCCATTATTTCCGATCGGGATAGCAGGTTCACCTCGAGGTTCTGGCAGTCACTACAGAAGGCTCTTGGAACTAAGCTGGATATGAGCACAGCATACCATCCTCAAACCGATGGACAAAGTGAGAGAACTATTCAAACCTTGGAGGATATGTTGCGAGCCTGTGTAATCGACTTTGGTAAGGCGTGGGATACCCACCTACCCCTAGTCGAGTTTTCCTACAACAACAGTTATCACACAAGCATCAAAGCTGCCCCATTCGAAGTCCTATACGGCCGGAAGTGCAGATCCCCTCTGTGCTGGGCCGAGGTAGGCGACACTCAATTAGCTAAGGGACGAGTTCCTGACAGCTCTCTCACCGGTCCAGACATCATCCGCGAAACCACCGAAAAGATCGTACAAATCCGAGCACGACTTAAAGCCTCAAGAGACCGACAGAAAAGCTACGCAGACAAACGGAGGAAACCCTTGGAATTCCAGGTGGGAGACCGAGTCCTTTTGAAAGTCTCACCCTGGAAAGGCTTGATACGCTTCGGAAAGCGCGGAAAGCTGAATCCAAGATACATAGATCCTTTTGAGATTCTCGCTAGAATCGGCCCCGTAGCTTACAAACTCAATCTACCCCGCGAACTTAGTAATGTGCATCCTACCTTCCACGTCTCGAACTTGAAAAAGTGCCTATCTGAAGAGACTCTCATAATTCCACTCGATGAAATCGAGATCAATGAGAGCCTCAACTTCGTGGAAGAACCTATGGAGATTATGGACCGAGAGGTCAAACGAACGAAGCAAAGCCGCATCCCGATTGTGAAGGTTCGTTGGAACGCCAAACGAGGACCAGAGTTCACTTGGGAGCGAGAGGATCAAATGAAACTTAACTATCCTCATCTCTTTGCTTAGTTGTGTTGTAATAACGTAACTACTTGAATTCTGAATTTCGGGACGAAATTCCCTCTAACGGGGGGATGATGTGACAACCCGAAATTTACTCCGTCACTGTAACCCATTTCCGTTAATAAAAGTTAGTTCTATTAAAATTTTCTGTTAACTTTTATTTATTAAAATAATTCGTTTTGAGTTATTAAAATAATATATATTTAATGACGGAATAAAAGCTTCTAAGTCGGGTTACGGTTAGTTTACCGGGTAAAAACATTTAGCTCCGTTTAAACGACAGTGTATGGTGGGTCCCCACTAGGCAGCCATATATAAAGGAGGAGTGTCCACCTTTAGAGCCTTTTCCCACCTTGGAGCTTTCTCTCTCTACTTCTCTCTCTAAAATCGGGTTTGGCTCAAGAACACCACTTTCAAGCCTCAAAAATCAAAGGTAATCTTCCTAACTTGATTTTCTAGCTTGGTATGCATGCTATTTCGAGTTGGATCATCCAAATGCCTCAACATGCATGTGTTTACGGTTTGGGGAGCCTCCCAAAACCGTGAACTCCTATATGCGGGTTTTGAAGCCCCAAAACACTTCCAAACCTTCTCTAATGCTTAGATATAGCTTAGATACTTGCATGCATGAACTAAGGAACCCAAAAATCGTGACTTTTGGCCATAAACTTCAGTTTACGGTTCTTGAACATTCAAGAACCGTAAACCCAAAACCGTAAACACCTCAAATGGTGTTTTGATGCCCCTAAACCCTTCCTTAGCTTGTTTGATGAACATGAAACTAGTGTAGATGAGCTTAGGACCCCAAAACATGAAATGGTTGAAGTGGTCAAGGGTTTACGGCCGTAAACCCCAGAGTTTACGACCGTAAACTCCCAAGGAGTGGTCCAAGGACCGTAAACCCCAAGGGAGTACCCAATTGAACCCTAATCACTTCCCAAGCCCTCGAATTGATCCTAGGAGCCTTCCTTGTGATGCATGAGACCTTTAGACACACAAACTCACCATTTCCATGAGTTTACGGCCGTAAACTCATGGGGGAAAATGGTCTCCCAACCGTAAACACACTTAAGTGTGGCAAAGTGAAGTGTAAACTCCATAGTGAGGCCATACACTCCTTAGACGCAACCTTTAGCACTCCTAACACTTAAAACAAAGTGTTTTCATACATTAAAGTGCCTTTACTCACTTAATTAATGATTACACAACTAATTAGATACTTTATACATCACTACATGTACATAGGATCTGTGTGTGTGTTCAAGTCCTCACTTGACGCCTAGCATCCTACCCGGCGTTTCCATCCACTTCACTCACTACAGGTGAGTTCATACCCCTAAATGAACCTTTTTAAATGTTTTTAACTGTTTTATAGGGGGGAATACAAGTTGAACCAAATAAGTTATAGTAACAATCGCATGTGAATTATAACTTGCAACCAAAAGGATTTTCTACACTATTAACTGTTTTTACCACCAAAAAAAAAGGGATTTTCTATACTTTCAACTATATTGCCAATTAAACTGCTTTCAAATGCTTACCAAATTCATTTTCGTGTAAATCACTATAAAACTATTTTCCAAAATTCGTTTAAACTATTTTTATTCCCAAACCATATCTACACCAATATATTTATATAAGTAAGACTTGAAGGACTTAGGACTAATAACTCACCTTACTTCCTGTTCTTGTTTGATTGTGGGCTTAGGGTATTTTGTTATTAGTCCGACTCTCGTTGAATTCTTAGTTATATATCTCATATATTTGTGTCAGATATAAAAGTTTTCATATCAGTTCAATGCCTTTGGATATCAAAGACATGCAACCAACAATACTATTTAACTATAATAGGTATAGTTAAGGGATACTACTCACTACTACTATTGCCATGACAACTACTAGAGTCAGTTCAGTTGTGAGTCAATATATGCTATGTACTATACAAGAGAACACTATATACTATACAAGAGAACACTATATACTATACGAGGAGAACATTATGTACTATACAAAGAGAACACTACATACTATACAAGAGAACTTACTAAAATAGAATGTGACATACTATTTCTCGATACGACACATCTTTGTGCTATCACCGCGTAACCAGAGTCTCCTGGAGGGAGAGCGGGCATTATGTGTATAGATCTATACGGGACAGACACTCCCACATCCCGACTGCTAGCTACAGTCCGAGCCGTCTAGGCCCAGGGGTGACAAAATGTCACATCTACATATGACTCGGAGGGTCAAAGGGATTCGATCGTCAATCAGCATGGTTACGTACGAGTTCACATTCAAACCTTTAATGAATACTTTAAGAATTAAAGGCAACAGACTCCCTGAGGAGTATTGTACATTTAATACTACCTGGAGCCTGCATTTCATTTCATATGGCCGACAGTGATACTGTTGGGGTAAAACATTTTTCTCATTACTATACAAGAATAAAGTCTAAAACTATATTTTCAAACTAATAACTACTGAGAAAACTTGTACATTATCAAAGGAACAAACAAACCATCGGGTCTTGGTGAAGACTACTTTTTCTGGAAAACATAGGGTTTTCTAGGGCTCATACTATTTTCGAACACCGAAACTTTCTTTTACAATGTATAATTGTGAATATTTTATACATGAAATGACACTAAATACTTATGAACTCACCAGCTTTATGCTGATAAACGTTTTCAAAATAACTTGTATTCTCAGGTCATCAGTAGACAGGTACGGATGCAGCTTTTGAGAAGACGGAGCACACATAAGACTCCACTTTATTTTGATTGTAATTTTGGTGTCTAACATTTGTACTGAACACGTTTGTATTACAATTATTATCTTAATGCAATGGATGTTGTTGCTTGTCTTTACTATTATGCTTTGTTATGATACTATACATGACGTCCTCCACCCCAGAACGTATTCCGCCGTTCTCGGTTTTGGGGTGTGACACTTCCCAATTGATTCATCTATGTTCGTCTTCATCTTTTCTCTTAGTTTATTTCTCAATGGGGGATTAGGTGCCATAAAATCCGGGTTTTGGCGTTTCCCTAGTATCGATGATGAAGTGGTAGATTCGGAAATACTTGAAGTAGAATTTGGAGAATGAATTCTAATATAATCATTATATAATTCATACATAGAATCCATGATATATTTCTTTTTGGCCTCCACCCCCTTTTCTCCATAACGATCCTTAAGTAGTATAGCCAAATACTTTACTTTGTTCCTCGGATCAAGAATCAAAGCAAAGTAGAGCAATAAATTCATTTTTTTCTATGTCGCCAAAATACTTATCAAACTTTATATTCTTGGTCAATGCAATATCACAAAGACTAGAATCGAAAATAGCATCATCTAAGAGCATACGAATGGAATATATATCTTCAATGCATGTGTTTGATGTCACATAAAGTATCCCGGAAATCCTCAAAGTAACATCATGAAAAGGTTTTAAAAAATTACATACATTCCCAACCCTTTCACAATTGCTTGATGAAGGTACCGACACACCCGCCTTTTCAATTTCGTACCGAAAATCAAATTCCTCAAGATCATATCACTCAAAAGTTTTTTCATAAGCTTGGGCAATTTCCAACATATGGTAAGTAGAGTTCCATCTTGTTGGCACATCTCTCTTCAAGTGTTTTGTTATACCAGGATTAGAAACCTTAGAAAACTAGGTAAACTTATGAATTCCAAAAGGCGGTTGCCTAATCCATTTAACTGCCCACCGAACTATCTCAACCGCCTTATCAATTTTTTTTATGCCATCTTGCACCACTAAATTTAAAATGTACGCAACACATCGAATGTGCATCCATTCCCCATTTTGCACCACTAAACTAGGTAAACTTATGCCATCTTGCACCACTAAACTAGGTACACTTATGAATTCTAGAAGTCAATTGCCACATCATTCGCACTTACATTGTCAACAAAAATTGTGAAAACGTTTTCTATTTCCTACTCCATTAAACATTTCTCAACCATTTTCCCAATATCAACCCCACAGTGACTCTCTTGAGAAGAAAAACACAACACTTTTTTTTACTTCCATTTGTTAACAATAAAGTGGGCGAAGAGTCATATATAACATGATTGTTTTTTAAAAGTCCACGTATCGGTGGTCAAAAATGTTCTACCAACATTTTTTTTAATAAAGTCACAATTTTTTTTCTTTTTCGTCTACAAACAATTGGTAGAAATCCGTTGTTCTTGTACTTCTACATGGAACTTTAAACAATGGTTGAGTGACACTATTGTAATACCTAAAGCCCGTACCTTCTACAAAGCTAAAAGGAAGTTCGTCAACTGCTAACATGTGGGCTAGAGCTTTCCGACTCTCATTTTGATCAAATTTCCAAGCTGACAATTTGTTTTCATCACCATATTGGAATGCTAGTTGTTTTTTACCACCATTAAGTTTAGCCAAGTAAGCTTTACATTTAGTTAAATGATAACCTAGATTTTTGGTCCCATAACCACCTGGTTCGCACTTGTAATTCCTGCCAACACAATGCTTACATTTTCATCTTTAAATACCCTTTTCGTCCTTATACCTTTTAAATTATTTCCAAACTTTCGATCTTGGGTTGAATTCTTTAGTTTTTTTCTTTTTTTTCTTGTGGACTTGATCATTGGTTGGGTTGTCAACTTCAATCGTCTAATCTTCCACTTCAATATAGTATTCCGTTTTTGACAACTAAAAACAAGAAAAAAAACAGAAAAACTGTTAAAAAAAGCAATTGGTTGTTATCACTTACATTCAAGCACGAGCAACAATTAAGAACAAGCCAGCAGGTTAAATAAATTATTTATCAAATTAAATAAATCTTTTAATAATATACAACAAATTTATATATTATTTTGCAATTATTTGTTTTATATCATTCTTTTAAGTTAAATGTAAGATGATTATCATTGTGGATTTCCCGATAGTGCGAGTGTCAAATCATCCATAGTAATGTGTAAGCCGGTTCGTGCAATCACACAAGACTACGTACCTAGATTTGGTGAATCGAAACAAATATATATATATATATATATATATATATATATATATATATATATATATATATATATATATATATATATATATATATATATATATATATATGTCACAACTAGCATTTTAGCTAGGAAATTCTCTTCCAATGTAACCATTCAACTATTGTAAATCATATGCTCTAGGTAAATCTCACTCAATGCTCATATAGATTCATCAATGATGTTCATCAAAGAGTCCAAAAACTCTAGGAATCCCTATTTAAGTCCATATTGGACTAGAATTTTCTTATTGGGCCTAATGGACCAATAAGCACCCAATTCAACTTTATTAAACTTAGAAGCCCTAATTGGATCCTAATTGGACCCAATTCATAAATCTAAAGCATTTTGGACCATTTGGGTCTAGAATGATTCATTCTAACCCTAATGGGCCTTATTGGGCCATAACTAATCCAATTAACGATTAATGAGCCATAAGCCCATTCTTTTATTCTAATTGGGCCGTGAATGCTTCTAAGAGCCCAATGGGCCGAAAAATTTTAAGTTTAGGATCCAAATATCCTAGCTAAAGTTAATGGGCCCAATCTACTCCACCCTTTCTTCTTGGCCCAAAATCTCAGCCCATGTATAAAAAAAAGGGAAAAGAAGAGAATTAGGAGGGGTTGACTTGGAGATGTCACCTCCATAATATCCAACATGCGTCAAAGTTTAAACCACCATGCAACAGCTAGTCACCTCACCCTTCTCTCTCCCCTCTCCTCTTCTACTCTCGGCCGAAGACAACAAACACACACACATTACACCAAATTCTCTCCATTTCTCTCAAGAATCATCCATCTTCTTCCCCCAAAATTCTCAAGATTTTGCTTAGGTTTCAAGAGGATTTTTGTAACAACGTAAATTTTCAAAACAATTTTTCATTTTTAAAACATAGTTTCATTCATAAGAAATAATAAAATCCAATGTAACCCATGTCATCCAAATGAAACAATCCCAAGATCCCAAATACATAAAAACTCCATCAGTGTGTACAGATCATGCCGGCGCCTTCCCGCTATCCTCGCTAGTACTTGAAACACATATCACATAACACGGTAACCATAAATGCTTAGTGAGTTCCCCAAATACCACATACAACACATACGCCACTCAAGGCCGTAGCTATATGGGACCTTCAAGTCCATGTGTCTCAGGGGACTTCCGTCGCAACCCTGGTAGACCTTCCGGTTCTACCCGTAATGACCTTCCGGTCCTCATCATCTTGACCTTCTGGTCCATACACCGTTGACCTTCTGGTCCATATCATAATGACCTTCCGATCCATACCATACTACTCATAACATAACATAGCACATACATATCACATATATCACATATTCTGCATATCATATAAGACCTTCCGGTCACACATAATTACCACTCTAGGTAAAGCATAGTGAGAAGACTCACCTCGTACGATGTCGGATAATCTCTCTTGCTTGATAACCCCACCTAGCCTCCTCCTATTAACATAATAACATTTCTAATCAATACCTTCTCATGTCCTTACTTCTAAAGGATGGGTAGAATACCATTCTACCCCTCCCTGATCTCTCATGAACCAGCTTGACCAAAACCCTAAGGTCAACTGAAGTCAACTCCAGTCAACAGTCAAACTTTGACCCGACTCGTCGAGTGCACTCGGGTGACTCGGCGAGTCCAAGCGTGTCCTCCGAATCCTTCTAAGTCTTTACTCAACTCGTCGAGTGAACCTTCCACTCGACGGGTTACCTCTGGTCATGAATCGCGGGGCAACCCCGACTCGACTCGTCGAGTTCCATATGGACTCGGCGAGTTCCTTCCATAGACATACTCAAATGACCTTCTGAGGTCATATCTGCTTCTCTAACTAATAGATCTGACCCTACCATACTCAATAATCATGTAAAGGTCCGACCTTTACACTCATGCCACGTCCATAATTCTTCTTTTGGTGAAATAGCCTCTAAAATGGCAACCTAGGTTCATATCTCTAATCGAATAGCATAAAGCAGGATAGATAGGACTCTCTGGACTTCTTAAGGTCCATATCTAAGAAGAACTCCACCTTGGGACCTCATATACTTCGAATCCAAGCTAAAGAAGGCATAAGAAAACCCTAGATTCAAGTAGATCACCAAATACACGAGATTGAGCACAAATTTATACCTCTAGCAGCCTCTTCTAATCAATTGGTGGTAGATCTGAGCTCCTCAATCTTCCTTGCTTGCCCTCCTTCCTTCTTTCTTGCAAAATCACACTTAGAATGATGAAAACGGCTTCCTCTCTCTCTCACACAGCGCTCTCAGGTGCTCTGGTGCTCTCAAGGGTGAAGGTGGCCGCAAATAAGGGCCATAAGGTCTCTTAAATAGGTCCCAAACCCGGACAATTAGGGTTTTCCTTAACAGCGCTGAATCGGCGAGTCAGATACCCGACTCGTCGAGTCCATTCATTAAACTGGTCACCGAGTCACGATTCAACTAGATGAGTTGAGGCGTCAACTCGTCGAGTCACTCCTCATAACTCAAGAAGAAATACTCAAATTGTCATGCCTGGAAATCCGGATGGTACAATTCTCTCCCACTTGAAATAGATTTTGCCCTCGAAATCGTTCCTCAAACCACATAGATAGAAACCAAACACTCGAAAAGCACCACTGAGAGGTTCTTACACCAAAACGATATATTCCTCCATGAATACCTGGATCCGACCAGGAACTTCAAATTTGGAACAAAACCGGCCCCTCTGTCGCTAAAATACCCCTTTCTGACCTTCCCAAAACCGAGAAACTCTAGTGGCCTGGCCCGCCGCCAGATCGCCCACTCACGCTATTACCATGATATTCGCTCCTCGAACATCAAACCCTGATAACTCACTGCTCCTCTGATTCTCACCAGACAAAATCCGACAATCGGCTACCGATCACTCATACCAACATACCATAACAGTCTGAATCACGCCCCAAGGAAGGAAAGGGTTCACATCCCACTAGGGCTCATCCACTGAACTACTATCAGAATCCATCCGCACAATAAACTTTCAACATCCTGTTTTCTGACACAAGACAATCATGCTCGCTCAGATGTCCTCAGACATCTAAAATCATAAGCCTCAGCTGCATCCCTCGTATCCCTTTTTAACACTGAGTACCAGGTCTGATCTCGACCCAACAGTTGAACCTCCAGGGTCATCCGTTGCATTATCCCAACCGTCTCCATGGTTTCCTTTTTACTATAACCACATCGGCCCAATGTGACACACAAGTAACGAAGTTCGCTTAACCCTAAGCGAATGCTACCTTCCCAACTGGAGATCGACTCAACCCCGACCTCTGTCACCTGTTACTCATTGTTCCATGCAACTTGCGGTACCTCCCGTACCCGAGTACTGACCCACACAGGTCTAAGACATCAGATGACAAACAATACTCCTCAACATGGAACCCACCTCAGAATCCAGAATCTCATCTCGCCTATCCAACGCACCACCAGAACCATGCTCAAACTCGAGAGTTTAGTCCGACCCAGAGTTGGAACCACTCGTCCCAACGAAGCACTCAACTCAGAACTCATTTCCCGCAACCCATGCGTACCTCACTTATCCCATTCTTTTGGATTGCGATGACCACACCTTACTCAGAACATAATGACTCCCTATCATTGAGGAGACCCCGGTCTCGCCCCTGGTCGACCACCAGGTTCCTAAAACTCATACATTAGGGCCACCACATGCCTAAAACTCTTCTGCGCCCTACTCTGATCAAAGAGTACTTTACCATAACAACTTCTCGCTGACTAGTGTGTGCTACGTCTTCCCGTAGCATCACATCAACCTCTCACTGACTAGCGAGTACTACGGCTTCCCGCAGTATCACCACAACCTCTCACTGACTGGTAAGTACTACAGCTTCCCGCAATATCACCACACCTCTGACTAGTGAGTACTACGGCTTCCCGTAGCATCACAACAACCTCTGACTAGTGAGTACTACGGCTTCCCGTAGCATCACAACAACCTCTGACTAGTGAGTACTACGGCTTCCCGTAGTATCACAACAACCTCTGACTAGTGAGTACTACGGCTTCCCGTAGCATCACAACAATCCTCTGACTAGCTCACAATCTGCGAATCAATCATAGATAGGTGCATGCACTTACCCAAATCATGCATCCCTATATTTGGCGGCAATCATCATAACAAAACACCCTTCCCTGCTACAATCCATATTCTTGGACGATCTCACTTGATGTCATTAAACGAAAGGGATCCCACTGGAATCATCGATGCTTGACCCACCACTTGCCGTCTCCACTCAAGACTCAAAATTATCTGAAATCCAATGCATTAAATTCAGATACCTCGATACACCACATAGGACCTCACGACGTCTTGTCTCATCCACTGATATTCCTGTTCCACGACCTGAAATTGGTTGTCTAATCAACTTCTGCCCTTTCCAAGCTGAATAACCGCCCCATCATTGAACCAGAATTTCTCATCCGCCGAACTCACCCTACAAGCCAACCATCTCGAATTCACCATTACGACCTTGAAGAATTCCCGTTCCCCCAAGGTCTCCGATCAACGGCCACTTGCCGTGGAGGCACTCATCCTTTTCAACATGACACAATGATTATCTCGCTCTGCACCTCGTCTCAATCGCCAACAACCTTGGGCTCAATGAGTTCGCACCGCCGGTCTCTATATCCAGATCTCTAACCATTCTCTATCGAATCTCTGATCCCCTCAATACAATACCCGGTTCTCCCCCACTTAGGGTTTGAACCATCCCCAATCGGCGCACCAACAATCTATCACACAGACTGTTTCCACCAGTAATCATCGCACCTACTCTTGGAAGGTGCCACGCAACGCTTGATGATCTCCCGACAGAGATCGAACAACTCCAAATTCCCTAAAACTCAGATGAAATCCTCAGAACTTCCCACCATGACTGCCTCTAGTCGTTCAGGATCTCACACCATTCCATCATGTCACTTATCATAAGAGCAGAACCCATATTTCCACTCTTATTACCCATCAAGGTCAATAAGGGCCACCGCCCTGATATACTCCTCTTGATCGTCCGACGCTGCAGCTAACACATGCCCTACTATACTCAATTAGGGTGTATCCTGGTTCTTGACCATCTCAGTCCCCACTGACGACCTGCTCAAGCTATATCTTTACCTCGCGGTAGACCTACTGCCATATACTCTGGTTGAAGATCACCATCAGTGCAATCCCACAGGGCTTACCCCCAAACTCAAAACCGAAATCTCTACACCTCTTATGTATCTCACAGGAACGGAAATAGCACCATTCGGGTCACAGGAAGTGACCTCTCCACTATCAGTCGGTTGCCCAGCCCAGAACGTATTCTCCCATAACGCACCATCCCTACTCATCCCTGAGTCTTGCGACTCCAACTAGCATATCACCCACAATCCCTCGGAGCTCACTCGATTTCCCTTTTCAAGGGATGCTCCACTAAAACTTGTTTATCATGGCCTTCTGGCCCCATACTCATTCACCTCTGATCTCAATCTAGACAATTTCCCACGGAATAACCAGAAACACTAACCGCCACATGTCAGGATACTCAAACCGTGTGGCCACTTCTCGATCTGCTATGGATCATGGTACCTGAACCATGTTATCTCCTCTTAATCTTCTACGAATCTTGGTACTCGAACCATGTTCCCTCTTCTCAATCCACCTCACATCATGGCACTCAAACCATGACATCACCTCTTGACCTGCTACACTCATGGTACTCGAACCATGACGTCACTTCTCAATCTGATACTTATCATGGTACTCGAACCATGACATCACTTCTCAATCTGCTACTTATCATGGTACTCGAACCATGACATCACTTCTCAATCCGCTACTTATCATGGTACTCGAACCACGACATCAATTCTCAATCTGCTACTTATCATGGTACTCGAACCATGACATCACTTCTTAATCCGCTACTTATCATGGTACTCGAACCACGACATCGCATCTTGCGGCTATCGGATCCTATCCCATCAAACCCTGGTGACTTTGTGTTGCTGAGCTCCCGGTACAACAACGAGTCACCCCCTAGTGGCCTAGCAGTTGTGACAGCTTCGGTGGCTGCAGCAGCAGCAGCTTCCGAAACAGCAGCGTATTGCTCATCGAACGTCTCAATCAACGTGGTATCGATAGACCCAAGCATCTCGTGTATGACCTCACGTATGGTGGCGGCCACCTTATCACGAATCATCCTGCGAATCTCGTCATCGCTAACTCCGCTGCTCTTTGGTGTGTGACGTGTACCCACCATGCTGTCTCTGAAACACAACACAAAGATACCAGAGACTCGATCGAGTATACTCGCACTTGATCACCCAACCCTGCTTGTTCCCTGGTACCCTAAGGATTCTTACTTGGACTGCTCACTGATCCGGTGTTTTCAGTAGTATGGGCCCTATACTACCGTCCACACCGCATCAGTATTCACCCCAAGGCCTCCTCCTAGGATCCCAGATCACAAGTACTCTACTTCTCACTAAGCACAGGCTACCCTTCGGTATGCCTCTCATAAGCTCCTCACTGCTACCTACTCACTCTCGAAGCATCACATAGCAGCAGTAATCCCCTAGGCTAAGGCATCACAAATCAGGCCACTCTAGTCCTAATATGAATACCTAGCCTACCCTAGCATGCATAACATATCATATCATATCTCATAACACATAATGTAAGGGTATTTTGGGAAATCACCATTCGGGCGCTGGCTGATCGTACACACCGCTTCTTTCCGCTTTCCTCAATTTCCTTTACTTTTTAGAAAAATTGTTCCTTTTATGAAAAACTTTCTCAAATCCTCAATTTGAGTTCAAATACACCCGAAGGTGCATCTGAATCCCTCAAACCAAGGCTCTGATACCAACTTGTAACAACGTAAATTTTCAAAATAATTTTTCATTTTTAAAACATAGTTTCATTCATAAGAAATAATAAAATCCAATGTAACCCATGTCATCCAAATCAAACAATCCCAAGATCCCAAATACATAAAAACTCCATCAGTGTGTATAGATCATGTCGGCGCCTTCCCGCGATCCTCGCTAGTACCTGAAACACATATCACATAACACGTTAAGCATAAATGCTTAGTGAGTTCCCCAAATACCACATACAACACATACGCCACTCAAGGCCATAGCTCTATGGGACCTTCTGGTCCATGTGTCTCAGGGGACTTCCGTCGCAACCCTGGTAGACCTTCCGGTTCTACCCGTAATGACCTTCCGTTCCTCATCATCTTGACCTTCTGGTCCATACACCGTTGACCTTCTGGTCCATATCATAATGACCTTCCGATCCATACCATACTACTCATAACATAACATAGCACATACATATCACATATATCACATATTCTGCATATCATATAAGACCTTTCGGTCACACATAATTACCACTCTAGGTAAAGCATAGTGAGAAGACTCACCTCGTACGATGTCGGATAATCTCTCTTGCTTGATAACCCCACCTAGCCTCTTCCTATTAACATAATAACATTTCTAATCAATACCTTCTCATGTCCTTGCTTCTAAAGGATGGGTAGAATACCATTCTACCCCTCCCTGATCTCTCATGAACAAGCTTGACCAAAACCCTAAGGTTAACTAAAGTCAACTCCAGTCAACAATCAAACTTTGACCCGACTCGTCAAGTGCACTCGGGTGACTCGGCGAGTCCAAGCGTGTCCTCCGAATCCTTTTAGGTCTTTACTCGACTCGTCGAGTGAACCTTCCACTCGACGGTTTTCCTCTGGTCATGAATCGCTGGGCAACCCCGACTCGACTCGTCGAGTTCCCTATGAACTCGACGAGTTCCTTCCATAGACATACTCAAATGACCTTCTGAGGTCAGATCTGCTTCTCTAACTAATAGATATGACCCTACCATACTCTATAATCATGTAAAGGTCCGACCTTTACACTCACGCCACGTCCATAATGCTTCTTTTGGTGAAATAGCCTCTAAAATGGCAACCTATGTTCATATCTCTAATCGAATAGCATAAAGCAGGATAGATAGGACTCTCTGGACCTCTTAAGGTCCAGATCAAAGAAGAACTCCACCTTGGGACCTCATATACTTTGAATCCAAGCTAAAGAAGGCATAAGAAAACCCTAGATTCAAGTAGATCACCAAATACACGAGATTGAGCACAGATTTATACCTCTAGCAGCCTCTTCTGATCAATTGTTGGTAGATCTGAGCTCCTCAATCTTCCTTGCTTGCCCTCCTTCCTTCTTTCTTGCAAAATCACACTTAGAATGATGAAATCGGCTTCCTCTCTCTCTCACAGCGCTCTCAGGTGCTCTGGTGCTCTCAAGGGTGAAGGAGGCCGCAAATGAGGGCCATAAGGTCTCTTAAATAGGTCCCAAACCCGGACAATAAGGGTTTTCCTTAACAGTACTGACTCGGCGAGTCAGATACCCGACTCGTCGAGTCCTTTCATTAAACTGATCACCAAGACACGATTCTACTCAACGAGTTGAGGCATCAACTCGTCGAGTCACTCCTCATAACTCAAGAAGAAATACTCAAATTGTTATGCCTGGAAATCCAGATGTTACAATTTTCACAAGATAATCATCATTCTTGGTAAGCCTTTACACATTCAAGTTTTATAACTCCATCTTCATGATAGATCACTCTTTTAAACAAATTTTTTGGTGATCATACTCCTAGAAATCTTCTTAAGTTCGAGATCTACCCAAGGGAGTTGCTAGGGCCGAAAATCACTTAATCTTTTCCACTTCTTCTTCAAAACCTGAAACATCAAGCAAAAGGTGAGTTCATACCCCCTTGTTTTCGGTTTTCATACGATTTTTGGGGGAGAATGCAAGTAAAATGTGTAGATCTATGTGTTATATGCATGTTTTGTGTGAATACCTAGTTTGTTTGGTAATAATGGGTTAGATCTTAGCAAATCTCGAAATTCTAAGTACTATTTCACAAAGATCTATGAACTATGACATGATATACATTACATTATCAAGCCAAAAGTGAATAAATGTTTCAGATGCAAAAGAATTCAACAAAAACCTTGTTAAAGGTGAAAATTGTCAAGAAAAAAAAAGATAAGGGTAAAAATTGAAAATTATGTTTTTAAAGGGGCCAAACAGGTCCTACATGTATAAAAAGGTATTTTTATGCTAAACATACTTTTAAAAGGGCCAAAAATGCAAATGTTAGCTAAATGGGCCAAAACTTTTGGGCCTCACGGTTTTGGGCCCAATTTGCGAAAAAATGAGTTTTGGAGTTAAAAATGTTATTTGGCCAAATTTTGAGTCATAAATGTAAATAAACCAAATTTAGAGGTGAAAATATCATTTATTTTCAAATTGGACCAAAAATGTAAAATTTTCCAAAAATCGGGCCGAAAGTGTAAGCTTTTACAAACAACGGGCTGAAAATGTATTTTTCTGCAAAACAGGGTTCTAAATGTGAAAATATAACATTTTAGGTTAAAACCGTAAATTTATAGACATTTTGGGACAAAATTGCAAACTTTTGTAAATTATGGACTAAAGTGTCATTTTTACAAAACTTTGGACCTAATTTAAAATTTTGACGATGATTGGCCAAAAACGTCGTTTTTACAAAAAGAAGATTTTTTATCACCAATCTATTGAACTTCGAGCCAAAACAAACAACGGAATAAAACAAAACGAACGAAATACAGCAATAACTATTTATTGGGCCTAATATACACGTTACTTGGCCATTGGACCCATAGGGCCCAATTAAGTGCATATTGAGCCAAATGTTTTTCCATGACGTGTTTATTGGGTCTTATGACCCGATTACATGTTAATTTGGGCCTTAGTTATGGATTACATGTTTATTGGGCTTTTATGGCCCATTTACATGTCTATTGGGCCTAAATTACCCTCTTACATGTTATTGGGCCTTTGTGGTCTAACTACATGCTAATAGGGCTTGGAATGGAAATTTCACATGTTAATAGACCGTAACTACACCTTTGTGAAATCATTAAACGTCGTATACTTATATAGTACCTTGTGAATACAAAAACATACCACAAATACGTAAACATTAAACATAGTAAAAAGGGGTTAAGAATCTAGTGAGACATGTTGGTTGGCACCTCTGAGTGTACAATCGTAGCCTGTAGTTATAATCATAGTTTCCTGGTAGGAAAGCGGGAGTTTGTGTATAGATCTATACGGAGCGACCCCCCACGCCTTAGCAGTTCGCTACAGCTAGACTAGGCAAGTCTAGGGCGACAACATCCTTAGCAAGACCGGCATTTGGAAAAATACCAAGACGGGCGACCTAGTCATTATCATGCATGGTTATAACGGCTCATATAGGGATTCAATACC
This sequence comes from Lactuca virosa, assembly GCF_052849685.1. NCBI lineage: Eukaryota > Viridiplantae > Streptophyta > Magnoliopsida > Asterales > Asteraceae > Lactuca > Lactuca virosa. Next base: position 211,758,422 of record NC_136428.1, on the reverse strand, counting down.
AAAAGATAAACTTTTGAAGATAAATTCTTTAATTTTGTCAATGCGAAACAACTTATTTAACGATACAAGAATCTAAACGATGTTATAAAACAGAAAATATCGGATTTTCTAGGGAGATTATTCATATACAGTTATCATTTATTCAAAATACAATGAATCTAAACTACACTCATACAAGTTTTAACTATGAAATTCACACATGCATTTATACTCGATTTTCACATCATTTTCAAAACATTTTACAGAAAATATCCGATTTTCTGGGTTTTTATGAAAGATACAAGGACTTTTACTCAAATATACTTATGAACTCACCAACATTATATATGTTGGCCGTTTTCAAAATAACTTGTATTCACAGGTAATCGTTAAGCCGGAAGATTTACAAGTGTGTATGGTTTCGTTTATGTAATAGCACCTATCGTACTTTTAACAATTTGAACTTATGTATTTTAACAATGCACTTGATCTGAACAATGCTAGTTGTATTATGTAATGTTGGTGATGATTGTGTTATGATTCATGTATATTCATTGTGATGATTATTCAATTTTTAGTCACACGAGCGCCTGGACGTTTCCGCCGTTTGGTTCGGGGGTGTGACAGGTTGGTATCAGAGCAATGTTTATAGTGAACTAGCATATCTAACCATACATGATATGCAACTATAAACACAATGGGACTAAATAACTCTGAACAAAATAAAAGTTTCACACTTATGTGTGCGTACTAGGATAATAATCTAACAACATCTAATAAAAGCTTGTCGAGGAGATTGAACGCTATGATTAAACCTGGGCAGTTATGTAGTCATATTAGGGATGAATATAGCCTGATCAACTATATTTATTCAGAATATGACCAACATGTGTTCGGGAGTAATCACAGCGGGAAATGAATCCACAAGCCTACCCCACTCTCCAATACCCTAGGAAACCCAAAACTCAAATAACTAAAAATATACTATAGGGATAATCAAAACATGACTTACTCCCGCGCCCCCATGCAGTCACCATGGATGATGATCAGCAAGGGGTACATTTCTATCAAGCACTAGTGGCTCAAGGAATGCTTGAGGAGGATCTCGAAGAAGGGCAAGGGGGAGCCCATGACGTTGGACCCGAAGTGGAACCAGAAGAATATGTGGTAACTGATTACGAATATGGCGAATCTGACTAGGAGTTAGATGAAGGGAAGGATGTAGAGGAGGCACGCAGTGAACCCCACCTATCGAAAGCCCCACCAGATCCATGCATGGTTCAGAAGGGTGATACAGACTATCTACGCTCTCTCGAGGAAGCAATAATCAGCCTCAAGCTTCAACTTTTTACATCCGAAGCAAGGGCTGTACGAGCCGAGCAAATGGTAGATGTAATCACCCAAGAGGCGGATGAACTGGCTGAACTCCTGTTACGTCAGCTCGACGATTGAGTGTCATCGTCGTCCCTACTCATAGGACTTGCTCTACTACTTGCTATATAGGTCTCACCGTATGAGGAACAAGCCGTATCTCCTACTAATATTATGTTTCCCCTGACACATCCCACCATGACTAGGACCAGTTGTATCTTTCGTCAGTATTATGTTATGTGATCTATACTATGTACTATCGACTCTATGTTTAAGTGATTACACTACTCATAGGGTCGTCATGCTGCTGAATTTTATATGTACTGTATGCCATCTGGAAAATTTTCATGTATCAAAACTATTAGTATTAATGAAAATGCTTTATGTTTTATCATGACATTGTTATCTGCTATGTGTTTTACTTTCTTGTTTTATGTTAATTCATGAAATTACCCGAATACACACACTATACGCCTAGTCTATAGGATCACAAACTCGCAAAAACCATAGGCAATCAACATCTTTCCATTCCATGACAGAAAGATGCCTCAAAGACCCAACCGTGGAAACAACGCAACACTAACCCCACCTGAGATAAACTCGGTTGCATTCCAGGCAGTAGTGTCCGTTGCGGTCACTGCAGCACTTGCGCAGATTCACAATGGAAACAACAGAGAAGGCAACGAGTAGGGAGCCGGGAGCACCAACCAAGGGACGAACCACGGAACCGCTCGAACATGCACCTACAAGGACTTTGCCAACGCCAAACCTCGGACCTTTAATGGGACAGGAGGCCTCATAGCCCTGAAGCGGTGGATCGAGAAAGTAGAGTCTGTTTTCGAAATCTGCGGGTGTTCGGATGAGTGTAAGGTCAAGTTCGCAGCCTACACGTTCATTGACCAAGCCCTCTCCTGGTGGAATGGCCACGTAGAGACCATGACACTCCCAGTGGCAAACGCGATGCCCTGGGAAGAGCTGAAGGAGATGATGTTAGCAGAATATTTTCCTAGAGGTGAGATTCAGAAGATGGAACAAGAGTTGTGGAACCCCACGGTTCAAAACTCCAATATCGACGCATACATATCCCGGTTTAGTGAGCTATCTCTTCTGTGTCCCGGAATGATCACCTTAGAAGGGAAAAAGATCGAGAGGTTTATCTGGGGATTGACTACACCTATCCAAGGGAATGTCATTGCGTCAAACCCTGCAACGTTTGACAGCGCCAATAGACTGGCAAAGAAACTGTACGATCATGGCAATTAGAAGGGTGCCAAGACAGTGGAAGCGGAGGTTAAGAAGGAAGAAGAGAACAAGAAGGGGAAAACAACAAGCGAAAAGGAAAGAAAAACTCGGAATCGTCTAAAAAGCAACAAACGGTGTCTGTCCATGCTGCAACACAAGCTACTGCCACACCACATGCTCCAGCCTCATCCACACCGAATGCTTCCAAGCAGTACTCGGGAAATCTCCCCAAGTGTGGCAAGTGCAACTTCCACCATCACGGGGAGTGCAGAGAGATGAGTTGCGCAATGTGCAACCGGAAGGGCCATACATCAAAGCATTGTAGGACTCAGCTTCCACAGAACCAGATCACAAACAACAACAACAACAACAACAACAACAACAACAACAACAACAACAACAATAACAACAACACCAATGCTGGAGCTAGCTATACCTGTTACGGATGTGGAAAAACTGGGCATATCAGGCGAAACTGACCCAACGTGAACAACCAAGGGATATGAGCAGCAGGGAGAGTACTGACAATGGGTTAGGGTGATGCAGTGAAGGACCCAGCCATTGTCACCAGTACGTTCCTACTTAACGACTCATATGCATGCATATTATTTGATAGCGGGGCGGAATGAAGTTTTGTTAGTAATAAGTTCAAAAACTTACTAAAACAACAACCCCAAAAGCTTAATGAAGCCTTCACGGTGGAAATGGCTATTGGGAAGACTGAATCAACTAAGGATATCTATGTGGGGTGTACCCTAACTCTAAACAATCACACCTTCCAAATAAACTTAATGCCTGTAAATATTAGGAGTTTTGATGTGATCATCGGCATGGATTGGTTAAGCCCCCATCATGCCGATATTATGTGTCACGAGAAGGTCGTTTGCGTTCATCTTCTTAACCATGAAACCCTAATAATCTACGGAGATAAACCCGGCGCAAACCTTCGTCTTATCTCGAGTATCAAGGTGCAAAAGTGTCTACAAAAGAAGAACTACGCGTTCCTTGCTCACATGGTGGATTGACTAGGGATTGACTGCACCTATCCAAGGGAATGTCATTGCGGCAAACCCTGCAATGTTTGACAGCGCCAAGAGACTGGGCAAGAAACTGTACGATCATGGCAATAAGAAGGGTACCAAGACAATGGAAGCGGAGGTTTAGAAGGAAGAAGAGATCAAGAAGGGGAAAAACAACAAGCGAAAACGAAAGGAAAACTCAGAATCGTCTAAAAAGCAACAAACGGTGTCTGTCCATGCTACAACACAAGCTACTGCCACACCACATGCTCCAGCCTCATCCACGCCGAATGCTTCCAAGAAGTACTCGGGAAATCTCCCCAAGTGTGGCAAGTGCAACTTCCACCATCACGGGGAGTGCAGAGAGATGAGTTGCGCAAGGTGCAACCGGAAGGGCCATACAGCAAAGTATTGTAGGACTCAGCTTCCACAGAACCATATGACAAACAACAACAACAACAACAATAACAACAACACCAATGTTGGAGCTAGCTATACCTGTTACGGATGTGGAAAAACTGGGCATATCAGGCGAAACTGCCCCAACGCGAACAACCAAGGGACAGGAGTAGCAGGGAGAGTACTGACAATGGGTCAGGGTGATGCAGTGCAGGACCCAGCCGTTGTCACTGGTACGTTCCTACTTAACGACTCATATGCATGCATCTTATTTGATAGCGGGGTGGAACGAAGTTTTGTTAGTAATAAGTTCAAAAACTTACTAAAACAACAACCCCAAAAGCTTAATGAAGCTTTCACGGTGGAAATGGCTAATGGGAAGACTGAATCAACTAAGGATATCTATGTGGGGTGTACCCAAACTCTAAACAATCACACCTTCCAAATAAACTTAATGCCTGTAAATATTAGGAGTTTTGATGTGATCATCGGCATGGATTGGTTAAGCCCCCATCATGCCGATATTATGTGTCACGAGAACGTCGTTCGCCTTCATCTTCCTAACCATGAAACCCTAATAATCTACAGAGATAAACCCGGCGCAAACCTTCGTCTTATCTCGAGTATCAAGGCGCAAAAGTGTCTACAAAATAAGAACTACGCGTTCCTTGCTCACGTGGTGGATAAAACCGAAGAGGAAGCGAGCATTCACAACATCCCAGTGGCGTGTGATTTTGCGGATGTGTTTCCAGAAGATCTTCCGGGAATACCCCTAGAGCGACAAACCGAATTCCGACTCGACCTAGTGCCTGGAGCCACTCCAATCGCCAAATCACCCTATAGGTTAGCTCCTGCAGAAATGCAAGAATTATCAAGCCAACTGAGCGAACTCCTGAATAAAGAATTTATCAGACCCAGCTTCTCGCCGTGGGGAGCTTCGGTTCTTTTCGTTAAAAAGAAAGACGGATCCTTCAGGATGTGCATCGACTATAAGGAATTAAATAAACTCACCATCAAAAACCGGTATCCACTGCCACGAATCGATGATCTATTTGACCAGCTCCAAGGGGCTAGTTACTTTTCAAAGATAGATCTGAGATCCGGTTATCATCAACTCAAAGTCCAAGATGAGGACATTCCTAAGACTGCTTTCCGAACTCGTTACGGTCATTACGAATTTATCGTGATGCCCTTCGGTCTGACGAATGCCCCCGGTGCATTCATGGACCTCATGAACTGAGTCTGCCGCCCATTCCTTGAAAAATTTGTAATCGTCATCATTGATGATATTCTCGTATACTCTCGAAGTGAAGAAGATCATAGCCAACACCTCCGACAGATCTTAGAAACATTGCGAGCCGAAAAATTGTATGCAAAACTCTCCAACTGTGAATTCTGGCTCCGCAGCGTAAACTTTCTGGGCCATGTAGTCAGTCAAGAAGGAATACACGTCGACCCCTCCAAAATCAAAGCAATCGAAAGCTTGGCAACTCCGGAAATGCCAACGGAAATTCATCAATTCTTAGGTCTCGCAGACTACTACCGAAGATTCATTTAGAACTTCTCCAAGATAGCCAAACCCCTCACCACATTGACCCAGAAAGGCGTACCATTCAACTGGACCGAGAAGCAAGAAATTGCCTTCCAATCCTTGAAACAAGCCCTCTGTAGTGCTCCAGTGCTATCCTTACCGGAGGGAACCGAAGACTTCATAGTTTACTGTGATGCTTCGAATCAGGGTTTAGGTTGTGTCCTTATGCAACGAGGGAAGGTAATTGTTTATGCATCCAGACAATTAAAAACGCATGAAGTAAATTACACCACGCATGATCTTGAACTGGGGTTGGTGGTATGAGCCCTAAAGATTAGGAGGCACTACCTATATGGTACCAAGTTCACCATCTTTACATACCACAAGAGCCTCCAGCACATTCTAAATCAAAAGGAACTAAACATGAGGCAACGGAGATGGGTTGAACTGTTAAATGATTATGAGTGTGAGATCAAATACCATCCAGGCAAGGCCAACGTGGTAGCCGATTCCCTGAGCAGAAAGGAGTATTCAAGTCGTCGTGTGAAGACTCTGTCAATCACCATCCAGTCCCATCTAGCCTCACAGATTAAAGAAGCCCAGTTGGATGCATTGAAGCCGGAGAATGTCGCTAGTGAATCACTACGTGGAATGGAGAAGGAGCTCGAAGTCAAGGACGACGGAAACTACTACTTCATGAATAGAATATGGGTCCCCAAATTTGGGGGATTTAGAGAGGTAGTCATGCATGAAGCCCACAGGACGTGATATTCTATTCATCCGGGGTCAGATAAAATGTATTTGGATATCAAGCAGCAATATTGGTTTCCTAATATGAAGGCAGAGATAGCCACTTTCCTTGACGAGTGCCTTACTTGCGCCAAGGTGAAAGTAGAATATCAAAAGCCCTCGGGACTACTACAACAACCAGTGATACCCGAGTGGAAATGGTAAAGGATTACTATGGACTTCGTGACTAAATTGCCAAATACAGCAGACGGATTGGATGATATTTGGGTAATTGTCGATAGATTAACAAAATCCGCTCATTTCCTGCCAATAAAAGAATCCTACAAGATGGAAAAGTTGACCCGAATCTATCTCAAGGAGGTTGTAAGAATCCATGGAGTTCCAGTATCTATTATCTCGGATCGAGATAGCAGGTTTACTTCAAGATTCTGGCAATCTCTTTAGAGAGCAATGGGAACACAGCTAGATATGAGCACTGCCTATCACCCACAGACGGATGGTCAGAGTGAGCGTACCATCCAGACACTCGAGGATATGCTCCGAGCTTGTGTGATTGACTTCGGCAAATCATGGGATGCCCACTTGCCACTGACCGAATTTTCTTATAACAACAGTTACCATACGAGCATCAAGGTTGCTCCCTTCGAGGCACTCTATGGTCGTAAGTGTAGATCACCCCTATGCTGGGCCGAGGTGGGTGACATGCAACTAGCAAAAGGGCAATCGCCAGCCAGTGCTCTTACAGGACCCGAAATCATTCGTGAAACAACCGAGAAGATAGTCCAAATCAAAGCTCGACTTCAGGCATCGCGACACCGACAGAAGAGCTATGCTGACAAGCGGCGGAAGCCACTAGAATTTCAAGTCGGGGATCGCGTGCTATTAAAGGTCTCTCCATGGAAAGGGATGATTCGATTTGGGAAAAGAGGAAAACTGAACCTGTGGTACATTGGACCGTTCGAGATTCTTGCCCGGATTGGTCCAGTGGCATATAAGCTGCAACTACCCGCCGAGCTTAGCAACGTACACCCGGTATTCCACATCTCGAATCTGAAAAAGTGTCAATCAGATGAAACCCTTGTCATCCCATTGGAAGAGATTGAGATAAACGAGAACCTCCTGTTCTTCGAAGAACCAGTTGAGATTATGGATAGGGAGGTGAAGCGTACAAAGCAAAGTCGCATCCCGATCGTAAAGGTTCGATGGAGTGCAAAACGCGGACCGGAATTCACGTGGGAACGTGAAGACCAGATGAAACAGAAGTACCCTCACCTATTCTTTCCTTCACAATCCAAGTTTTCAAAAGGAATTTCGGGACGAAATTCCCTCTAACGTGGGGATAATGTCACAACTAGCATTTTAGCTAGGAAATTCTATTCCTGTGTAACCATTCAACTATTGTAAATCATATGCTCTAGGTAAATCTCACTCAATGCTCATATAGATTCATCAATGATGTTCATCAAAGAGTCTGAAAAATCTAGGAATCCCGGTTTAAGTCCACATTGGACTAGAATTTTCTTATTGGGCCTAATGGACCAATAAGCACCCAATTCAACTTTATTGGACTTAGAAGCCCTAATTGGATCCTAATTGGACCCAATTCTTAAATCTAAAACATTTTGTACCATTTGGGTCTAGAATGATTCATTCTAACCCTAATGGGCCTTATTGGGCCATAACTAATCCAATTAACCATTAGTGAGCCATAAGCCCATTCTTTTATTCTAATTGGGCCGTGAATGCTTCCAAGAGCCCAATGGGCCGAAAAATTTTATGTTTAGGATCCAAATCTCCTAGCTAAAGTTAATGGGCCCAATCTACTCCACCCTTTCTTCTTGGCCCAAAATTTAGGCCCATGTATAAAACAAAAAAAAAGGAAAAGAAGAGAATTAGGAGGGGTTGACTTGGAGATGCCACCTCCATAATATCCAACATGCATCAAAGTTTAAAACACCATGAAACCAAGCTAGTCACCTCACCCCTCTCCCTCCCCTCTCCTCTTCTACTCTCGGCCGAAGACAACAAACAGACACACATTACACCAAATTCTCTCCATTTCTCTCAAGAATCATCCATCTTCTTCCCCCAAAATTCTCAAGATTTTCCTTAGGTTTCAAAAGGATTTTCACAAGATAATCATCATTCTTGGTAAGCCTTTACACATTCAAGTTTTATAACTCCATCTTCATGATAGATCACTCTTTTAAACAAACTTTTTGGTGAACATACTCCTAGAAATCTTCTTAAGTTCGAGATCAACCCAAGGGAGTTGCTAGGGCCGAAAATCACTTCATCTTTTCCACTTCTTCTTCAAAAACTAAAACATCAAGAAAAAGGTGTGTTCATACCCCCTTGTTTTCGGTTTTCATAAGATTTTTGGGGGAGAATGCAAGTAAAATGTGTAGATCTATGTGTTATATGCATGTTTTGTGTGAATACCTAGTTTGTTTGGTAATAATGGGTTAGATCTTAGCAAATCTCGAAATTCTAATTACTTTATAACAAAGATCTATGAACTATGACATGATATACATTACATTATCGAGCCAAAAGTGAATACATGTTTAAGATGCAAAAGAATTCAACAAAAACCTTGTTAACGGTCAAAATTGTCAAGAAAACAAAAGATAAGTGTAAAAAGTGAAAATTATGTTTTTAAAGGGGCCAAACAGGTCCTACATGTATAAAAAGGTATTTTTATGCTAAACATACTTTTAAAAGGGCTAAAAATGCAAATGTTAGCTAAATGGGCCAAAACTTTTGGGCCTCACGGTTTTGGGCCCAATTTGCGAAAAAAATGAGTTTTGGAGTTAAAAATGTTATTTGGCCAAAGTTTGAGTCTTAAATGTAAATAAACCAAATTTAGAGGTGAAAATATCATTTATTTTCAAACGGGACCAAAAATGTAAAGTTTTCCAAAAATCGGGCCGAAAGTGTAAGCTTTTACGAACAAGGGGCTGAAAATGTATTTTTCTGCAAAACAGGGTTCTAAGTGTGAAAATATAACATTTTGGATTAAAACCGTAAATTTATAGCCATTTGGGACAAAATTGCAAACTTTTGTAAATTATGGACTAAAGTCTCATTTTTACAAAACTTTGGACCTAAATTAAAATTTTGAGGATGATTGGCCAAAAACGTCGTTTTTACAAAAAGAGGATTTTTTATCACCAATCTATTGAACTTCGAGCCAAAACAAACAACGGAATAAAACAAAACGAACGAAATACAGCAATAACTATTTATTGGGCCTAATATACACGTTACTTGGCCATTGGACCCTAAGGGCCCAATTAAGTGCATATTGAGCCAAATGTTTTTCCATGATGTGTTTATTGGGTCTTATGACCCAATTACATGTTAATTTGGGCCTTAGTTATGGATTACATGTTTATTGGGGTTTTGTGGCCCATTTACATGCCTATTGGGCCTAAATTACCCTCTTACATGTTATTGGGCCTTTGTGGTCTAACTACATGCTAATAGGGCTTGGAATGGAAATTTCACATGTTAATAGACCGTAACTACACCTTTGCGAAATCATTAAACGTTGTATACTTATATATGTGCCTTGTGAATACAAAAACATACCACAAATACGTAAACATTAAACATAGTAAAAAGGGGTTAAGAATCTAGTGAGACATGTTGATTGGCACCTCTGAGTGTACAATCGTAACCTGTAGTTATAATCAGAGTTTCCTGGTAGGAAAGCGGGAGTTTGTGTATAGATCTATATGGGGTGACCCCCCACGCCTTAGTTGTTCGCTACAGCTAGACTAGGCCAGTGTAGGGCGACAACATCCTTAGCAAGACCGGCATTTGGAAAAATACCAAGACGGGCGACCTAGTCATTATCATGCATGGTTATAACGGCTCATATAGGGATTCAATACCAAAAGATAACCTTTTGAAGATAAATTCTTTAATTGTGTCAATGCGAAACGACTTATTTAACGATACAATAATCTAAATGATGTTATAAAACAGAAAATATCGAATTTTCTAAGGAGATTATTCATATACAGTTATCATTTATTCAAAATACAATGAATCTAAACTACACTCATACAAGTTTTAACTATCAAATTCACACATGCATTTATACTCGATTTTTCACATCATTTTCAAAACATTTTACAGAAAATATCGGATTTTCTGGGTTTTTATGAAAGATACAAGGACTTTTACTCAAATATACATATGAACTCACCAACAATATATATTTTGACCGTTTTCAAAATAACTTGTATTCTCAGGTAATCGTTAAGCCGGAAGATTTACAAGTGTGTATGTTTCGTTTATGTAATAGCACTTATCGTACTTTTAACAATTTGAACTTATGTATTTTAACAATGTACTTGATGTGAACAATGCTAGTTGTATTATGTAATGTTGGTGATGATTGTGTTATGATTCATGTATATTCATTGTGATGATTATTCAATTGTTAGTCACACGAGCCCCCAGACGTTTCCGCCGTCTGGTTCGGGGGTGTGACAATATATATATATATATATATATATATATATATATATATATATATATATATATATATATATATATATATATTGATGTGATTGCAACAAATACATATACAAGTAAATGAGAATAAACTGTTAAAAACTGAACATGTTATCACATTTGTATATATATTTGACTATTAACATGTGCTATCATTTATCGAAATCACTATAACCTGTGTTATCATTTTGGTGTGTTTATGTTTCTAATGACGTGACCATATTTAGGGGGTAAAGCAAAACAAACAGAATAAAACCAAAAGGTTGAAATCCAAATTCCACAGGGAAGGTTTCATCTTTCATCTTATAGAAATCATACTTTACCTACATTACGTTCCAAATTATCCCACTAACCAACATTTAACTAAAATTACTTTCTAATAGAACAAGTAAATAACATAATTAACCAAAATTTCTATTATTTGTCACATATAATGCTAAGTACCGAAAATAATGATGTATTTCTATATTTCAACATGCCTTAATTTTCACAAAAGGAAGTTTAGTAGTCAAAATAATGATGTATTCATGAATCAATCAAAGCACGATCCACATAGAAACTCAAACTATCAGATACTCTTGTTGTGTAGTCAAATAGAAACAAAAACAAAACAAAGCATGAGCCAGCAGGTCAAATTGCAACAGGTATAAAGAGTTGAATACTGTAAAATAAAAGCAGTTGTTTTGTTATCACTTACATTCAAGCCAAGTTTGAACTTCAAACTTTGAAGTCCAAACATGTGATTTTTGCATGGAGATGACGAGGTCGAGGATGACTGCGATGTTGCGACGAGCCGACGGGTGACGACCACTTGATGACTGGCGAGACTGAAAATAGAACGAAGAGACTGAAAATAGAACGAAGATTTTTTTAACGAGAAAATAGAACGAGGGAGCTAGAATCGATCAAACAAGGATAATCTTAACTCATAAAGGAATAAAGGATATTGGGTAATTCTGTAATTGGGTCATTCATTATTTGTTTTAATATATTTCGGGTAATCGGGTATACACGAAACCCAAAAAACTTACCCTTTACCCGACTTGAAAAAAAATCGGGTTACCCAATTACCCGAAAAAATTAACCCGATACCCGATTTACCCTACCCGATTTACCCGATACCCGAAAAAACGGGCGGGTAATTCGGGTAACGGGTATTTTCGACAGGGCTATTATTCACATCCCATAGTTAGATAACGTGCGTCCAAGTGACGTGTATAAACCTTAACTTGTGCGAAAGAGGTAATTAACTATTTAAACCTTAGAGGGGATTAAGTACCCTTATTCGTAGGAGAGATGATCGGTCTCTGTTCTTGGGAGATTCATATTGTGAATTGTAGGATGTTTGCAGTCATAGGACTCTTATGTGCCATTGGTCCTTTGAATATCAGGATCCTTAAATATTCATCTGTCAAGAACCTTGGCAGTCAGGAACCTTAAGCGTCAGGATCTTTAAGTATATGGATCCTTAAATTCCTGGAGCCTTAAGTGTCATGATCCTTAAGCGTCAGGATCCTTCAGTCCCTGCATACAGAAAACATTAGCTAGGGGTGGGTGTTAGCCTAGATAACGTCCCTCTGATGCTTAAATTAGTAATGATATTTGAAGAGAATAAATAACAAAAAATGAAGGATAAAAGGTAAATAGCATGTCTACCTTGATTGTGTTGGGCAATGATCAGTCTTACTTACATGAAATAAGATTTGAGATGTATGGCATTCCAGGATCTTGGCAAGGTACTTCCATCTAGAGTAGCCAACCAATATGCCTACTTTCCTGCTTCAGCATCTACGAGATATGACCCTTCCCATTTAGGTGCCAGTTTACCTGCACTAGGATCCTTGTTATTTTGGAATGTTTTCCTTAGTACCAAGTCTCCTACTTGGAATCTTCTGACTCTTATATATTTATTGTACGCCTTGGTAATCCTATATTGATGAGCAGCAGTACGGATCTTGGCAAGATCCCTAAGTTCATCTTTAGTGTCAAGATCCTGGTCTATGATCCTGTTGTTGTCCTCTTGGTTTTGAAGTAGGTATCTTGCTGTTGGGATCACCTCTTCAGTGGGAATCATTGCTTTCATTCCAAACACTAATGATTATGGGGTTTGGCTCGTAGCTACCTTGGAAGTGGTCCTGTCTGCCCAAAGTACGAAAGGAAGTTCTTCTTCCCATCTTCCTTTCTTCTCGTCCAACATTTTCTTCAAGTTGTTGACTATAATTTTATTATTGGATTCAGCTTCGTCGTTGGCTTGAGGGTGGACAGGAGTAGACATCACCATTGTGATTCCCCAACTTGTACAAAAGTCCCTTGTCCTTTTTCTTATGAATTGGGATCCATTGTCACATATAATTTCGCCAGGGATCCTGAATCTAGTCAAGATGTTACGTTTGATGAAGGAAACTACTTCTTTGTCTCTTACTTGGATGTAGGCTTCAACTTCTATCCATTTTCAGAAGTAGTTAGTAATCACTAGCATTAAGACCTTTCCTCCAGGGGCTACTAGCAGTTTACCCACTATATCCATTCCCCATTTCATAAATGACCAAGGGGATATGATGGGATGTAGAGGTTCTACTGGTTGATGCAGGATGTTGTTATGTCTTTGACAAGCATCACATTTTTGGGCATGAAGGAAGGAATCTTTCTTCATGGTTGGCCAGTAGTATCCCGTCCTTAACACTTTGGAGCATAAGGTTCTACTGCCAGTGTGGTTGTCACAGTCTTCCTCGTGTATATCCTTTATCACCTCTACAGCTTCATGATCTTCTAGGCATGTGTCACACCCCGAAACCGATGGCGGAAATGTTCCGGGGCGGGGTGACGTCATGTAGAGTATCACAACCAATGTACATAGCAAGCATAGTAAACACAACCATTACATTACATAAGAAAGTTTTACATTTGTTTGAAAATAAAGTACTACAAGTTTTCTTAGATACATAGGTTAGAACAAAAGTAAAGACGAGTCTTCTATATGCTCCGTCTTCTTCAAAAGCTTAGCAGGACTACCTGTCTATGGATGCCCTGAGAATACAAGCAGTTTTAAAATATCAGCATAAAGCTGGTGAGTTCATAAGCGGTTTGTTTTCTTATGAAAAATGTTCGTTTCCTTTAGTTTCATGAACAATTGATATCCAAGAAAATCCCGTATTTTCTTATAAAAGTAGTTTGGTTATCCCTTTTGTTACACAATTTGAATCAAGAAAATCCTGCAAATTTCCTTATGAAAATATGATTTGATTTCTCGTTAGATGTACCATACATCCTTGTTTATGAAAAGTTACGTTATCCCAAGAAAACCCTATGTTTTCTTATGTAAAACATTCGTTGGTTATTGATTCTGAAATAATGTGTACAAGTACCTACCATACTTGTATCGTTTGAGTGAAACATACTGAATGACTAGTATCCCGTAGTAAGCATATTAGTTTTGATACGTACACAAAACTAATAAGTAAGTAGTGAACTGGTAGTAATCAAAGACAGTTATTACTAGGTGAATTGTTCACTAGGTTCGTTATTACTTTATCAGTAAATCTCCATTATCTAAGTTGCGAGTTCCATAACCATACGATAGACTGGACATGGCAATAAGAAGTCCATCGTCGTTTTATGACTTTTGTCACCCATGGACCTGACGATCCAACTGTAGCTAGCAGCAGGGTGCGGGGTAGTCAGTCCCGTATAGATCTATACACTCAAGTCACGCTCTCCCTCCAAGAGATTCTGGTTACGGGAGTAGTCCTCCACTCTCGTAATCCGTGTGGAGTGTTACCGAGGACGTGTCTCCAATCATAAGAATAATGAATTTTACAAGTAATAGTATAGAAAATCCCGGTTTATGAAATGACATGAAATCCTTGTGAAATGTAAAAATGTAACATTTTTATAATGAGTTTCACAATTGGTTTTGAAAACTAACTCCACGAGTTAGACGGTTGGTTAATACGGATTTCAATGTTTAAAACGTATTGATCATGTAGATTGTGTTGTACGAAATAATAGTTTTGAGTACAAGTTTCCTTGTACTTTTGCTTGTATTCCCCCCCTGAAAACATGAAAAAAACACGGAAAATGGTGTAGGGGTATGAACTCACCTGACGAGAATGTGCCGATTTAGATGCTATGTATCAGTTTAGGGCTTGAACACGCGTGAGGTTCCTATGTAACATGAAGAGATACATAATTGTATCTAATTAGACTTTGATTTTACCAAGATAGTAGGATAATACACTCCGAGGCACGAAAACACTTCAATTCAAGTGTTAGGAATGATACGGGTTGTATCTAAGGAGTGTAGGGCCTAGATAAGGTGTTTACTCTTCAAGTGTAAACCCTTAGGGAGTTTACGGTCCAAAGACCATATCCCCCATGAGTTTACGGCCGTAAACTCATGGGTGTGGTGGTTTGAGTGATCCAAGGTCTCATCTTGCACACGGGAAAGTTCTAAGGTTGATTCTATGGCTTAGAAAGTGATCGGGACATGAAATGGCCTTGGAAATAGGGTTTACGGTCCTTGGACCACCCTTGGGGAGTTTACGGTCGTAAACTCAAGGGTTTACGGTCCTTGGACCACCCTTGGGGAGTTTACGGTCGTAAACTCATGGGTTTACGGCCGTAAACCCACTCTTGTCCATGTTTGTCCATTTTCCAAGTGTTTTGGTGGTTTGTAGGCCATTCATGCAAGTTCTAGACTCAAATGCAAGCCATGCAAAGTGTTTGGAGCATTAAAACACCTTTGGAAGGTGTTTACGGTTTTGGGAGACGTTCCCAAACCGTAAACTCATGTTTACACTTCTTTGGACATGTTTTAGGGTTCTAAGACCATTCAAACAAGTTTCAAGGCCATTAGACATGCATTGGAAGGGTTAAGGAGCATCAAAACCCCATTAAAGGGTGTTTACGGTTCTTGAACATTCAAGGACCGTAAACTCATGTTCATGGCCAAAAACTCATGATCTTGTGGTTCTAACTCCATACATCTAAGGATCTAAGCATTAAAAGATGTTTGGAAGGGTCTTGGGGCTTCAAAACCACCATTGAAGGAGTTTACGGTTTTGGGAGACTCCCCCAAACCGTAAACACGAGTTTTTGATGCATTTGGGAGTTTAAGACATGGATTTGCATGCATGTTAGGATAAACAACTAGTTAGGAAGGATCACTTACCAAATTGGAGCTTGAAAGTGAAGATCCTTGAGAGAAATCCGATTTTAGAGAGAGAGTAGAGAGAGAAAGTTCAAGTGTGGGAAAAGCTCAAATGGTGGTCACTCCACCCTTTTGTGTGACTAGAGTTAGTGACCCGGTGGGAATACACCCAATACGGGCATTAAACGGAGCTTAATATTCTACCCGGGTAAATAACCATTACCCGTATTAGTCGTAGTCTAGAAATTCTCAAAAGATTATTTAGAGTGTTTTCACTCAAATAAATATTTCGTTTCAACACATAGGAAATAATAGTAATAATTCCAAATGAATTATTTAATTTGAAATTTAACGGAAAACCCAAAATAAAAATGAAATTTTTATTAACGGAACGGGTTACGTTAACGGAATATCTTTCGGGTTGTCACATTATCCCCATGTTAGAGGAAATTTCGTCCCGAAATTTAGAATTTAGATACAAATCATGGAATTGGAAAGAGATGCGGGTATTTCGTTTTCATCGAGTCTTCGCGTTCCCAAGTGAATTCGGGTCCCCGCTTGGCATTCCAGCGAACCTTCACTATCGGGATGCGGCTTTGTTTCGTTCGTTTGATCTCCCTATCCATGATTTCGATGGGCTCTTCCACAAAGTTCAGGTTTTCGTTGATTTCGATCTCATCCAAAGGAATCACAAGGGTCTCATCAGAAAGACACTTTTTAAGGTTTGAGACGTGGAAGACGGGGTGAATATTGCTAAGTTCATGAGGTAATCGGAGTCTGTAAGCCACGGGACCAATCCTGGCTAGAATTTCGAAAGGTCCTACGTACCTTGGGTTAAGTTTTCCACGCTTTCCGAAGCGTATCATGCCCTTCCAGGGTGAGACTTTCAACAAGACACGGTCTCCAACCTGGAATTCCAAGGGTTTTCGTCGATTATCGGCGTAGCTCTTTTGTCTATCTCGGGAGGCCTTAAGTCGTTCTCGGATTTGTACGATCTTTTTGGTGGTTTCGCGGATGATTTCTGGACCAGTGAGAGTGCTGTCAGGGACTTGTCCCTTGACCAGCTGCGTGTCACCCACCTCAGCCCAGCACAGAGGGGATCTGCACTTGCGGCCATAGAGGGCTTCGAACGGCGCAACCTTGATGCTGGTATGGTAGCTGTTGTTATAAGAAAATTCAACCAAAGGAAGATGAGTATCCCATGACGCGCCGAAGTCGATGACGCAGGCTCTCAACATGTCTTCCAAGGTTTGGATGGTTCTCTCACTCTGTCCATCGGTTTGAGGATGGTAAGTTGTGCTCATATCCAGCTTAGTTCCAAGAGCCTTCTGCAGTGACTGCCAGAACCTAGAAGTGAACCTGCTATCCCGATCGGAAATGATGGACACAGGTACACCGTGCAGTCGGACCACCTCTTGGATGTAGATTCGCGTGAGTCTTTCCATTTTGAAGTTTTCCTTGATAGGAAGGAAGTGAGCAGATTTGGTCAGTCGGTCGACAATGACCCAAATGGTGTCGTACCCACTCGGAGATTTGGGTAACTTGGTAATGAAATCCATAGTAATCATTTCCCATTTCCATTTAGGTATTTCAGGTTGTTGGAGTAGGCCGGAGGGTTTTCGATATTCGACCTTCACTTTGGCGCAAGTCAGGCACTTGCCCACGAAGGTAGCGATTTCGGCCTTCATATTTGGCCACCAGTACAGTTTCTTGAGATCCAAGTACATCTTATCCGAACCTGGGTGTACGGAGTATTTAGTATTATGAGCTTCGTTCATGACAACCTCTCTGAAGCCTCCGAAATTTGGGGTCCAGATCCGGTCCATGAAACAATAGACTCTGTCGCTTCTGATCTCAAGATTCTTATCCATTCCTCTCAGGGCTTCGCCTGACACGTTTTCTGGTCTTAAGGCTTCCAGCTGAGCCTCTTTGATTTGCGCAGAGAAGTGGGAATGGATAGTCATAGTCAGTGCCTTCACTTTACGACCTGAGTATTCTTTCCGGCTGAGGGCATCTGCCACCACATTGGCCTTGCCGGGATGGTAGCGGATTTCACACTCGTAGTCGTTGAGTGTTTCAACCCATCGTCGTTGTCTCATGTTCAGCTCCTTTTGGTCGAGGATGTGCTGTAGACTTTTATGGTCGGTGAAGATAGTGCACTTAGTTCCGTAGAGGTAATGTCTCCAGATTTTTAATGCGAAGACCACTGCTCCCAATTCTAGGTCGTGAGTCGTGTAGTTGACTTCGTGTACTTTCAGTTGCCTGGAAGCATAGGCGATGACCTTGCCTTGTTGCATTTGGACACAACCGAGACCTTGATTGGACGCATCGCAGTAGACAACGAAGTCTTCCGTCCCATCGGGAAGGGACAGGATAGGTGCGCTGCACAAGGCTCGCTTCAGTGTTTGGAACGCAGTGTCTTGTTTTTCGCTCCAACAAAAGGGTACACCTTTCTGAGTTAGAGTGGTTAAGGGTTTGGCAATTTTGGAGAAATTTTGGATAAACCTGCGATAGTAGCCAGCGAGACCCACGAATTGACGGATTTCGGTGGGTGTCTTCGGTGCTGACCAGTTTTCTATCGCTTTGATCTTGGAAGGATCCACGTGTATGCCCTCCTTGCTTACCACATGACCAAGGAAAGTAATCTTCCGGATCCAGAATTCACATTTGGAGAATTTCGCGTACAGTTGTTCCGATCTAAGAGTTTCCAACACTAGCCTCAAGTGTTGTTTGTGATCCTCTTCGCTTTTGGAATAGACAAGTATATCGTCGATGAATACGATAACAAACTTGTCCAGAAATGGACGACACACCCGGTTCATCAAATCCATGAACACCGCCGGCGCGTTGGTTAGACCGAAGGGCATAACTACGAATTCGTAGTGACCATATCGAGTCCGAAAGGCTGTTTTGGGAACGTCACCCTCATGGACTCGCAGCTGATGGTACCCTGATCTTAAATCGATTTTGGAAAAGTAGCTAGCTCCTTGAAGTTGATCGAAGAGGTCGTCTATTCGAGGAAGAGGATAGCGGTTTTTGATTGTGAGCTTGTTCAGCTCTCGGTAATCGATACACATTCGAAAAGATCCATCTTTCCTTTTCACGAATAAGATCGGGGCTCCCCACGGCGAGGAACTCGGTCTGATGAATCCTTTACTGAGCAGGTCATTGAGCTGACTAGAAAACTCCTGCATTTCTGCCGGAGCTAATCGATAAGGAGATTTGGCTACGGGGGTAGCTCCGGGGATTAAGTCGATACGCAACTCCACTTGGCGTTCAGGAGGAATTCCTGGGAGATCCTCTGGGAAGACATCAGGAAAGTTGCGGACTTCGGGGAATCTCTCGAGGCCTTTAACTTCCTGCTTTTCGTTAACGACATGGGCTAAGAATGCATGACACTCCTTCCGCAGAAGTTTCTGGGCTTTGATGCACGAAATGATGCGAAGATTTGAACTGAGTTTATCCCCGTAGATTACAAGAGTTTCATCCGAAGGAAGATTGAGACGGATAGCTTTTTCGAAACAAAGGATGTCTGCACGATTGAGGCTCAACCAATCCATGCCAATGATGACATCAAAGCTTTTTATGGAGACTGGCATAAGGTCAATGAGAAATGAATGGTCGTTTAAGGATAGGGTACACCCTACGTCTATCTCGTTAGTGCTCTCTTTCTCACCGTTAGCCATTTCGACGGTAAACTTTTCGGTTAATGGTTGGGATTTTTGTTTAAGAAATTGTTTGAATGCATGACTAACAAAGCTCCTTTCAGCACCAGAATCGAAAAGAATGCATGCATAAGAGTTGTCGAGGAGGAACGTACCCGTGACAACGGTGGGGTCAGCGACTGCCTCTTCTTGTCCCATTGTTAGAACTCTTCCGGTGTTGTTGGTTGTTGCTGCTTTGGGACAGTCCCTCTTGAAATGCCCGACCTCCCCACAGCTGTAGAAGGCTCGACCAACACCCGCTCCAGAGGCTTGATTTGTTGGTTGGGCTGGGGTTCTACAGAATCGCATCGTGTGCCCCTTTTTGCCACAGTTTGTGCATGACATCTCCCGACACGGGCCAGGATTATGGTGGTAGTTACACTTTTCACACCGAGGAAGGGTGCCATTGTACCTGCTGGTAGGAGTCTGAGTGGCAGGAGTAACAACAGGGGTAGTAGCAGCGTGGACCGCTACAATTTGCTGTTTCTTTGAGGATCCTTGCGAACCCTGACCCTTTCGTTTGTTCCAAGATTTCTTCTTGTTTTCACCGCTCCCTTTAGCCGGATCAGAGGCGGTGGTTATTCCCTCGGGATCGTCGCTATGATCAATCAGAATTTGTGCCAAGCACTTGGCGCTATCGAAGGTTTCCGGGTTCGCAGACAAAACATTTCCCTTGGTTGGCTGGGTCAGCCCCCAAATGAATAGTTCGATCTTTTTGCTTTCCGGGGATACCATTCCCGGACAAAGGAGTGCTAGGTCCTCGAACCTAGAAGTGTAGGAGGCAATGTCAGAACCCTTCATCTTTAGGGTCCAGAGTTCGTGTTCGAGTTTCTGCATTTCGCCCCATGGGCAATACTGGGCTATCATGAGTTCCTTCAGTTTGTCCCAACCCATGGCATTTGCCACTGGCAGGGTTAAGGACTTGACCCGGCCGTTCCACCAGGTTAATGCTTTGTTGAGGAAGGTGCAAGCGGCGTACTTCACTTTGTTGGATTCGGAGACTGCGCAGATCTCGAATATGGACTCAATCTTTTCAAACCATTGAGTCAGAGAAATAACACCTCCTTTGCCGTCGAAAGATGTGGGTTTTGCGTTCATGAAGTCTTTATAGGAGCACTCCTTTTGGTGTCCCTGACCACTTTCCTGTAATTGAGGATGCACACCACTTCCCTGACCAACAGATCCACCGGAATTTATTTGCGACATGGCAGCAGCCACTGCAGCAGTAACAGCTGCCTGAAACATGACAGGATCAAATTGGGGAGGAGGCGGTGGTGGAGGAGTGTCGTTGCTTCTCCTGGTAGATCTCCTTCGGGGAGGCATCTTGATCTGAAATGACCAAGAAACAGGAGGATGGAATTTAGAGATATGAAACAAGGATATATCTCATAATGATTTTTAGAGTGTTCTACTAAGCGATAGGACAGGAACATTACTTAAAGTAAGTAATTTATCGCTAAGGGAGGAATGAGTAGTAACACTCGGATTTCCGTGAGGTATTTGGTTCGGACTAAAATACTCCCATAGTATTTTATGTTGAATGGATATTAGGTAAGTTATAGGCCTGCTATACACCACAGTCACTCCCAAGCACATGTTGGCCATGTCTCGAATGAATATAGTTGATCAGGCTATATTGACCCTAGACATGACTACATAACTGCCCAGGTTTAACTACAGTGCACAACATCCAAATTACTTATGCTTTGTTCTCTTCGCGATACGGATTTTGGTACTCGGGTATACTTGTATACTTTTATAAAAATACTTATATTTTAAAAGCATACTTTTAGTTTAGAGCACTTAGGCCCCTTAGTGTTTATAGTTGTATACCATGTAAGGTTCAGTATACTTAGTTCACTATAAACAAGGGCTCTGATACCAATCTGTCACACCCCGAAACCGATGGCGGAAACGTTCCGGGGCGGGGTGACGTCATGTAGAGTATCACAACCAATGTACATAGCAAGCATAGTAAACACAACCATTACATTACATAAGAAAGTTTTACATTTGTTTGAAAATAAAGTACTACAAGTTTTCTTAGATACATAGGTTAGAACAAAAGTAAAGACGAGTCTTCTATATGCTCCGTCTTCTTCAAAAGCTTAGCAGGACTACCTGTCTATGGATGCCCTGAGAATACAAGCAGTTTTAAAATATCAGCATAAAGCTGGTGAGTTCATAAGCGGTTTGTTTTCTTATGAAAAATGTTCGTTTCCTTTAGTTTCATGAACAATTGATATCCAAGAAAATCCCGTATTTTCTTATAAAAGTAGTTTGGTTATCCCTTTTGTTACACAATTTGAATCAAGAAAATCCTGCAAATTTCCCTATGAAAATATGATTTGATTTCTCGTTAGATGTACCATACATCCTTGTTTATGAAAAGTTACGTTATCCCAAGAAAACCCTATGTTTTCTTATGTAAAACATTCGTTGGTTATCGATTCTGAAATAATGTGTACAAGTACCTACCATACTTGTATCGTTTGAGTGAAACATACTGAATGACTAGTATCCCATAGTAAGCATATTAGTTTTGATACGTACACAAAACTAATAAGTAAGTAGTGAACTGGTAGTAATCAAAGACAGTTATTACTAGGTGGATTGTTCACTAGGTTCGTTATTACTTTATCAGTAAATCTCCATTATCTAAGTTGCGAGTTCCATAACCATACGATAGACTGGACATGGCAATAAGAAGTCCATCGTCGTTTTATGACTTTTGTCACCCATGGACCTGACGATCCAACTGTAGCTAGCAGCAGGGTGCGGGGTAGTCAGTCCCGTATAGATCTATACACTCAAGTCACGCTCTCCCTCCAAGAGATTCTGGTTACGGGAGTAGTCCTCCACTCTCGTAATCCGTGTGGAGTGTTACCGAGGACGTGTCTCCAATCATAAGAATAATGAATTTTACAAGTAATAGTATAGAAAATCCCGGTTTATGAAATGACATGAAATCCTTGTGAAATGTAAAAATGTAACATTTTTATAATGAGTTTCACAATTGGTTTTGAAAACTAACTCCACGAGTTAGACGGTTGGTTAATACGGATTTCAATGTTTAAAACGTATTGATCATGTAGATTGTGTTGTACGAAATAATAGTTTTGAGTACAAGTTTCCTTGTACTTTTGCTTGTATTCCCCCCCTGAAAACATGAAAAAAACACGGAAAATGGTGTAGGGGTATGAACTCACCTGACGAGAATGTGCCGATTTAGATGCTATGTATCAGTTTAGGGCTTGAACACGCGTGAGGTTCCTATGTAACATGAAGAGATACATAATTGTATCTAATTAGACTTTGATTTTACCAAGATAGTAGGATAATACACTCCGAGGCACGAAAACACTTCAATTCAAGTGTTAGGAATGATACGGGTTGTATCTAAGGAGTGTAGGGCCTAGATAAGGTGTTTACTCTTCAAGTGTAAACCCTTAGGGAGTTTACGGTCCAAAGACCATATCCCCCATGAGTTTACGGCCGTAAACTCATGGGTGTGGTGGTTTGAGTGATCCAAGGTCTCATCTTGCACACGGGAAGGTTCTAAGGTTGATTCTATGGCTTAGAAAGTGATCGGGACATGAAATGGCCTTGGAAATAGGGTTTACGGTCCTTGGACCACCCTTGGGGAGTTTACGGTCGTAAACTCAAGGGTTTACGGTCCTTGGACCACCCTTGGGGAGTTTACGGTCGTAAACTCATGGGTTTACGGCCGTAAACCCACTCTTGTCCATGTTTGTCCATTTTCCAAGTGTTTTGGTGGTTTGTAGGCCATTCATGCAAGTTCTAGACTCAAATGCAAGCCATGCAAAGTGTTTGGAGCATTAAAACACCTTTGGAAGGTGTTTACGGTTTTGGGAGACGTTCCCAAACCGTAAACTCATGTTTACACTTCTTTGGACATGTTTTAGGGTTCTAAGATCATTCAAACAAGTTTCAAGGCCATTAGACATGCATTGGAAGGGTTAAGGAGCATCAAAACCCCATTAAAGGGTGTTTACGGTTCTTGAACATTCAAGGACCGTAAACTCATGTTCATGGCCAAAAACTCATGATCTTGTGGTTCTAACTCCATGCATCTAAGGATCTAAGCATTAAAAGATGTTTGGAAGGGTCTTGGGGCTTCAAAACCACCATTGAAGGAGTTTACGGTTTTGGGAGACTCCCCCAAACCGTAAACACGAGTTTTTGATGCATTTGGGAGTTTAAGACATGGATTTGCATGCATGTTAGGATAAACAACTAGTTAGGAAGGATCACTTACCAAATTGGAGCTTGAAAGTGAAGATCCTTGAGAGAAATCCGATTTTAGAGAGAGAGTAGAGAGAGAAAGTTCAAGTGTGGGAAAAGCTCAAATGGTGGTCACTCCACCCTTTTGTGTGACTAGAGTTAGTGACCCGATGGGAATACACCCAATACGGGCATTAAACGGAGCTTAATATTCTACCCGGGTAAATAACCATTACCCGTATTAGTCGTAGTCTAGAAATTCTCAAAAGATTATTTAGAGTGTTTTCACTCAAATAAATATTTCGTTTCAACACATAGGAAATAATAGTAATAATTCCAAATGAATTATTTAATTTGAAATTTAACGGAAAACCCAAAATAAAAATGAAATTTTTATTAACGGAACGGGTTACGTTAACGGAATATCTTTCGGGTTGTCACAGCATGTGAGGTATGGACCTGGTACAAAGTTTTTGTATAACTTACCTTGGATTATAACAAACCTTGAGATCTTTGTACTGAATGCCCTTTCATTTTTCTCTTCCTTAGGGATCATACCATTCTAGAGGTATTCCATAATGGGTTGGATCCAGGATCCTGAGGTTGGATATGGATCCTTGATATCGAGATCCTGATGCTGAATTGTCGAATCTGGATCTTCGATTGTGGCGACGTTAGTAGTTTCCACGTGATTATCAGGATCCTTCCGGCTCTTGGTAGGATCCTCGATTGTCGGGATCAATACGTCGGTTATAGGGATATTAGTTTCTGGAGGGATCCTTAAGGAAGATCCTAAATTGGCTAAAGCATTTGCTTCAGCATTGTCTTCTCTAGGAACCCGGTGTAGGCTAAATGTTTCGAATTCAAAGTCCAGGTTTTTGAGGATCTAGAGTTATAGTGCTAACTTCTCTCCTTTCACTGAATAGGATCCATTTAAATGGTTAGTTATTAGTACAGAATCGATGAATACCTAAAGATCCTTGATTTGAAGATCTTTGGCTAATTGTAGTCCCATGATTAGTGCCTCGTATTCTGCTTCATGGTTGTTTGCACTGATTTCATAACTGATTGCTTGGGGTAGGATGTCCCCATGTGGCGATTTTAGTATGATCCCCAAGCTAGTTCCTCTTTGGTTTGATGCTCCATGTACAAATAGTGTCAATCTTCCCATGTTCTCTTCTTCTAGAAGTTGTTTGGCTTCAATTTCAACTTCAGCTGTTAGATCATCACTAAAGTTAGCCACAAAATCTACCAATGCTTGGGACTTTATCGTAGATCTTGGTTCGTACTTTATGTCATATGTGCTTAACTTCACGTGCCATTTTTCCATTCTTCCGGACATTTCTGGTTTTCTCATAACATTCTTAATTGGATAGTTAGTTCTTACAATTATAGGGTGTGTTTCGAAATAATCTCTTAATTTATTAGAAGCTGTTACTAATGCAAGTATAAGTTTTTCAAGGTGGGAATACCTGGTCTCATGATCCATGAGACTTGTACTTACATAATATATGGGATGTTGGTCCCCATTGATATCCTTAGCTAATACTGCGCTTACCGCGTTTGAGGATACTGAGAGGTAAAGAAGGAGTGGTTCCCCGTCTAGTGGTTTTACTAATAGGGTGGTGAACTTAAATATCTTTTAAGATGTTGGAAAGCATCTTCGTGTTCCTGGGTCCACTCGAATCTTTTATTTTTCTTCAAGATGTCGTAGAAAGGCTTGCATCTTTCTAAGGATCTTGAGATGAAGTTGTTCAGGGTTGCCACTCTTCCTGTCAGTCTTTGAATATCTTTTGTCAAGGAAGGTGATCTTAGATCAAGGATGACCTTGATTTGCTCTGGGCTTACCTCGATTCCTCTTTTGGTCACCATGTATCCCGGGAACTTACCCGATCTCATCCAAAAATGGCACTTAGAGGGATTCAAATTCATGTTATATTGGTCCAGGATGTCGAAGGCTTCTTCGAGATCCTTGTGGTGATCCTCAACTTTTTTGGGCATACCACCATTTCATCGATGTAGACTTCCATCGTGTTCCCCATTTTCTCTTTGAACATCTTGTTGACCAGTCTTTGGTACGTCGCACCTTCATTTGTAAGACAAAATGGCATGGCAGTGTAACAATAGATACCTATTGGAGTTATAAACACCATGTATTCTTGGTCAGAGGGTTCCATCTAGATCTATTGGAATCTTGCTGATCCATCCATGAATGTTAGTAATTCATGACCCACCGCTACGTCTATCATGGAGTCGATGTATGGTAGAGGGAAAGGATCCTTGAGACAATCCTTATTAAGATCAGTGTAATCTACACACACTCTCCGTTTACCGTTCTTCTTTTGTACCACGACGACATTAGCTAGCCATCTTGGGAATTTCACCTCCTTGATCATGCCAGTTTTCAGAAGTTTTCTAACTTCTTCTTTTATAACTTGGTTTCTTTCTAGTGCAATTTTCCTTCTCTTCTGGTGTATCGGCCTGAAAGATTGGTCGATGTTAAGTTTATGGGTTATTATACTTTTGTCAATACCTGTCATGTCCTCATGCTTCCTTGCAAACGTCTTGCTTCTATCCTTGAGGAACTTTATGAGATCATGTTCGACTTGTTTAGGCATTGAGGATCATATGAGAACTTTGGCTTCAGGATCCTCAAGGTTCAAGGGAACTTCTTTTATATCATGCTCTCTAGCTTCTTGCACGTCTCGTGCCCCCTGCCTTAATTGATATGCTTGTCACGATATTATTGAGGATTTCATCGAAGTCTTGTAGCATTCCTTGGATTCTTGTTGGTCTCCTATGATCTTCACTGTCCCCCATGGGGTGGGCATCTTTACGCATTGATGATATGTCAATGGAATGGCCTTCATTTCGTGGATCCATGGTCTACCTAGTATGACATTATAAGAGTATAATGTATCAATGACACAAAAACGTTGTACATAATTTACCCCCTTCTATGTAGATTGGTAGCTTTATTTCGCGGATGGTGTGCTTGGTTTCACCGCTGAATCCGATCAACACTGAGGATCTTGCAACTATCTCAAACTCCGAGATGTTCATTCTTTTTAGTGCATCCAAGAGTATGATGTTAACCAAGGATCCTCCATCGACGAGGATCCTTATGACGAAGTAGTTGGTGATGTAGAGAGTAATCACTAGTACGTCATGGTGAGGATCATGGATGTCTTGTATATCCGCTTCGTCGAAGGTGATCTCCTTTTCACTTGTGATCGTTGTGTTCTTCCGTGGTCCTTTTTCCTTCTCCGTTTTGGATACCATGGTGTGCCTCTTAGCTACAGAGTAAGAGGTACCACAAATGTCAGATCCTCCAAAGATCACATTAATTACCGTGGGGTCAGCAGGAGGGGATCCTGGTCTTTCGAGGATCTTTTAAAGATCCTGGTCTTTTTCTTTGGATCTCTCCTTTCTTCTTCCAAGGATTTCTTTGAGGTATCCTTTTCCTAGGAGATAGCTGATTTCCTTCCCGAGAGCTATGCAATCCTTTGTGATGTGGCCAAACTCTTCATGATATGCACACCGTTTCGACTTGTCTTTCCAAGCGGTAGATTTTTCTCCTTTTCTTTGCCATCTTGCTTTGTCTTCAAGATACTACATAGCAAAGATTACACCTGAAATATCCACAGAAAAATAGTAGTCAGTAATCTTAGGAAAATCTTCTTCCTCTTCCTCATCTTCAAGGGCATTAACCCTGTGATGGTCAGGTTTGGAATAAGGTTTTGATTTATAGGATCTTTGGGCCGAAGAATCGGCCTTCCTATTAGGATGATCATAAGAACTTGGTGGGTTGCTCCTCTTTTGTATTTCCTTTTCTTCTTCGAGCCTGATGAACCTCAATGCTCTCCTTCTGACTCCGTACATCCTCTTGCATGGAGTCATCACGAGATCTTCATAGAAGGGAGAATCCTTCTTTAAGCCTATTGCAAAGGCTTCAACTGCAGTTTCCATGTCGATGTTGGGGATACTTAGAGCTTCTCTACCAAACATGTTCACAAAATTCCTAAGGGTTTCCTTAGGATCCTGAACCACCTGATAGAGATCACTAGTGATCTTTTCGAATGTTCCGTTACAAGAAAATTGATTGTTAAATAAATTAATCAAATGATGTAATCGAACAAGGAGGAACATTAAGGAGCCTTTTTAGAGTTGATCATGTGAGGGTGGAACCAAAACCCTTACACATGAAAGCTTCTTTCAAGTGAGTGGGAATGGGAATGATCTCTATCCTCTCTGTAACACCTGGTTTGGATTGGAAAGGATTTATGCATGGACTCGGCGAGTTGGAGGTCAACTCGTCGAGTAGGGTGGTGAGATCATGAAACGCGAATCGAGACCGACTCAGCGAGTCGAAGGTCGACTCGGCGAGTCCAAGCTGTTTAAAGAAAACCCTAAATTTTGGGTTTGTCCCCTATATAAATGTCATTATCCGCCCCAGTAGCCTCCCTTAGCACCATAGAAGAATGTTTACGGCCACAAAACCTCTTGTGAGTGAAGCAAGATCAATTGGGAGCTTACCCTTGAGATTTTGGGGAGGATTCCAAGCTTGAAAAAGAAGTATCAAGGGGAAAACACTAGATGTAGCATCTAGTTCGTCTTGGGCATTGATTTGAGGTATGAATATGTTACCTTAAGCATAAATTCTATTTGAGAGTTGTGACCAACTTTCAGGAAAAGGAAGCAAGCTTAGATCTGGACATATCACAAGGATAAGGTTCTAGATCTGGACCTTCTTAGGCCCCAAATATCATAAAGTTGCATCTTTTATTGAGCTCATTCCCTCTCCATGCATAAGAACCTTGTTTGAAGGTTAGTTTTGGTGTTATGGCCATGTGAGGATATGTATGCACGTAAAGTTTGCAACTTTACGTGATATCTTCACTAGGAGAGTATGGATCTGAAGTTTGAAACCTTAAATCCCACTGTAAAGAACCGATTACGTGAGAACTCGTCGAGTCCGTATGATGACTCGGCGAGTCGAGAGGGTTCACGGCCAAGGGTTTACGGCTAAGGGTTCACGGCCAAGGGTTTACGGCTAAGGGTTCACGGCCAAGGGTTCACGGTCAGGGGTATACGGTTGGTGGTTTACGGTCGTGAACATCAAGGAACTCGACGAGTCCCTCGGGTGACTCGGCGAGTCGGTGAGTGATTAAAAATGAAATTTTTGTTTCAAACACATTCGCTTACGGTTTTCAAACACATTCGCTTACGGTTTGTGGATTTGTTTCAGGTTCATCTGAGTCCAAGGGCAAGGGCAAAGCTTGATGGTGCGGCGTGCACTCTCTCTCAGGCGACCTTATAGGACACTCTGATATTTGAAAAATAAAGTAGTAATGAATATGGATTTGAAACAATTGTTTTGGAATTTCTTGATTTATGGGAATGTGTTTGGTTAATTGAAAATGAAAAATTTCTTTGAAAACTTGGGTTGTTTCAAGTTCGTATCAGAGCCTTGTTTTGAGGGATTCGGGCACACTCTCGGGTGTGTCAGGACTCAAACTAAGGAAATGATAATTTGTTTTCAAAATAACAGTTAAAAAATTTTAAGAAATGAAAAGAAGAGAGTGCAACGCGCGCGATCGGCCGAGCCAAGTAAGTAATTCCCAATGTGTTAGCCATGTTATACTGATTTTTGAGCTTGATGATCGTATGAGACATGCTATGTGTATGCTTTAAAATTGTATACGGTTAGGAGCTTAAAGCCTTAGAATGATTGATTTGGCCATATTTCCTGTTCCATGTTTAGTTGTGGTCCTAGGGTAGAATCTTTTATTCGAAAGTCTATTTGATCCTTTTATGTGTATAATTTACATGCATAAAGGCAACCTGTTATGATTGGTCTGATTGATATGGGTAGAGCAAATCTTAGGATAGCCTAGGACTTGGATTATGCGGTGGTTTGTAGTATATGATTTGTTTGGGGACGAATTGCAGTTATCAGGTAGAGCTTTGGGGAAAGGTACAGGTATGTGTGGAAGGTAGTATTGGGCCCGTACTACTGAAAGCACAAGACCTGTGCCCGAGCCAATGCTAGATCTGACAGCTCTAAGGAGGACCGATGTGGGAAGATCCCCTTTATAGATGTCCTGACTTATGACATTTCAGTTCAGCATGGTGGTGACCGATTCGGGACAGGGGGATCAGGATCAGGATCGGCATCGGGGTCTGGGTCTGGATCGGGCAGTGGTATCGAGCCTATTGATGAGAGACTGCGCGATATCATTGCAGTCGAGGCTACAAAGGGCATCCTTGATGCTACCCCAATCATCTTTGGGACGGTCAAGGAGGGCATTATGGAGATCATGGAGGAGAGACTCAGATCATTCAGGGCTGAGATTGCTTCGGGGCAGATTGGGGCCCGGACTCCCTCGTTCCGGGAGTTCAAGGCATGTGGGGCGCCGGAGTTTTTCGGGGTCAGGGACCGCATTTTCAGCCGACGCTGGGTGGCGGATATCGAAAATGCCCAACGCACGAGTTCTTGCCCGGATGTGGCAAAGGTTGGGTTTGCTTCTTGCATGCTGAGGGACAGAGCCCGAGATTGGTGGGGCGAGGTTACTAGACAGGTGGGACCAGCCGGGGTGGTTGAGATGACATGGGCTGAGTTTGTCCGACGGTTGATTTGGAGTTTGCACCACCCATTGAGGTGCAACGACTAGTACGAGACTTTCATGCTTTGCAGCAGACCACCGAGACTGTGGCGGAGATCACCGCCAAGTTTCGGGAATGAGCTTTGTTGATCCCACAGTATGCTACCGATGAGGAGATGAGACAGACTCGATATTATTCCATGCTGAGGGATGATATCCGGGAATTCTTGAGCTTTACGGGGTGCAAAACCCTGAACGAGATGGTTGAGAAGGCCCGTGAGAAGGAGATGGAGTTGGATTCCCGCACTAAGCGGAAGACTGAGCAGGTGCAGGCAGCAGGGGCTCAGGCTAAGAAGCCTAAGACCTCTGATTCTTCGGGTAGAGGCCAGTAGGGTCGGGGCCGATGTGCCAAGTGTGGGAGGTTTCATATTGGGAAGTGTCGGACAGCTGGGATATCGGGATGTTACTCTTGTGGTCAGGAGGGCCACGTAAGCAGGGATTGCCCTAAGAAGGGCTTGATATGTTTCCACTACAACCAGACTGGCCATAAAAAGGCCGATTGTCCGAGATTGCAGGGAGGAGGGGGAGCAGTGGCGGCGCCCACGCCCGCCACAATGAGGATTACCGACGGTCGCCCTACTAAGGCGGAAGCTCCAGTAGTGAGGAGCCGTGTATTTCAGCTAACTACCGAGGAGGCACGAGCAGCGCTAGACGTAGTGACTGGTACGTATTCATTCTTCCCTACTCTATGTAGTTGTTTCGCTTATGTGTACTATATGCTTGTATAGGGACCTTTTTGGTCAATGGTATGTCTGCTCATGTCTTGTTTGATTGGGGTGCTACCCGATCGTTCGTATCTCTTGCGCTCAGCAAGAAGTTCCGGGACACGCCGGGAACGTTGGATTCCCCGCTAGAGGTGGAGATTGCGGATGACCGCACCGTTAGTGCTGCGAGGGTGTATCGAGATTGTGTCCTGAATGTGCTTGGTAAGAGATTTCGTGTCGACCTAGTCCCGATACCGTTGCGAGGGCTGAAAGTGATTATCGAAATGGATTGGTTGGGGGCCAACGGGGCCATGATTGACTGCGAGCATCAGTTGGTGAAGGTTCGAACCCCAAGTGGGGGAGAATTGGTGATACATGGTGATAAGGCATCGCAGGGGCCGACCCTCTGTTCGGCTGCGAGGGTTAGGAGGTTCCTGCAGCAGGGTTGTTCGAGATTTCTGGCATATATCTCGGATACAAGGTTAGAGATCACGAAGGATATAGGCAGTGTGCCGGTTGTTCAGGACTTTTGGGATGTTTTCCCCGAGGAGTTACCAGGAGTGCCTCCGGAGAGGCAAGTGGAGTTTCGTATTGATTTAGTGTCGGGTGCCGCTCCGATGGAAAAGGCACCATATCAGTTGGCACCACCCGAGATGCAGGAGTTATCTACACAGCTTCAGGAGCTGTTAGAACGAGGGTTCATTCGTCCGAGCAGTTCCCCGTGGGAAGCACCAATTCTTTTCGTGAAAAAGAAGGATGGATCCCACAGGATGTGTATTGATTATAGGGAACTAAACAAGCTAACGGTGAAGAACCGTTATCCGTTGCCAAGGATCGATGATTTGTTCGATCAACTGCAGGGTGTGTCTTGGTTTTCCAATATTGATCTTCGGTCGGGATACCATCAGAGGAGGATTCGGGATGAAGATATACTGAAGACAGCTTTCATGACTCGGTATGGGCATTATGAGTTTGTAGTGATGTTGTTTGGGCTCACCAATGCCCCAGCAGCATTCATGGACCTTATGAATAGGGTGTGTAGACCGGTGCTGGATCGGCCGATGATCGTTTTCATTGATGATATCCTGGTCTATTCTAAGACTAGGGAGCAGCACGAACAACACTTAAGGGAGGTGCTGGAGACCCTAAGGGCGGAGAAGTTATATGCCAAGTTCTCCAAGTGTGATTTCTGGCTGCGAGAGGTACAATTCTTGGGGCATATCATCAATCAGTAGGGTATTTCGGTTGATCCAGCCAAGGTTGAGGCTGTGATGCGGTGGGAAGTACCGAAGAATGCATCAGAGATTCGTAGCTTCTTGGGTTTAGCGGGTTATTACCGGAGAATTATTCAGGACTTCTCCAAGATTGTTGTGCCATTGACACGACTAACCAAGAAGAATGTGACGTTTCGGTGGGGTACGGATCAGCAGTTGGCCTTCGAGACCTTGAGGCGGAGATTGTGCGAGGCTCTGATCCTTGTTTTACCAGAGGGATTAGATGATCTGGTGGTGTACTGTGACGCATCAATTTCAGGGTTAGGTGTGGTACTGATGCAAAGAGGGCACGTGATAGCATATGCCTCGCGACAACTGAAGCCTCATGAGGCGAATTACCCCACTCACGATCTGGAACTGGGGTAAGTGGTATTTGCCCTCACGATTTGGAGGCATTATTTGTACGGAGTACGGTGTACCATTTACACCGACCACAAGACTCTGAAGTATTTGATGGACCAGCAAAACCTCAACATGCGACAGAGAAGGTGGTTGGATGTGCTGAAGGATTATGACTGTGAGATCCTATACCATCCAGGGAAGGCCAACGTAGTGGCTGACGCTTTGAGCCGTAAGACGAAAGGTTCCCCGATTGGGAATGTGTGTTTGAGGATGACAGTGATCTCTCTATTGTTGGAGATAATCAAAGAGGCTCAGGTTGAGAGAGTAAAGAAAGAGAACTGGAAGGTAGAAAGGATCCGAGGGCAGTATCCTTTGTTTGTTAAGGATAGTCGAGGCCTATTGACGCAGTGTGGTCGGGTTTGGGTACCGACGACTGGGGAGTGAGACAAAAGATATTGGAGGAAGCGCATAAGTGCAGGTTCTCTATACATCCAGGAGCAACAAAAATGTATAGGGACTTGAGGCTGAGTTATTGGTGGTCATGCATGAAGCGGGAAATTGTGTGGTTTGTAGAGCGGTGCTTGACTTGCAGGAAGGTCAAGGTCGAGCATCAGCGGCCTCATGGTAAGTTCCAACCGCTACCCATTACCATGAGGAAGTGGGAGGAGATCACGATGGACTTCATTACGAAGTTGCCAAAGACGGCGAGGGGTGTGGATGTCATATGGGTGATTGTGGATAGACTGACCAAGAGTGCCCATTTCATTCCGATATCAAAAATTATATCCGCAGAGAAGTTGGGGATATTTACGTGCGTGAGGTGGTGGCTAGACATGGGGTTCCTGTGTCGGTAGTTTCAGATCGTGATGTTCGGTTCACATCCAGGTTCTGGAAGAAATTCCACGAGGAGTTGGGCACTCAGCTACATTTTAGCACAGCGTACCAGCCCCAGACCAATGGTCAGAGTGAGAGAACAATCCAGACACTGGAGGATATGCCACAGGCATGCGTGTTGGATTTTGGAGGGAGTTGGTATACGTATCTCCCACTAGCGGAGTTTTCTTACAATAACAGTTACCATGCCAGTATCGACCGAGATCCATTCAAAATGTTATATGGTGGAGGTGTTGAACCCCAGTTTGTTGGGATGAGGTTGGACACCGGGTCATGGGAAGCAATGAAGTGGTGCTCAAGACCACTGGGTTGATTCAGCAGGTGCGCGACCGATTGTTGGTCGCGCAGAGCCGTCAGAAAAGCTATGCTGACCGACGGCGATCAGATCTTGAGTTTTAGGTGGGGGATTTCGTGTTGCTGAAGGTGTCGCCCTGGAAGGGGATCATTAGGTTTCGGAAAAGGGGCAAGCTAGGGCCCCGATATATAGGACCGTTCTGGATTATCGACCGGGTAGGTAAGGTAGCCTACCGCTTGTGGTTGCCGGCATAACTTAGCCAGATTCACAACATATTCCATGTCTCACAACTTAGGAAGTGTGTCACAGACGAGGCTGCGGTTGTCTCGTTGAGTGATATCCAAGTGGATGAGAGCTTGAACTACATCGAGAAGCCCGTTTCCATCTTGGATAGGAAAACGAAGGTTCTTCGGAATAAGGAAGTAAGACTGGTGAAAGTGCAATGGCAACATCGGAAGGGCTCCGAATGGACTTGGGAACCGGAAGAGGAGATGCTCATTACCCCAATTTGTTTGAGTCAGCAGACTTCGAGGACGAAGTCTAGTTCAAGTGGGGGAGACTTGCAACACCTGGTTTGGATTGGAAAAGATTTATGCATGGACTCGGCGAGTTGGAGGTCAACTCGTCGAGTAGGGTCGTGAGATCATGAAACGTGGATCGGGACCGACTCAGCGAGTCCAAGCTGTTTAAAGAAAACCCTAAATTTTGGGTTTGCCCCCTATATAAACGTCATTATCCGTCCCAGTAGCCCCCCTTAGCACCATAGAAGAACGTTTACGGCCACAAACCCTCTTGTTAGTGAAGCAAGATCAATTGGGAGCTTACCCTTGAGATTTTGGAGAGGATTCCAAGCTTGAAGAAGAAGTATCAAGGGGAAAACACTAGATCTAGCATCTAGTTTGTCTTGTGCATTGATTTGAGGTATGAATTTGTTACCTTAAGCATAAATTCTATTTGAGAGTTGTGACCAACTTTGAGGAAATGGAAGCAAGCTTAGATCTGGACATATCACAAGGATAAGGTTCCAGATCTGGACTTTCTTAGGCCCCAAATATAACAAAGTTACATCTTTTATTGAGCTTATTCCCTCTCCATGCATAAGAACCTTGTTTGAAGGTTAGTTTTGGTGTTATGGCCATGTGAGGCTATGCATGCACGTAAAGTTTGCAACTTTACGTGATATCTTCACTAGGAGAGTATGGATCTGAAGTTTGAAACCTTAAATCCCATTGGAAAGAACCGATTGCATGAGAACTCGTCGAGTCCCTCTGATGACTCGGTGATTCGAGAGGGTTCACGGCCAAGGGTTTACAGCCAAGGGTTCACGGCCAAGGGTTCACGGTCAGGGGTGTACAGTTGGTGGTTTACGGCCATGAACATCAAGGAACTCAATGAGTCCCTCGGGTGACTCGGCGAGTCGGTGAGTGAAGCAGGGAACCCGACGAGTGACTTATTGTACTCGACGAGTCAAGGTCAATATGGACTGTTGACCTTGACTTTGACCAGGGTTGACCCTGGGGGTATTTATGGGATTATGCTGAGATATTTACTCATTAATTATAGACAGTTTGGGAGGAGCAGTGTGGGATATATCCGACTACAGTTTGTCGGTTCAGCCTTTGAGAGGTGAGTCTTCTCACCATATCAATGGGTCTAAGGCACCACGGCCGGCCCATTATGTGATTACGTTATATGTGATGGTCATTATGTGATTTTATATGGAATGTGATTTGTTATGATATGTGATTGTGTGTTTTTGCATGGAAGACCCCGGGGGGAGCCCGTGACGTTGGATATAAGAACATATGGGGTAGCCCATGGCATTCCTAGGTAAAGACCATGTGGGGGAGCCCATGGCATTGGATGTAAGACCATGTGGGGTAGCCCATGGCAGTCCTAGGTAAAGACCATGTGGGGTAGCCCATGACATTCTTACAGGTTTTATGTATGCATAGATTATGTGTTACGTGCGTAGCTTTGATTAGCTAACAGGATATGTGTATGTGTGTGGTATGCTCTGGGGGACTCACTAAGCATTCGCTTACGGTTTGTGGATTTGTTTTAGGTTCATCTGAGTCCAAGGGAAAGGGCAAAGCTTGATGGCGCGGCGTGCACTCTCTCTCGGGCGACCTTATGGGACACTCTGATATTTGAAAAATAAAGTTGTAATGAATATGGATTCAAAACAATTGTTTTGGAATTTCTTGATTTATGGGCATGTGTTTGGTTAATTAAAAATGAAAATTTTCTTTGAAAAATTGGGTTGTTACACTCTCCCTATATTGTGCCACGTGCTCCTCAGGATCTGTAGTTCCATCGTAAGGCTTCTTGATGGGGGTCTGGAAGCGCTTAGGAACTTCGGTATCAGCTATCGCTGGAAAGAATCTGGAGATCAAGTGGCTCGTGGAGGATTCTTCTGGTACTGGTTGAACTACTACGAGTACGCTTAAGATCATTTGTCTTAGTTATTGTAGCTCCATAGCCATGATCGGGCTTAAACATGCATCAAGATCCATAGAGTTAGTGGGAACAGATGTCGGTCTCGAGGATCCTATCTCGCGGAGAATCGCTGAGGATCCTGTGTTGTCAAAGTTCAAGATCTTGGGCTGTAAGATCGAGGGTGCTGAGGCTTGTGGATTTCTGTCCTCGTTCTTTTCACTTCCTTGAGAATTGTCCTATTGTCGTCCTGCTTTTGGGCGACTTGTCGTTCTAGTCTCTTCATCATAGCGAAGATTTCATTGTTGGAAATCAACACAGGAGGATCCTGGGGTCCTCGGGTAACGACTGGAGATGTATTTTTCTTCGGTGCTTCTGAGGCTTTCTTGGGAGCTCCAGCTGGAGGAGGTGGAAGGTTTTTGGAGGAAATGGAAGGAATGGAGGAAGAGGAGAGGGTCGTTTGTGTTGACATGATTTTTTGATGGATTTTGAACACCACGACCCCACGGTGGGCGCCAAATTGTTTTGGTCAAAAAATGAACAAACTAAGATCGACCAAATTGTGTGAGAGGTTGTGATGTTCAGAATAATGCAAGTATGAAATGTAAATCAAAGTGACACAAGTTGTTTACAAGGAAAGCCATTTATTCTTGCTAGGATATCCGACATAAAACCTTGGGAGGTGATAATGATCACCTGCCTTGATGATTTTATTGATTGAAATGTTTGATTACAGAGAAAATGTAAAGAGTATGAGTAAAAGTGTTATTGTCCTGCCAAGTATCGTGTGTAGTGTGATGAATACAAGTGATTTATATAGTCTAAAGCTAATAACAAAAACGCCGGAAAGTTTGGGATCCTCCGAGATCAACTTATAGACGTTGTTTGACTTAGTCTTCCAGGTCTTTTGCATGGTTGTGACGACTATTCGTTAAGAATGAGACTTTGACTTGTTATTTCTGCACATGTGAGAAAGGTAATAGAGTATATAACTGTTATAAATATTAGAAAAATAACGGTCATGATCTTAAAGTATGTTTAGGATCCCGAGGTTCGAGGATCCTAAGGTTTGAGGATTCTTAGACTTGATGATCTTATTGTAGTTCTGAGATCCTAGCCCTAACATTCACCTTGTTGTGCATATTTTGCTTGAGTTACGTAGTACATTCAATGTTCGAAATTTAAGAGGTTTTAGTGGCAATAAAAATTCCCCCTCCCCACTTCGTAGGGGCGCACCAGTAATTTCAATTGAGTTTGCCAAACTCCCCGCTTTGTGGGGACGCCCGAATAATTTTCAATTCATTATGCCAAACTCATAAGTTCAAATGTTCACTTTGCAAGGGACTCAATCTGTAAGTTTTTTATAGGCCATGACCATTTTTCTAATTTTTTTTATTCATATGGACAATTTTCTGTAAAAAATAAATAAATAAATAAATCAGCATAATGACCTTTTTTATAAATTATAAGGAAAGTTTATAATTTATTTTTCTACAAAAAGATCAAACATGTCAACATACGAAAGTCTTATGGCAAACGTGTTAAAAACAAAAAAAATATACTATTTAAACACAATGATCATCTCTATAATAAAATTGCCTAGAGACATTTTCTATAAATTATTTGACATCTTTTGTAATTTATTTTTTACATGAAGACCAAACTTATACATTATTTGACATCTTTTGTAATTTATTTTTTTACATGAAGACCAAACTTAACATGCTAAAAAAAATTAAAATCTACTATTCATAAAGTAGTTAGTTTTTATTATACATTGCTAAAAATGGAATAATCCAAGATTGGAACATAAATTACACCTTTTTTTCACACGTATTAATAAATACACATGTCTAAATACAAGTAAACAACTGATCATTAATAAATTAAATATAGCAAAGAAGGAATAAATGAATACTTCAAAGAAAGAAAAAGAAAAGCTGTTTCACCAACTATTTGCCCACCATTGGAAAGGAAAGTCCCTCCCACTTCACCCACCACCAACCAAACTCGTCTCTACCCTCTCCACAATCTCGCCCTATAAATACTCCCAATAACTTCTCCTTTCATTTCAGGTTCATCCCTTCATCTTCAAAACAAGCTTCTTTTCTCACAGAGCATCAATCACATGGCGGCCGTAAACAGTGGTGGCAGCGAAGAAATTAGTCAACCGGCAAAACACCAAGAAGTTGGCCACAAGAGTCTCCTACAAAGTGATGCTCTTTACCAATATATTCTTGAAACCTCCGTCTACCCAAGAGAACCTGCACCCATGAAAGAGCTCCGTGAGGTCACTGCAAAACATCCATGGTAAGTTTTTGGAGAGACAGATTTCTTTTCAATACCTAATTTCGGGAGGTAGAGTTTCTTAAGAGTTTTTTTGTAATACGAAACAGGAACCTTATGACCACTTCTGCTGACGAAGGTCAGTTTTTGAACCTTCTTCTGAAGCTCATCAACGCCAAGAACACCATGGAGATTGGTGTGTACACTGGTTATTCTCTTTTGTCAACGGCCCTTGCTCTCCCTGATGATGGAAAGGTAGCAAGATGGTGATTTTTATAAGATGAATAGTACTTTACATTTAATTATGAGATATGCTAATATCTTTTTCATTTTTTTCAGATATTGGCTTTAGATATTAATCGTCAAAATTATGAAATTGGTCTTCCAATAATTGAGAAGGCCGGTGTTGCTCACAAGATTGACTTCAGAGAAGGTCCTGCACTTCCTGTTCTAGACCTAATGATCGAAGATGTAAGTATATAAAAGGAAGATGAGAGT
Organism: Lactuca virosa; assembly: GCF_052849685.1. Classification (NCBI taxonomy): domain Eukaryota; kingdom Viridiplantae; phylum Streptophyta; class Magnoliopsida; order Asterales; family Asteraceae; genus Lactuca; species Lactuca virosa. The sequence continues at coordinate 211,719,112 of NC_136428.1, read as the reverse complement.
AAAAGAGTTTGATCTTTTTAACTCTTTGAGAGAAAAAGGTGTATGATTTACTTTTTGCTTATGAAAACTTGGTTTTTATATATACAGGAAAAATTCCATGGAAGTTTTGATTTTATATTTGTGGATGCGGATAAAGACAACTATCTAAACTACCACAAGAGATTAATTGACCTTGTCAAGATTGGTGGCGTAATTGGCTATGACAACACCCTTTGGAATGGATCATTGGTGGCACCACCAGATGCACCGCTTAGGAAGTATGTTAGATATTACAGAGACTTTGTGTTGGAACTTAACAAGGCGTTGGCTGTTGACCCAAGAGTTGAGATTTGTCAGCTTCCAGTTGGAGATGGAATTACACTATGTCGTCGTATCAGCTGAAGTTAAAGACAAGGTGGTCATAATTAGGTCACCAATGAAAGCTGGTGTTTGTTCTTGATGTTTATGTTTCAAATTTGGTAAATTATTTCTATGGATTTTATGGGCTTATATATTAACGGTTCATTCCGTAACTTTTTTTTTTCATTGTTAATGGTTTTTTTTTTCAAAAGAAAATCATTACTGCTGTTATATATATATATATATATATATATATATATATATATATATATATATATATATAATTCAATTTTAAAAAGATATAAAATAAAAAACTTTTTCTAAAAATCAATTGTGCATAAAAAAAATCACTAATATTTGCCAAAATTTTGAAAACTTGAAATATGAAAAGTTATTAAAAATTTAATTTGGAGCAAACATTACAATTCGCCGCTAAAGATAGGGTGTGTCACTGCTAAAGGTATTAGCGACGACATATTGCTGAAAAAATGTCGCCGCTAATGCCTCATCGCAAATGCTCTATCCGTCGCCGCTAATAGGTTCATGTCGCCACTAAGGCGTCGCCGTTAAAATAATTTCCTTTTTTTAGTTTATTTAACATTAAAATTATAAAAAGACAATATAACATGTATAAAACATGCTATAATTTACAGAAATATTAACCCAAAATATTAATCCATACACAATCAGTCTAAAATATTCTTCTAAACAAAGTGTAATGTATCCAAAATATTAACTCAAACAAAACATTTCAGAAAATCTTTAAAAAAATAGCTACTCCTCCTCATCACTCTCATCATTTCCTTCGTTATTATTTGATGCCGGCAATAAGCGAAACAACTCTTCTAGTGACCCAGAACAAGCGGAGTCCTTTAGTATCTTTTGCAACATTTCTCACTACAAAGAAAAACAAAATATATTACCAACATATCATACTAGCATTGTACTTTCCAAAAAATTACCAAAATAAAAAAATATCAACACATCAAACTATAACCAACATAACATTATAGCATTCTACTTTCGGATACACTTAAACATACATCATACACAATATATACATTATAGCGTTGTACTTTTTTTCATTCTTCCATTATAGCAGTATACTTTCCAAAAAATTATCAAGCTTCAAAATACCAACATATCAAATTATAACCAAACTACATGATACACAATATTTCATATATATTATAACATTGTACTTAATTTTTTCATTTTTCCATTATAGGAATGTACTTTCCAAAAATTACCAAACGACAAAATATCAACATATCAAACCATGACTAACATATCATTATAGCATTCTACTTTCCATTATAGCATTGTACTATATACTAAACAAACAATTACCAACATATCATTATAGCATCCTCCTTTTTCTTCGTTTTTCCATTATAGCATTATACTTTTTAACTTAAACTAACAATTACCTGTGATTGTGGTGGTTGTTGTGTCATCGGTTGTTCCTGATCGTACATAGAAACAACCGTAGAAAGTTTATGCCCAATGTCTCTGATATGTCCGCGTCGAACACCCAATATTATTTCAAAACATTTTCTTATATCACTTGGTGTTATACCGCTTGTTGTCGAAGAAGCATGGGTTTGTTGATTGATCTCCTGGAGTAAATCATTATGTATTTCCAAAAAATGATAAACCTCATAAAAATTAGATTACTAAACACCCTTGACGATATAAATACTTATATGAAAATACAAATTAACAACTTACATATTGTTGCTCGACTGTAGGACTACAAAATACCACTTGGCGATTGGAATTAGCCTTACGAAATGCTTCGATTCGACTGATATCCTATTTAACATTTAAAATTACATTAATTATACTTTAAATAAACAGTTAAATATATCATAACTTACTTCATTGAAACATGCATTGCTATACGAGCTCGACCCCCCTCTGTTTACCACTGGTTGTTTTGCACGGACTTCTTTGTTTGATGTCGAACGCCTTAAAAATTCGGACGTTTGAAAATGTTCGACTGCCTGCGCCCAATTTTCATGTGACATACCCTTCAGTGTTTGTGTAATGTCATTGGGATATCTGTAGGCCCCCCGATTTGCTTAATATAAGAATGGGCTTTACTTTTTCGGCCCCTGTAAACTTTTGCAAGACTCACATCAATGCTCCACAACAATTTAGCACGCTCGAGATCCAAGTTAACCTTATCCAAATCAAACTTAGTATACAAATACAAAAAAGTTAGTTAATTAAATAACAATCACAACTAAACTTAAAATATTATCCAAGTTACCTTTAGAGCACAACTTTTCCATTCCTTAAAGCGGGGGAAACATTGTCTCAATCAGATACGCCGAAAGGGATGTTCATCTACATATACCTCCCAATCTCATGTGTAAACAAATTAGCAAGCTCCCCGATAGGGGAATATGTGATCTCCCTGTCGAAATCCAAATCCACGAGCTTTACCTTGTTTGCCCGTATCCACTTTCCTAGCTCGATGTTTTTTGATAAGCCCCTTCTTTTTTTGGAAGCTCAGGTGAAAAAATACAATTAAAAATATTAGTCACAATAACTTATAATAAATTAATAAAAATAGCTAATAAATATATCACAATAAAACTTACCATCATGCTCATGTTGACCGCGACCAAAGCCTACTGGAGGTGGTCGATCCCCGACTCCATCACCTCCATGTCCAAGGCCCATAACATCAGCCATCATGCAAAAGAGTATCGCTCAAGTAAACCTCATATGTAGCATGTAAAATTACAAAATGTAAAATATAGAAATACAATATGAATAACAGTTAGTTACCCTGCAAAATTATAAGATAAACAATATAGACAAATAACATAAATAAAAGTTAGACAAACAATATGAATAAAAGTTAGAATTCAAATAAAGTTTCTATTACAAAAAAAACATCTGATTTTTTTAATCAGAATCTCCATCATATACTTCAATGTCTTCTTCATCAGTATCATAATCTGAATCATCATCATCAATATCAGTCTCTTCCTCAGAAACATTATCGATTTTACCTGTTGGCGGAGGTACTTCAGTATCGTCATCATCATCATAATCAGCATTGTTTAGAGCTACATCAACATTGTTTTGGGCAGAGTCACTATAACCATTTTGAATACGAGCATTGTCGGATGGTAGATTCCAAACACTTCGATGTTTAACATGGTCGACGACATAAAGAGGGTTGTTGTTTTGGTTTCTTCGATGATTAACAGGCTTGCAGATGTAGAAAAATTGTTTGGCTTGTGAAGCATATATGAGTTGATCATCTTGGTACGCTGCTTATTCTTTTTTGATACTGATGAAATTATCATCAGGAATATCTCTCGTATCGAACCACTTGCACCAAAATATTACAGTCGAATAATCATATTGATATTGCACCTCCATAAACTCTTCTAACTGGCCATAATATTTCTTTTCCATTCTCACCCATCGCTAGAACCCTTGAGTTTTGTGTTTTGCGTTGTGCATCACGACTAAGTACCATAAACCGAACACCATTGACTATTCATGCAGTGTAAGTATAAACATCCATTTGTGAACCCATTGAAAGGGTCAGCAACTCTTTGTGGAATTCTACAGAGTTTCTTTTTCCATCTGAAAAAACGTATAAACATATGTTAATGTGCTATGTATTCTTGATTCGTTATATTGATCAAACATATTTGGTTGTTAATTATTATTACCTTTTCAAGAAACCAATTGGGAAATTCGGTATGTTCATCACTTTCAGGATGTTCAGATTTGAATTTTCTATATTGAGTAAGTGTTCTTATATTTATCTTTCATTATTTATTGCTACTTTTTTCAATTCATCAATTATATATATATATATATATATATATATATATATATATATATATATATATATATATATATATATAATTGATGAATCGAAAAAAGTAACAATAAATAATGAAAGATAAAGATAAGAACACTTACTCGATGTATTGTGTGAGTTCTTGACAGATATTAAATTAAACCATTCTATATTATGTTTTTCCCTTATATCAAGATGTTTGATTTGCGTTGTGTTGGCCGGTCGACACTTTGTGACAACCCGAAAGATATTCCGTTAACGTAGCCCATTCCGTTAATAAAAGTTATTTTATTTTGGGTTTTCCGTTAACTTTCAAATTAAATAATTCATTTAAAATTATTACTATTATTTCCTATGTGTTGAAACGAAATATTTATTTGAGTGAAAACACTCTAAATAATCTTTTGAGAATTTCTAGACTACGACTAATACGGGTAATGGTTATTTACCCGGGTAGAATATTAAGCTCCGTTTAATGTCCGTATTGGGTGTATTCCCACCGGGTCACCAACTCTAGTCATATACATAAAAGGGTGGAGTGACCACCATTTGAGCTTTTCCCACACTTGAACTTTCTCTCTCTACTCTCTCTCTAAAATCGGATTTCTCTCAAGGATCTTCACTTTCAAGCTCCAATTTGGTAAGTGATCCTTCCTAACTAGTTGGTTATCCTAACATGCATACAAATCGATGCCTTAAACTCTCAAATGCATCACAAACTCGTGTTTACGGTTTTGGGGAGCCTCCCAAAAACCGTAAACTCCTTCAATGGGGGGGGGGGGTTTGAAGCCCCAAAACCCTTCCAAACCTCTTCTAATGCTTAGATCCTTACATGCATGGAGTTAGAACCACAAGATCATGAGTTTTTGGCCATGAACATGAGTTTACGGTCCTTGAATGTTCAAGAACCGTAAACACCCTTTAATGGGGTTTTGATGCTCCTTAACCCTTCCAATGCATGTCTAATGGCCTTGAAACTTGTTTGAATGATCTTAGAACCCTAAAACATGTCCAAAGAAGTGTAAACATGAGTTTACGGTTTGGGAACGTCTCCCAAAACCGTAAACACCTTCCAAGGGTGTTTTAATGCTCCAAACACCTTGCATGGCTTGTAATTGAGTCTAGAACTTGCATGAATGGCCTACAAACCACCAAAACACATGGAAAATGGACAAACATGGACAAAGGTGGGTTTACGGCCGTAAACCCATGTGTTTACGACCGTAAACTCCCCAAGGGTGGTCCCACGACCGTAAACCCTTGAGTTTACGACCGTAAACTCCCCAAGGGTGGTCCAAGGACCGTAAACCCTATTTCCAAGGCCATTTCATGTCCCGATCACTTTCTAAGCCATAGAATCAACCTTAGAACCTTCCTGTGTGCAAGATGAGACCTTGGATCACTCAAACCACCACACCCATGAGTTTACGGCCGTAAACTCATGGGGGATATGGTCTTTGGACCGTAAACTCCCCTAAGGGTTTACACTTGAAGAGTAAACACCTTATCTAGGCCCTACACTCCTTAGATACAACCCGTATCATTCCTAACACTTGAATTGAAGTGTTTTCGTGCCTCGAAGTGTATTATCCTACTATCTTGATAAATCAAAGTCTAATTAGATACAATTATGTATCTCTTCATGTTACATAGGAACCTCACGCGTGTTCAAGCCCTAAACGAATACTTAGCATCTAAATCGGCATATTCTCGTCAGGTGAGTTCATACCCCTACACCATTTTCTGTGTTTTTCATGTTTTCAGGGGGGGAATACAAGCAAAAAGTACAAGGAAACTTGTACTCAAACCTGTTATTTCGTATAACATAACTACATGTTCAATATGTTTTAAACATTGAAAATCCGTTTTAACCAACAGTCTAACTCGTGGAGTTAGTTTTCAAAACCAATTGTGAAACTCATTATAAAATGTTACATTTTTACATTTCACAAGGATTTCATGTCATTTCATAAACCGGGATTTTCTATACTATTACTTGTAAAGCTCATTATTCTTATGATTGGAGACACGTCCTCGGTAACACTCCACACGGATTACGAGAGTGGAGGACTACTCCCGTAACCAGAATCTCTTGGAGGGAGAGCGTGACTTGAGTGTATAGATCTATACGGGACTGACTACCCCGCACCCTGCTGCTAGCTACAGTTGGATCGTCAGGTCCATGGGTGACAAAAGTCATAAAACGACGATGGACTTCTTATTGCCATGTCTAGTCTATCGTATGGTTATGGAACTCGCAACTTAGATAATGGAGATTTACTGATAAAGTAATAACGAACCTAGTGAACTAACCTTCTAGTAATAACTGTTTTTGATTACTACCAGTTCACTACTTACTTATTAGTTTTGTGTACGTGTCAAAACTAATATGCTTACTACGGGATACTAGTCATTCAGTATGTTTCACTCAAACGATACAAGTATGGTAGATACTTGTACACATCATTTCAGAATCGATAACCAACGAATGTTTTACATAAGAAAACACAGGGTTTTCTTGGGATAACGAAACTTTTCATAAACAAGGTTGTATGGTACATCGAACGAGAAATCAAACCTTATTTTCATAAGGAAATTTGCAGGATTTTCTTAATTCAAATTGTGTAACAAAGGGATAACCAAACTACTTTTATAAGAAAATACGGGATTTTCTTGGATATCAACTGTTCATGAAACAAAAGGAAACTGAATCTTTTTCCAGAAAACAAACCGCTTATGAACTCACCAGCTTTATGCTGATATTTTAAAACTGCTTGTATTCTCAGGGCATCCATAGACAGGTACTCCTGCTAACCTTTTGAAGAAGACGGAGCATATAGAAGACTCGTCTTTACTTTTGTTCTAACCTATGTATCTAAGAAAACTTGTAGTACTTTATTTTCAAACAAATGTAAAACTTTCTTATGTAATGTAATGGTTGTGTTTACTATGCTTGCTATGTACATTGGTTGTGATACTCTACATGACGTCACCCCGCCCCGGAACGTTTCCGCCATCGGTTTCGGGGTGTGACAGATTGGTATCAGAGCTCTTGTTTATAGTGAACAAAGTATACCGAACCTTACATGGTATACAACTATAAACACTAAGGGGCCTAAGTGCTCTAAACTAAAAGTATGCTTTTAAAATATAAGTATTTTTATAAAAGTATACAAGTATACCCGAGTACCGAAATCCGTATCGCGAAGAGAACAAAGCATAAGTAATTTGGATGTTGTGCACTGTAGTTAAACCTGGGCAGTTATGTAGTCATGTCTAGGGTCAATATAGCCTGATCAACTATATTCATTCGAGACACGGCCAACATGTGCTTGGGAGTGACTGTGGTGTATAGCAGGCCTATAACTTACCTAATATCCATTCAACATAAAATACTATGGGAGTATTTTAGTCCGAACCAAATACCTCATGGAAATCCGTTCCGAGTGTTACTACTCATTCCTCCCTTAGCGATAGATTACTTACTTTAAGTAATGTTCCTATCCTATCGCTTAGTAGAACACTCTAAAAATCATTATGAGATATATCCTTGTTTCATATCTCTAAATTCCATCCTCCTGTTTCTTGGTCATTTCAGATCAAGATGCCTCCCCGAAGGAGATCTACCAGGAGAAACAACGACACTCCTCCACCACCGCCTTCTCCCCAATTTGATCCTGTCATGTTTCAGGCAGCTGTTACTTCTGCAGTGGCTGCTGCCATGTCGCAAATAAATTCTGGTGGATCTGGTGGTCAGGGAGGTGGTATGCATTCTTAATTTCAGGAAGGTGGTCAGGGACGCCAGAAAGAATGCTCTTATAAAGATTTCATGAACGCGAAAACCCACATCTTTCGACGGCAAAGGAGGTGTTATTGCTCTGACTCAATGGTTCGAAAAGATTGAGTCCATATTCGAAATTTGCGCAGTCTCTGAGACTAACAAAGTGAAGTACGCCGCTTGCACTTTCCTCAACAAAGCATTAACCTGGTGGAATGGCCGGGTCAAGTCCTTAACCCTGCCAGTGGCAAATGCCATGGGTTGGGACAAACTGAAGGAACTCATGATAGCCCAGTATTGCCCACGGGGCGAGATGCAGAAACTCGAACACGAACTCTGGACCCTAAAGATGAAGGGTTCTGACATTGCCTCCTACACTTCTAGGTTCGAGGACCTAGCACTCCTTTGTCTGGGAATGGTATCCCCGGAAAGCAAAAAGATCGAACGATTCATTTGGGGGCTGACCTAGCCAACCAAGGGAAATGTTTTGTCTGCGAACCCGGAAACCTTCGATAGCGCCAAGTGTTTGGCACAAATTCTGATTGATCATAGCGACGATCCCGAGGGAATAACCACCGCCTCTGATCCGGCTAAAGGGAGCGGTGAAAACAAGAAGAAATCCTGGAACAAACGAAAGGGTCAGGGTTTGCAAGGATCCTCAAAGAAACAACAAACTGTAGCGGTCCACGCTGCTACTACCCCTGTTGTTACTCCTGCCACTCAGACTCCTACCAGCAGGTACACTGGCACCCTTCCTTGGTGTGACAAGTGTAACTACCACCATAATCCCGGCCCGTGCCGGGAGATGTCATGCACAAGCTGTGGTAAAAGGGGGCACACGATGCGATTTTGTAGAACCCCAGCCCAACCAACAAATCAAGCCTCTGGAGCGGGTGTTGGTCGAGCCTGCTACAGCTGTGGGGAGGTCGGACATTTCAAGAGGGACTGTCCCAAAGCAGCAACAACCAACAACACCGGGAGAGTTCTAACCATGGGACAAGAAGAGGCAGTCGCTGACCCTACCGTTGTCACGGGTACGTTCCTCCTCGACAACTCTTATGCATGCATTCTTTTCGATTCTGGTGCTGAAAGGAGCTTTGTTAGTCATGCATTCAAACAATTTCTTAAACAAAAATCCCAACCATTAACCGAAAAGTTTACCGTCGAAATGGCTAACGGTGAGAAAGAGAGCACTAACGAGATATACGTAGGTTGTACCCTATCCTTAAACGACCGCTCATTTCTCATTGACCTTATGCCAGTCTCCATAAAAAGCTTTGATGTCATCATTGGCATGGATTGGTTGAGCCTCAATCGTGCAGACATCCTTTGTTTCGAAAAAGCTATCCGTCTCAATCTTCCTTCGGATGAAACTCTTGTAATCTACGGGGATAAACTCAGTTCAAATCTTCGCATCATTTCGTGCATCAAAGCCCAGAAACTTCTGCGGAAGGAGTATCATGCATTCTTAGCCCATGTCGTTAACGAAAAGCAGGAAGTTAAAGGCCTCGAGAGCATCCCCGAAGTCTGCAACTTTCCTGATGTCTTCCCAGAGGATCTCCCAGGAATTCCTCCTGAACGCCAAGTGGAGTTTCGTATCGACTTAATCCCCGGAGCTACCCCCGTAGCCAAATCTCCTTATCGATTAGCTCCGGCAGAAATGCAGGAGTTATCTAGTCAACTCAATGAGCTACTCAGTAAAGGATTCATCAGACCGAGTTCCTCGCCGTGGGGAGCCCCGATCTTATTCGTGAAAAAGAAAGATGGATCTTTTCGAATGTGTATCGATTACCGAGAGCTGAACAAGCTCACGATCAAAAACCGCTATCCTCTTCCTCGAATAGACGACCTCTTCGATCAACTTCAAGGAGCTAGCTACTTTTCCAAAATCGATTTAAGATCAGGGTACCATCAGCTGCGAGTCCATGAGGGTGATGTTCCCAAAACAGCCTTTCGGACTCGATATGGTCACTACGAATTCGTAGTTATGCCCTTCGGTCTAAGCAACGCGCCGGCGGTGTTCATGGATTTGATGAACCGGGTGTGTCGTCCATTTCTGGACAAGTTTGTTATCGTGTTCATCGACGACATAGTTGTCTATTCCAAAAGCGAAGAGGATCACAAACAACACTTGAGGCTAGTGTTGGAAACTCTTAGATCGGAGCAACTGTACGCGAAATTCTCCAAATGTGAATTCTGGATCCGGAAGATTACTTTCCTTGGTCACGTGGTAAGCAAGGAGGGCATACACGTGGATCCTTCAAAGATCAAAGTGATAGAAAACTGGTCAGCACCGAAGACACCAACCGAAATCCGTCAATTCTTGGGCCTCGCTGGCTACTATCGCAGATTTATCCAAAATTTCTCCAAAATTGCCAAACCCTTAACCACTCTAACTCAGAAAGGTGTACCCTTTTGTTGGAGCGAAAAGCAAGACACTGCGTTCCAAACACTGAAGCGAGCCTTGTGCAGCGCACCTATCCTGTCCCTTCCCGATGGGACGGAAGACTTCGTTGTCTACTGCGATGCGTCCAATCAAGGTCTCGGTTGTGTCCTAATGCAACGAGGCAAGGTCATCGCCTATGCTTCCAGGCAACTGAAGGTACACGAAGTCAACTACACGACTCACGACCTAGAATTGGGAGCAGTAGTCTTCGCATTAAAAATCTGGAGACATAACCTCTACGGAACTAAGTGCACTATCTTCACCGACCATAAAAGTCTACAGGACATCCTCGACCAAAAGGAGCTGAACATGAGACAACGGCGATGGGTTGAACTACTCAACGACTACGAGTGTGAAATCCGCTACCATCCCGGCAAGGCCAATGTGGTGGCAGATGCCCTCAGCCGGAAAGAATACTCAGGTCGTAAGGTGAAGGCACTGACTGTGACTATCCATTCCCACTTATCCGCGCAAATCAAAGAGGCTCAGCTGGAAGCCTTAAGACCAGAAAACGTATCAGGCGAAGCCCTGAGAGGAATGGATAAGAATCTTGAGATCAGAAACGACGGAGTCTATTGTTTCATGGACCGGATCTGGACCCTAATTTTCGGAGGCTTCAGAGAGGTTGTCATGAACGAAGCTCATAATACAAAATACTCCGTACACCCAGGTTCGGATAAGATGTACTTGGATCTCAAGAAACTATACTGGTGGCCAAATATGGAGGCCGAAATCGCTACCTTCGTGGGCAAGTGCCTGACTTGCGCCAAGGTGAAGGTCGAATATCAAAAACCCTCCGGCCTACTCCAACAACCTGAAATACCTGAATGGAAATGGGAAATGATTACTATGGATTTCATTACCAAGTTACCCAAAATATCCGAGTGGGTACGACACCATTTGGGTCATTGTCGACCGACTGACCAAATCTGCTCACTTCCTTCCTATCAAGGAAAACTTCAAAATGGAAAGACTCACGCGAATCTACATCCAAGAGGTGGTCCGACTGCACGGTGTACCTGTGTCCATCATTTCCGATCGGGATAGCAGGTTCACTTCTAGGTTCTGGCAGTCACTATAGAAGGCTCTTGGAACTAAGCTGGATATGAGCATAGCTTACCATCCTCAAACAGATGGACAGAGTGAGAGAACCATCCAAACCTTGGAAGACATGCTGAGAGCCTGCGTCATCGACTTTGGCGCGTCATGGGATACTCATCTTCCTTTGGTTGAATTTTCTTATAACAACAGCTACCATACCAGCATCAAGGCTGCGCCGTTCGAAGCCCTCTACGGCCGCAAGTGCAGATCCCCTCTGTGCTGGGCTGAGGTGGGTGACACGCAGCTGGTCAAGGGACAAGTCCCTGACAGCACTCTCACTGGTCCAGAAATCATCCGCGAAACCACTGAAAAGATCGTACAAATCCGAGAACGACTTAAAGCCTCCCGAGATAGACAAAAGTGCTACGCCGATAAACGACGAAAACCCTTGGAATTCCAGGTTGGAGACCGCGTCTTGTTGAAAGTCTCACCCTGGAAGGGCATGATACGCTTCGGAAAGCGTGGAAAACTTAACCCAAGGTACATAGGACCTTTCGAAATCCTAGCCAGGATTGGTCCCGTAGCTTACAAACTCCGTCTACCTCATGAGCTTAGCAATATTCACCATGTCTTCCACGTCTCAAACCTTAAAAAGTGTCTTTCTGATGAGACCCTTGTGATTCCTTTGGATGAGATCGAAATCAACGAAAACCTGAACTTTGTGGAACAGCCCATCGAAATCATGGATAGAGAGATCAAACGAACGAAACAAAGCCGCATCCCGATAGTGAAGGTTCGCTGGAATGCCAAGCGGGGACCCGAATTCACTTGGGAACGCGAAGACTCGATGAAAACGAAATACCCGCATCTCTTTCCAATTCCATGATTTGTACCTAAATTCTAAATTTCGGGACGAAATTTCCTCTAACAGGGGGATAATGTGACAACCCGAAAGATATTCCGTTCACGTAGCCCATTCCGTTAATAAAAGTTATTTTATTTTGGGTTTTCCGTTAACTTTCAAATTAAATAATTCATTTAAAATTATTACTATTATTTCCTATGTGTTGAAACGAAATATTTATTTGAGTGAAAACACTCTAAATAATCTTTTGAGAATTTCTAGAATACGACTAATACGGGTAATGGTTATTTACCCGGGTAGAATATTAAGCTCCGTTTAATGTCCGTATTGGGTGTATTCCCACCGGGTCACCAACTCTAGTCATATACATAAAAGGGTGGAGTGACCACCATTTGAGCTTTTCCCACACTTGAACTTTCTCTCTCTACTCTCTCTCTAAAATCGGATTTCTCTCAAGGATCTTCACTTTCAAGCTCCAATTTGGTAAGTGATCCTTCCTAACTAGTTGGTTATCCTAACATGCATGCAAATCGATGCCTTAAACTCTCAAATGCATCACAAACTCGTGTTTACGGTTTTGGGGAGCCTCCCAAAAACTGTAAACTCCTTCAATGGGGGGGGGGGGGTTTTGAAGCCCCAAAACCCTTCCAAACCTCTTCTAATGCTTAGATCCTTACATGCATGGAGTTAGAACCACAAGATCATGAGTTTTTGGCCATGAACATGAGTTTACGGTCCTTGAATGTTCAAGAACCGTAAACACCCTTTAATGGGGTTTTGATGCTCCTTAACCCTTCCAATGCATGTCGAATGGCCTTGAAACTTGTTTGAATGATCTTAGAACCCTAAAACATGTCCAAAGAAGTGTAAACATGAGTTTACGGTTTGGGAACGTCTCCCAAAACCGTAAACACCTTCCAAGGGTGTTTTAATGCTCCAAACACCTTGCATGGCTTGTAATTGAGTCTAGAACTTGCATGAATGGCCTACAAACCACCAAAACACATGGAAAATGGACAAACATGGACAAAGGTGGGTTTACGGCCGTAAACCCATGTGTTTACGACCGTAAACTCCCCAAGGGTGGTCCCAGGACCGTAAACCCTTGAGTTTACGACCGTAAACTCCCCAAGGGTGGTCCAGGGACCGTAAACCCTATTTCCAAGGCCATTTCATGTCCCGATCACTTTCTAAGCCATAGAATCAACCTTAGAACCTTCCCGTGTGCAAGATGAGACCTTGGATCACTCAAACCACCACACCCATGAGTTTACGGCCGTAAACTCATGGGGGATATGGTCTTTGGACCGTAAACTCCCCTAAGGGTTTACACTTGAAGAGTAAACACCTTATCTAGGCCCTACACTCCTTAGATACAACCCGTATCATTCCTAACACTTGAATTGAAGTGTTTTCGTGCCTCGGAGTGTATTATCCTACTATCTTGGTAAATCAAAGTCTAATTAGATACAATTATGTATCTCTTCATGTTACATAGGAACCTCACGCGTGTTCAAGCCCTAAACGAATACTTAGCATCTAAATCGGCATATTCTCGTCAGGTGAGTTCATACCCCTACACCATTTTCTGTGTTTTTCATGTTTTCAGGGGGGGGGGGGGGAATACAAGCAAAAAGTACAAGGAAACTTGTACTCAAACCTGTTATTTCGTATAACATAACTACATGTTCAATATGTTTTAAACATTGAAAATCCGTTTTAACCAACAGTCTAACTCGTGGAGTTAGTTTTCAAAACCAATTGTGAAACTCATTATAAAATGTTACATTTTTACATTTCACAAGGATTTCATGTCATTTCATAAACCGGGATTTTCTATACTATTACTTGTAAAGCTCATTATTCTTATGATTGGAGACACGTCCTCGGTAACACTCCACACGGATTACGAGAGTGGAGGACTACTCCCGTAACCAGAATCTCTTGGAGGGAGAGCGTGACTTGAGTGTATAGATCTATACGGGACTGACTACCCCGCACCCTGCTGCTAGCTACAGTTGGATCGTCAGGTCCATGGGTGACAAAAGTCATAAAACGACGATGGACTTCTTATTGCCATGTCTAGTCTATCGTATGGTTATGGAACTCGCAACTTAGATAATGGAGATTTACTGATAAAGTAATAACGAACCTAGTGAACTAACCTTCTAGTAATAACTGTTTTTGATTACTACCAGTTCACTACTTACTTATTAGTTTTGTGTACGTGTCAAAACTAATATGCTTACTACGGGATACTAGTCATTCAGTATGTTTCACTCAAACGATACAAGTATGGTAGATACTTGTACACATCATTTCAGAATCGATAACCAACGAATGTTTTACATAAGAAAACACAGGGTTTTCTTGGGATAACGAAACTTTTCATAAACAAGGTTCTATGGTACATCAAACGAGAAATCAAACCATATTTTCATAAGGAAATTTGCAGGATTTTCTTAATTCAAATTGTGTAACAAAGGGATAACCAAACTACTTTTATAAGAAAATATGGGATTTTCTTGGATATCAACTGTTCATGAAACAAAAGGAAACTGAATCTTTTTCCAGAAAACAAACCGCTTATGAACTCACCAGCTTTATGCTGATATTTTAAAACTGCTTGTATTCTCAGGGCATCCATAGACAGGTACTCCTGCTAACCTTTTGAAGAAGACGGAGCATATAGAAGACTCGTCTTTACTTTTGTTCTAACCTATGTATCTAAGAAAACTTGTAGTACTTTATTTTCAAACAAATGTAAAACTTTCTTATGTAATGTAATGGTTGTGTTTACTATGCTTGCTATGTACATTGGTTGTGATACTCTACATGACGTCACCCCGCCCCAGAACGTTTCCGCCATCGGTTTCGGGGTGTGACACACTTGGACTCAAATATCCAAAACTTTGTTTTCTCAATGACAACATCTTTGTTTCTTTCAGGGCGATTGAATTGAGTCTGCACATCTCGAATGTACATCAAACAAAATGATAAAGCTTCTTTAGCAACATAACCTCTCCTTATTTCTAACATAGTTTTTTAGTTTTTTCATATACCTTTCAAACGGATACATCTATATCATACATATTTGATGGGTTTTGAGCATAACAACAAACTTATGTGTTCATGCAACCCTAATTGCTTTGGATCTAGGTTTTTCACTCGTTTAACATGCAATCTTGAAAACCGAAGCAAAAACCCTAGATCTATTACATAATTCGAAATTTTCACAATGAAAGGGTTTAGATGTTTACCTTACTTGTTATGTAGTAATAACAAGAACACCTTTGAAGATCTTTGACTCTTGAAAAGCAAGTGCCTCAAGTGTGACACCTCTAATGGCTTACAAATACTCTTTGCAAGAGGATGAGAGGAAAGAGGAGGGAATACTCTTAGAAATCGGGTCCACTAGGGTTAAAGGAAAGTGTAGGCCAAAACTCCAAGAGGTGGGGTCTTTATATAGTCGAGGGCTGCTAGGGTTTGTTGGAAGAAACCCTAATTTCCTGCTTAAGGTTTAAGCAACCCATGGACCATCATTAAGGAGTCTTGGACGAAAACTTATAGGGCCTCCCTATAATCTTCGTCCACTCCTCTCTAAGGAGTCCAGTAGCCCAGTTTCACAACTATCAGTGATTTGCAAAACAACCCATGTTCCTTTAATCCTAAAATTAATTCAAAATTAATTTATGATTAAATACTAATTAAATAACATGATTTATAATTAATATATTATTCTCATAATACATTATTAAATCATTTATCAACCTCTCTCTCCAAAAGTCATCATGTCAAGTTGCTAGAGTGAAGGAAACCCAAAAGGACCATGCTACTATTAAATCAAGTACATACCAACTATAGTTATGGGCTTCGACACCAAATCCAACAGTCTCCCACTTGGATAAGACTAATAACTATGATTACAAGAATAACCTAAAATTTTGACTAGCAATCGTAGCTTTCAAAAGCTGTTGTCGAACTCTAACCTAGTCATTTACATGTCCTAAGATAAGGGATCATATATTCCTCCGTTCTACAAGATATCGTATGGACATAAGACATGGATTATAATCATTCTCTCTGTCCCAGTACTAGAAAAACAGCCTTTTACGACGCACAATGCATGTCGTAAAACGCTCAGACGACACACAAATGTGTGTCGAGGAAGGCCCTGTCATAACGAAAGACGACATGCTTTTGCGCGTCGTCTATTTACAACACACATTTATGACGCGCAGTTACGACACGTATTTAGGACGCTCATTTACGACACGCAATGAGTATCAAGGAAGGCCTTGTCATAAAGGAAAACAACACGCATTTGCGTGTCGTAACCTTACGACATGTGTCTAGGACACGCATTGCGTATCATTAAAACCCTGTCATAAATGAAGATGACACGTATTCGCGTGTCATAAACTTTAGCAACATTTACAATATGCATATACGACGTGCCTTTACGATACTCTTTTACACATAATACAAAAATATTGAAACAAATATATACCAAAACAATCATTTTCATCCAATAACATCATGTTAAAAAATTGTAATACGTTGATTTTAAAGGGATCTGATTGTACATTGTTATTAAGAGGTTTTCCTTAACTATATAACCTAATTCTACATTGCTATAAAGGGGCACCTTCTTGTTTCAATAACTCATCATTAAGCTGTCTTAAGAAGCTCTGAAACCGTTCATGTATCCAACCAATCATCATGTCTCTTAGTTTCAATATCAATCCCAACTCTTGATCAAGAACACAGAAATCCTACACAATAATCATGTCAGTTGTACAATATCAATATCAACTAATAAATAATACACATGGTATGTATGTATCTATGAGAGTGGGATCAAAATGATCTACCAATAAGAGTTTTGTACTACCTTGAATCAAAGTATTTTTGGTGGCCTCAAGAGCAGCTCCTAAAGGATACTCCTTGCCTGTGTCTGGCAGTTCAAATCAGAAAAGAAAACCATCCAAACCATTACACTTTTATCCTTGTTCATATTAAAATATTCCTTTCTATACATATACATATACATATCTAGAGACTGACAATTAATTAGCACAAAACATACCACCAAACCTGGAAGCCATCCCTGGCACAACCAGTGTAAGGATCATGGAATGATGAATCAAGAATGAAATCTTTTTGTCCTGGATTTTGTAATATAAACTGAAGGACCCTGGAAATGGTTTGGTCTAGGCTTTCATTGTTTTGTGTTCAGAATGAGTCTGTTATAGTGTTTATGGGTTGTTTGTTGATTGTTGAACTTTTTGTGTGTTTACGACCGTAAACTGTGTTTACGGCCGTAAACACGTTTACGACTGTAAACTCTGTTTACGGTCGCAAACCCAGTTTATGGTCGTGTCTTGTATATATAGAGGAGGTGTTAGTCTTTTAGTGGTTGTTGATGCCATAGAGTCCTATCGAGTTGTACCAGACGATTTTTTCAATATAATCGTGTGCAAGCTTGATTTCTTTTCATCTTATTCTTATTCTGTGATTGATTGTTGCTTAACTACTGGTAAAGATCCATATTCGGACCTTACAATTGGTATCAGAGCTAAAACCGGTGTTAAAGCTTCTTTCAATCGATTTTTGGGCTATTTCAACCGATATCTTTGAAGTTCGAACCTGCTGTTAGTGTTTACGTAGTGAAGGGAATCGTTTCTACTGAAAAATCGTGTCATAAGGGTTTTCTGGGAGTTTGCTGTAAACCGTAAACTCCATTTACGGTTGTTGAATCAAAAACATCAAGAATCGTAAACACTGAATCTTCATAAACCGTAAACCAAGTTTCGAGAACCGTAAACACATAAACCGGAAACTCACAAACCGTAAACTGTTCAACCGTAAACACAGTTTACGGTCGTAAGCTCAGAACCGTAAACTCCGTTTACGGTCGAAATCATCTGGACCGTAAACTCGGTTTACGGTCGTAAACCCTTTCAACTGTAAACTCAAATTTTGAACTTAATTTGCTTAATTTGCTTAATCTCAAATGGATTCTCAAGGTCAAAATCATTTCCATGAACTTGACGCTGTTATGGGCACCACCACACGAATTCCAAGATTGATGTCTGCGGATGGTTTCCCCGAATGGAAGTATAGAATTGAAAAGTACATCAAAATGAAGGACTTTAAGGTATGGAGAAGCATTCTTAGAGGCCCTATTAGAATCACTACGACAGTTGCAGGCCAAGTGATTGACAAAGAGGTTGAAAACTACACTGATGAGGAGTTTGAGAAAATAGAAGAGCAAGAAAGAGCTTTAGCCACTTTAACCATGGCATTATCTCCTGATATTGCTCAAGGTTTTCGTGAGTACACTTCAGCTAAAGATCTATGGGAAGCCCTAATTGAAGTTTATGAGGGCAATGAGGATATGAAGAAGAGTCGCCAGGACATGTTGAGGCAAAAGTTCAACATGTTCAACTACATTCCAGGAGAGACTCTTGAGGCTCAATTGCAGAGGTTCACAACTCTCACAACGGATATGAACATATCTGGGATTTACTTGACCAAGTCAAAAATCAACAAAAAGCTTCTCAATGCTCTTCCCAGATCATGGGATATGAATGTTGCTGTGATCAAGAAGACTAAGGATCTAAACCGCCTCACTCTTGCTGAAACCATGGCAATCATCAAATCTTGTGATATTGATGACAAACAGAGAGAGATCAATCACGTGAGCTCATACTCTACTACAAATCTTGGGATCTCATCCAACAATGCTCTTTCCTCAATCATGTCCTCTTCGGGTCAAGGGTTTACTGCTAAACCACCTCAAATTCAGACCTTCGCTGCTGCATCACCTATTCCTCATCCTCAGAATCAACCATTTATCTCCCCACAAGTTGTTCCTTCCCCAAATGTACCTACTGTAGCCTCTTCCTCAAACCCTAAGGATACTGATGAAAATCTGGCTCTAGCTACTGGGCTTGTTAACTGCTATAATGCTTTTGTAGCTGGAGAGCTTCCACCTCAGCTGTCATTTGCTGACCTGGACCAGATTCATCCTGAAGATGTAGAAGAGATGGACATCACATGGCAGATTGCTATGGCTGTTTTCAGGGCCAAGCAGTTTGCTAAGAAGACTGGGAAGAGCAATTGGGGCATGAATGCTGACAAGAAGGTGGGATTCAACAAGAGCACGCTGAGATGTTTCAACTGCCACGAGTCGGGTCACTTTGCTCGTGAATGTCCTAAACTAGATCGCAGGGTCAACAACAACAAAATGATGGTAGCAGTGGGAAACAACCGTGCAGGTGCTGCAGCTAATGGTGAGACCACTATGGTCGCTCAGTCTTTTGACTGGGAGGACCAGATTCAGGCTTTGAACATTTCAGGGCCAGAAAATGCTCACCTTGCTCAGATCGATGATGCCTCATTAAAGACTGATGAAGCTGATCCCGAGGCAGAAATGATGGAGCTACAGTTTGCTTTCATGGCGTCTACTTCTTCTGAGCCCAAGAGAAGCGAAGTAACCCTACCATCCTGTTCTTATGCATGTAAAGAATATGTTAAAGTTCTTCGTGATGAAGTCCAATTATTGCGTAGAGAAGTAGAGGACCTTAGATATGAGGGCTACCAACTTAGGAAAGGACAAAAGCCTCTTAAAGTCCAATTAGAAGCTAAGATAAACGATTTTAGAAGAATCCAGGCAGAGTACAGTGAGAAATGTGAACTGTATAATTATGTTAAAAGACAATATGATGTGCTAACTGCCGAGCTTGATACATTAAAGGAAAGGTTTAGGATATGATAGCGTGCCTCCTCCATATAATCATACCTATCAGTATCAACCCTTGTCCAAAGATGAGATTGCCAATGAATCTTTTATGGTTTATGGCAATCCATCTGGCTTCGTTTCAGGAGGATTTATAAATGTTGGAAGTACTGACGCTTCTTCTTCCTCTGCAGATCATCCTTTAGATCAGGCAAAGCATGGAGTTGGTGTTTCTGTTTCTGTTCCTATTTCTGATGTTTCTATTCCTATTTGTGATTCTGATGTTAAGACTGATAGTATTTTGTGTGATGTTCCTATTTCTGATTCTGTTGAATTTAATTTCTTTGATATGTTTGATGAACTTTTTGGTAATTCTGATGCTGGCAATTCTCATGAAAAACCATCAATTCCACATGTCATACCTTCTGAGGCACCCTCACTTATATCACAATTTGTCTTTCATGTATGCTCCTCTGAGAAAAGTAAGAGTGTCCATCAAGAAAATAAATCTGATAAATGTAGCACAAGTTCGAATAATAAACAGACTTGTTTTAATTGTGGCGTTGGTGGTCACATAGCTAGGAATTGCCATAACAGGATCTTTGTGAACTATCTGTCACCAAGAGGAGAGAACGAATCTCGAGGAAGGTCTTTAATTAGAAAATCCTCAAGAAATTGTTCTCGAATTGATGATTGGAAAGATGACCGAAGTAGAAAAAGAGCTGTTTTTCAAAAGAATAAAAAGGTTTTTATCAACAAAACTCAAAAGAGCTTGCCAAAACCGAACAAGGCTCCGCCAAGATCGGTTTCGTCAAAAAGCAATTCTAGATCTTCAACCACTTCTGGTAGAACATCCAGAAGCTTTGTGCAAATTCCTAAGAAATCTATTTCAAAACCACAAGAGAATGTTGTAAAACCTAAACTTCAATGGAAGCCTAAATCACTTTCTAATCCATCTTTGCCACCCTCTGAAGTAATTACGAATGAGGATCCTAGTTTGAAATCTTTAAATGTTAATTCATAGAAAGTAAAAAGGAAATCCAGGACTGTAATGACCTGGGTTCCTAAATCTAAATGATTCCGCTCATTTTGCAGGGACAGTTGCGGAGGAATGTCGTTCGTCCCTGGTACGTCGACAGTGGCTGCTCCCGGCATATGACTGGAGACATATCCCAATTGAGCGAAATTCAATCCTTTAATGGGGGGTATGTTTCCTTTGCGGGCGGAGATGGAGGAAAGATCATGCAAAGAGGAACTATTACAAATGGAGTGTTAAGCTTTGAGAATGTCAACTTCGCTCCCGAGTTAAAGCACAGCTTGTTGAGCGTTTCCCAAATTTGCGACAAAGGCTACTCCACCCACTTTACCGACAAGGAATGTATGATCTTAAAGCCAGGCATTGTCATCCCGGAAGAATGGATCCTCGTCAAATCTAAGCGGGATGGGAATGCTTACATTATTGACATGAACACCAATCTCCCTGAACAAGTCACTTGCCTCTTCTCAAAAGTCGCCGAACAAAACGCAATGTTGTGGCACCGAAGGCTCGGTCATGCTAACGCGAAAAACTTGAATCGTCTTGCCAAGAATGAGATGGTTCGAGGCCTACCCGTCAGAGAATTTATTACATTTGAAAAGTGCGTTTCCTGTGCTCAAGGCAAACACCATCGGAAACCACACCTGCCCAAGCATGTCAACTCAATCAGTCAAGTGCTCCAATTGTTACACATGGACCTATTTGGTCCGGTCAACGTCCTGAGCATCAACAGAAGCTCATACTGCCTCGTTGTGATCGACGATTTCTCTCGGTTTACGTGGGTTTTCTTCTTATCCAACAAAGCGGAGGTTGCTGACCTGATAAAGAAGTTTGTGGTGCTGATTGAGAAACAGACCAACAATCAAGTGAAACCGCTTCGTACTGACAATGGAACTGAGTTCAAGAACTCTGTTCTTGACCATTTTTGCGCAGAAAAGGGGATAGTGCGTCAATATAGCTCTGCTCACATGCCTCAACAGAACGGTGTTGCTGAAAGGAGAAATAGAACAATGAAAGACGCCGCAAGGACGATGCTTTGTGATTCCAAACTACCTGTTTTCTTCTGGGCCGAGGCGATTAATACTGCTTGCTACGTGCAGAATCGTGTTCTAATCAACAAAGCACAGATGAAGACACCGTATGAAATTCTCTATGGACACAAGCCATCTGTCAGCCATTTCCGTGTATTTGGCTGCCCCTGCACCCTTCTTCATTTGGAATCCAACCCTAAATTCCACGCCAAAGCCGATGATTGTTACTTTGTAGGGTATGTTGCGCGCACCGCGTATAGGGTTTACAACAAGAAGACTAAGCAGATAGTCGAATCCTATGACGTACGCTGGCTGGAGGAGAATGAAACAGACGCTCGAGTGGGTCCTGACTGGTTATTTGATTACACATCGCTTTTCAAATCTTTAAATGTGTCTTCAAATAGTTCAAGTGGATCCTCTTCTGGTTCGAAGATCGTGTATGAAGACGAAGACGAAGAAGTTGTCTACAGACCTCCAACGGTTGAGGGGGAGTCCTCTGCTCCATCTGGGGAGGAGTCCTCTGCTCCACCTGAGGGGGATCCATCTGATCAACCTAATAGTCCAGAGTCTAAAGTTCAAGATGGAACTCCTAATACTGATGCTACACCTCTTACACCCGTTGAAAGAGAGTTCATGTCCAGAGACGCTTCCGCTGTCAATCCAACGTTTATGGAACTCCTCTTTCCCAAAGAAATCGCAAATGAGTTCGAAGCAGATTCATCTAATGTGAATCAATCAGTAAATGATGGAAGTTTCAATATTCACACTCTTCCTGTTTCTATCAATGATATCAGCCAAGACATTCCCTCACGTATTCAACGCAATCATCTGATCGATAACGTCATTGGCCAGCTGGGAGATAGAGTTAAAACCAGAAGTTAGAGTGGAGACGTTAATGCATGTCTCTACTCTTGCTTTATATCTCAAATAGAGCCGAAGAATGTTGACATGGCTTTGAATGATCCCAGCTGGGTGGATGCAATGCATGAAGAGCTGAATCAGTTTGAAAAGCTCGGGGTTTGGAAGTTGGTTGACTTACCGAAGGGCAAAAGGGCTCTTGACACGCGTTGGGTCTATCGTAATAAGCAAGATGATTCGGGTGTGATCGTGCGAAATAAAGCAAGGCTGGTGGTTCGCGGGTTTCGACAAATTGAGGGTCTTGACTATACTGAGGTATTTGCTCCCGTGGCTCGGTTGGAGGCTATTCGCATCTTTCTCGCATATGCTTCCTACATGAATTTCACGGTCTACCAAATGGATGTCAAGACTGCCTTCTTGTATGGCAAGGTGAAGGAAGAAATTTATGTTGATCAACCCCTTGGGTTTGTTGACTCAAAGTTCCCTAATCGTGTCTACAAGTTGGACAAAGCATTGTATGGGTTACATAAAGCTCCTCGAGCATGGTATGCGACTCTAACAAAGCATTTGCTCGAGCATGGATACTCTCGCGGCACCATTGATCAAACTTTGTTTATCAAGCATGTGGGTAATGATCAGATACTAGTTCAAATCTATGTTGACGACATTATCTTCGGGTCAACCTGTCCACAGCTTTGCAAGGAATTTGAAGGTGTGATGAAGAAAAGGTTTGAGATGAGTTCTCTTGGGGAGATGACCATGTTTCTGGGGCTTCAGGTCAAACAATCTTCTACCGGAATCCTAATTCACCAAGCGAAGTATGTGGATGATATGCTGGAGAAGTTCGGGTTCCAAGACGCGAAACCTGCTCTTACACCCATGGCGGAGAGACCTTTACTGACTCCTGATCTTGAAGGCGAATCCGTAGATCAGACGTATTATCGATCAATGATCGGATCGCTTATGTATCTGACTGCCAGCCGCCCAGATGTAATGTTTGCGGTCTGTCAATGCGCACGCTACCAGGCCAATCCTAAACTCTCTCATCTAATTGCTGTTAAACGGATTTTTCGGTATCTCAAAGGTTGCCCAAAACTGGGACTTTGGTATCCGAAAAATCCCGAATTTGACCTTTATGCTTTTGCAGACAGCAACTATGGCGGGTGTGAGCTTGATAGAAAATCGACTTCAGGAGGATGCCAGTTTCTTGGAGATAGACTGGTCTCATGGCAGTGCAAGAAGCAACATACGGTCTCAACCTCAACAGCAGAAGCGGAATATGTAGCTGCGTCTGCCTGTTGTTCTCAAGTCATATGGATCCAACATCAGCTGTTGGACTACGGTTTGAATTATCTAGAAACCCCAATTTTTTGTGATAATGAGGCTGCTATTCAAATCGCTAAAAATCATGTCCAACATTCCAAAACCAAGCACATTGACATCAAAATTCATTTTATTAGAGATTGCTATGAGCGTTCGCTCATTAGGCTAGAACATGTTCACACTGATAATAATGTGGCGGACTTGTTCACAAAGCCTTTTCACAAAGCTCGATTCGATGTGCTTGTGGGATTTTTAAAAATGATTCGTTTTGAGGATTGTTTTTTAGGTTTTTCTTAGTTTAAATTTGAGCATTTCAGTCATTTCATTCTCTTCCATGCACAAATTTAGGGGGAGAAATAAACAAAAATCCAAAAACATTAAAAATTTCAGAAAAATCAAAAATATTGTCTCTAACAGTTTTGCTTGTTGATAAAAGACTGGGAAGTGATATTATCAAGTGATAACAGGCAATCTGAGTCTGCGTAACGTACCCAAAATTGAAGGGTCTTTACTCTGGGCTGATGCGTTGGTAGGCACGAAAGATTATAAATGGACTTGACTAGGCAGAGTTGAACTTAAGAAATTCTTAGACTTAACAAATCTTGACCTAGTTAGATCCGTTCAGCCTGACAATACGATGCTTGGATAGGTTGAGCAGGGAGATATATATGGGAATCGACTCGTCACATTAAATGAACCCGTACTTGGAACCGTGGATTAACTTCTCCTCGATGTGCGGATTCTGTCCTTAAATCCGGTATTGATGGGGCGACTGGTAAATTCCGATAAGTTAGGTCTGTAGAAAATTGTTTTCTTTCTCTTCCTATCTGTCAGTCATATGTTGCCTCCTCTGCGTGATTGGAAGAGATCCGACCTGGACCGCAACATATGCAAATCTATCTCTTTGCATATTAAATCTATGAAATTCTTCCCATCTGTTAGCCATATACTGTCTCCTTTGCGTGACTCATAATCCGAACTGGTACACAGTATATGCACCCTTCTACATCTTAATCCCTCTAAAAACTATAACTAATAATAGTCTGAATTCATCCTCTCTCTTAATGATTGTCTTCTCACCCGATGTAAGGAGTACTCTGGAAGTTCTTAATTACGGGGGCATATCAGGAAGCGGGAAACATGTTCCGGTACAATTAACAATTGAACTCTCAAAGATTGTCTATAGATCTCGCTGCTCAATTTAGGTGGACAACAATATCCCTGGTCGTCGTCAGCTGAATGGTCCTTAAGATATAGTATCTAGGAACTTAAGCTCACCTGTCTTGTAACAAATAGTAATGTCCAAAATCTGTCACGATTTTTCGTGTTTAAGTAGACCACAATACTGGCGATCGACCAGATAAAGATGTGAAGATGAAAGGTACCGACAAGCGGATTAAGGTTGTCTAACAACTTTGATCCCAGTGTCACAAGATCTTGTTAGTAGTGTTGAAATAAATTTTGTTTGTTCAAAATTTAAATTTTCCTTTGTTTTATTTTATTTTTAATTTTTATTCTAATTTTATTTTATTTTTTATAATTGTCAAAATTTATTTTTTAAATCCTTTAATTCTTAAATTTTAGAAATTAGTTTATTTTTAGTTTAATTTTAATTTTATTTTATTTTTATTTTTATTTTTATTTTTATTTTATTTTTATTTTAAATAAATCCTCAAGAGATTTATTCTTAAAAATTTTATCGGGATAAAAGACTGGGTTTTACATTGTGTGGGAGACTGGTTATTTCGAGGAAGTATAAAACAAAGAGTTTACTTCCGTAAACCCTTTTCCACCTCCTCCTCTCCCTTTACAGCCGCAATCACATTCTCTCTCTCTACTCTCTCTCATCGAAATTTTTGTTGAAGTTTTTGAGAAATCGGCCTAGTACATCTCGAAGGTATGATGAATCCGACCAAGGATATGCTCTCTATTCGCCATTCCGACCAAAAACGAAGGAGTAATCGAAGTTTAAAGTTCCGTCGGCGTTTACTGTTCACGAGGAGTTTACGGTTTCGGATCATTCAAGAACCGTAAACCTAAAGTGGTCTTACGACCGTAAACCCGAGTTTTGGTCTTACGACCGTAAACCCGAGTTTTGATCTTACGACCGTAAACCCATGCTTGACTTCCTTTGACCGTAAACTCCAATGTTTGACTATTTTGACCATAAACTCCAATATTTTGTAGTCAAACTAATTTTTAAAAGCCAAAATAAATTGTCTAATTGAGAAAACTAAATGATTTAACTTGTTAAAATCCTGTGTTTTCTTACTTGGCTTGTTTAGTGCAAAAAAAAATGGCCAATCTTAAGTTCGCGGATATGCACAATTTGGCGATCGTGTTGGATGATCCTCCAATCGCTCATGCGGAGTTCAAATCCATGATCTACAGGCTAAGGGAGTGTTGCTTATCCTATGCCATCACAGTAAATCCCGTCATTTATCAAAACATCATCCGGGAATTTTGGCAAACTGTAAAAATGGAAAAGGTCAACGGAGAGATAACAATTGAAGCCATAGTCAAAGGTTGCAAGATCACTATTACGGAGGAATACATCAGAAATACTTTGCTTGTCGTTGATGAATCTAATTTCCCTACTGAAATTGGAATTGAAGATGTACAAAGGGTTCTTGAGAGGATGGGATACGAGGGTATCTACCCTCCCACAGTGAAGAAGCTCCTGCCTCCTTACTGGCGATTCCTGGCACACGTGTTCGTGAGCTGCATTTCTGGCAGGAGATCAGGAGCCGATGAGATCTCTCTCAGAAACACCGGGGCAATTGTCTCCTTGGCTGCTGGCATAAAGTTTAATTTCTCAAAGTTCATTCTTGATGAGTTCTCGGTGAACATTAATGCCATTACCCGGGGGACCAGAGATGCATTTCTTCTTTATCCAAGGCTTATCCAAGTGTTTGTCAACGATCAGTTTCCAGAAATGGTCAAGGATGGTGACAAGTTGGATATCAAATCCTTCGGCCCTCACACAGTTCGTCTTATCAAGCAAAATAGAAAGGGCAAAGTCGTTTTTCAAGGATTGCATCCTCTGGTCAAATTTGGAAAATTTGCTGAAATTGACGAGTCTTCTGAGTCGCATGGAACGTCAGAGAAAATGTCATCTGAGCCAACTTCCTCCGAGAGGGTCATTTCTGAAAATGTCATCACTGTCTCATATCATGAAGAAGAAGAAGATCCAGCTGTTAATGCTGATGTAGCTTCGGAACATGAATTGACATCCGCTTGGGTTCAAGAAGATTCTCACAGGGGGTCGGGGTCAGAAACTGACTTGTATGAAGACCTGGATCTCACAGGTTTTGACAATGATGAAATTCCTGTTAATTTTGGGAGTAACGAGGATTTCCTGACAGGGGTAAACCTCAATGAGTTGCTCGACAATGTCAATGAAGTTGCTAAACCGGCAACTGAGACAAGGGAAGAAGAAGATGTTCTTGAAGCTACACCTCCACCAACCAAAACATCGGCGGAAATAGCAATTCCTATGGTGGTGACGTCAGGGATTCCTCCCCTTGATGTTGTCTTACCTACATCTGCGCCGATGGAAAGTGATCCTCCAGTCACTCAAACTACACCTTCTCCTAGCAAAAGACGAAGACTTAACCCAAGACTGGTGACTCAAAGTGCTTCAGCTCCACCAACAACAACCCCAGTCATAGTCTCAGCTGAGCCAATCAGTGAAGGTCCCAGTACCTTCTACGAAACCGGTGGCTCGTCCTTCCCAACGGACTTCTCTCTCCGAGGCCAGAGCACGACGCTACCTCTGTCAAGTTAGCAACGCTCTTGGCCAGAGAACCATTTTCAACATCACCCTTGCGTGGCAAAGGAATTTATATAGGGGGTGATAACACAGGAGAAGAAGGTCTTACACTTTTTGGTCTTCAGAAGCAGGTCGATGCTCTGAGTCAGAAAAATGTTGAGTTGGATCAGAGGAATATTGAGCTTGACATTAAGGTCGCAGGCCTTCAAGCTGAAAACACACAGCTCAGTATTCAAATGGCAGAACTTAATGAAGAAAATGCTGCGAAGACCAAACAAATTACAGATCTCTAGACTCATTTTGGCTTTCTGACCGCCAGTTACTATGACTTGAAGAAAAAGCTGGAAGATAAGTTTGGGGGCGAATTCAAGTCATCTGTTGAAGAGCCACAGATTTATCTTCCTAATCAAGATGCTCCCATTGCTCCTACAACTATCAGAACCACCACCGTCGTAGACCGCTTTGAAAAGGAACCAGAGCAAGCTCCACGTGGAAAGGCCTTAAAACGCAAGAAGTCGACCCAGGAATCTGAAAAGGGTCAACTTCTATTCAAACGAAGCGCAGATCATAAGGCGCCCTGGGATAAACAACAGGTTACTGTTACGGATCTGGGCGAAAATCGCTTCAGAGACATTTATGGTGACAGGTCTGGAATCATCTCATGGGGATTCCATGACACGATGAACATGTTCATGGTAAGGAGAAAGAGCGGCAAAAATGAACTATACAAAGACGCTCACGACTTTGACTCTTTTACCAAGATTGATCTTATTGAGCTGTCTAAGGCTCCTTTCTCCAATCCTTCAAATAATCCCAGGGCGAGCCAGTTTAAATCGTTTTTGGAAGATCAAGTTGCCAAAGGATTTCCTTCGATGAAGACTGCTCAGTCAATCGTCAAGGTTCACCCCAATGTGCTTGATCCCAAGACTGATCAGCCACTTAAACAAGTGATGTGGCCAGCTACCGCACAAGTGAAACAAGTCCCTGTTCTTCAAAACTACCCTGATGGTTCTCTTGCATCCATGCTGTATTGGGTATATGATGAATTAACAGATGTCGCTGTCATCAAGCTTAAAGATGATTGCATCCGTCTTTATGAGACAAGGGACTTGCTTCAATTTCACAAATGGGACATTCATCATCTTGCTACTCAGCAGATTAAGGTGGCTGAAACAATATTCGAGCCCGCGGCGAAAGAATACACGGCGATGGTGGCTGAGATTATTGAAAATAAGATGTGGAATGGAGCGATGGGAACGTCGGATGTTCTGGTGGTCGACAAGGATTGAGTCTAAGCTAGAACCAAACCAAGGGGGAGATTGAAGGACCCTGGAAATGGTTTTGTCTAGGCTTTCATTGTTTTGTGTTCAGAATGAGTCTGTTATAGTGTTTATGGGTTGTTTGTTGATTGTTGAACTTTTTGTGTGTTTACGACCGTAAACTCTGTTTACGGCCGTAAACACGTTTACGACCGTAAACTCTGTTTACGGTCGCAAACCCAGTTTATGGTCGTGTCTTGTATATATAGAGGAGGTGTTAGTCTTTTAGTGGTTGTTGATGCCATAGAGTCCTATCGAGTTGTACCAGACGATTTTCTCAATATAATTGTGTGCAAGCTTGATTTCTTTTCATCTTATTCTTATTCTGTGATTGATTGTTGCTTAACTACTGGTAAAGATCCATATTTGGACCTTACATAAACTCAACCACTTATTGACAGATTCTCTTTCAGAAGCCACTTATCAGTTGTGTCATATGCATTATCTGTAAACACACAATAACCATCACCCCACCACCTTTTCTCCAAAATCCACATCAAACACTAATTTACAAGTTTTTGTGGTATCAGTAGAGAAGAATAAAAAAAAGAAGTCAATCTCATTCTTCCTTTGTTTACTAAAAAGACTAAAATACCCTTATTATAAATACATGGAAATAAATAAAAATAGAAAATTTATTTAAAAGTGAAACTTTCAAAGCTATTTAGTTTTTGTTATTGAATTTCATTTGTATTTCTGCCAACACAACACGTGACATGTTATGATTCCTTCAGATTCCGATTCCAATTCCAATTCCCTCGGATTCCAATTCTCTTGATGGATTCCATTCCTTCAAAAATACAACTGACCTTCACTTGTTTAACATAAGGAACATGAACAATGAATTTCCCAACATCCAGATCTCCAATTGATCTTGACAAACACAAGCCACCACGCCAACATCTCAAAGGACCAATCTACTAAAAAATAAGTTTAAATAAGTTATATTTTTCTTTAAATATAAAAACTAAATAAACCCATTTTTCAATAACATTAAATATGTTATGTGAGTACAAGAGCCACATCATACATGTGCACCACCACCGGCATTAAGCCGACCAACTTCACCACCACTAGCAGTGACACGCTCTCTCCTACAAAAATAAATAAAAAAATATAAAATTATCAGATACTGAAATAGGACTCAAAAAAAGCATAATATAAGATCTGATAACTTACTCTTCTTCACTGCATTCAAGTCTTTGATCTGCTGATAGATAATATAAGCCTCCTTCTGCAGACTCAAGTATGCAACGTGAATCACCAACAGAAGCTACAGTCATAACTGATTCTTCAACAATCACAAATTTCAAAGTTGTTCCTGATGATTGAATTGAATTCGTAACAATCCATAAGGAAGGAATCAACCCAACTAGTTGCTTATAACTTTGTGCTACTACATGCATTCAATATAAAATCACCGAAACAGCAAAAAGGAAATCTTTATGTATTTTCACAAATCCTGCCACCAAAGCCCTGGGCAACACTGCAATCCATTCATCTCGGTTAAGGTCTGTAGGAATAGATTTCAAGACATTGTTTAATAGGTTGTCCTTAGTATATATATATATATATATATATATATATATATATATATATATATATATATATATATATATATATATATATATATATAGCTTCTGAAGACCCATTATGCCCATCAACTATCTGCAAAGTTCAAGTTTGGTAAGACAACTATAACTGAAGAGAAATGTAAGGGGATAAACAGATGTTTAGAACAAAAAAAAACTCAACTACTTATCCATCTATTTTTTTCTGCCATATTCAAATGAAAAATCCACCATCGTGTGCAAAGAAAGCATGCAGCTAATCAACTATTCATGCAATGCAAATTGGATAGAAGAGCATAACAAACCCCAAAAACAGAATAGGTGGCGACACCATCTCCTAAAACTCGTTGGCAATCACTTTTGAGTAGCGTGAAGTCCTCCCCTTTCTTGGACTGATTAGCTTGACCAGTAGTAATCTCCGATCTGTCAGTCTTCTCACTCGCCAATTCACGCTTCAACAACACAGATAACGGGATCGTGTGATGATCACCATTCTCGTTACCATGGATTTACCAAAAAAATTATTAAAATTACCACAAGAGAAGAAAAGGAAATTATGATGCCAGATACTAAAACTCCATTAACTGTCCCAATAACTCGCTGGCTACATCAAAATATAAAAAGGGTGAGCTTTTTTTGCATATCTTTTGTATAACCATTTCATGAAAGCATGTTGTTATTTTTGCATTTAACCATATTATATGAAAGCTAAATGAAAAGGTTTAAATCAAATATGATTTGTTTGTATAGATATGGTAAAAGAAGAGAGATGAATATAAGGCAATAACCACCTTCCAAAGTAGGAAATGCTTCCCAAGAGAATTGAAAACGGAGATGCACATTCCCATCTGCAGTGCAATCATAATGGTACTCATTAAAAATCAAACAACATACAGGAAGGACGTCTTTATATTATTTCATAGAATTTAATGTCACCCACAAATGGGAAAGCATGATGATATAATTGTTGTATTAGATGTCTAATCCCATAACTATTATTGGTATGTACTCGACCCGAGAGTAGCATGGTCCATTTGGGTTGCATATCATCAGGACACTTTGTTAGGATGGACTCTTGAGAGAAGGTTATATGTGATTTATTAATATATTATAAGTTATAATATATTAATATGAAATCATATGTTTTAATTAGTATTGATCAAGAATGAATTTGGAATTAATTTAGTGATCAAAGGAGACTAATTAAATCTATGGGGACTAATTATGGTAATTAGTTATATTTATGTGTTGGGCTTATGATCCATGTTGGACCAAGTTTATGTATGGATACATAAAGAGTTGGGCCACATGAACTATGGATCATAACACCCATGGGTATGGATTTGGGTTATACCCATGACCCTTGGAATCCTACATATAAATATGTCCATTCATAGCCAAAAACGCCTAGACTTGTACTTGGAGTTCATGGAGGTGTTTTTGGTGCATGGAGATTCTCTCTCAAGAGCCACCTTTGTTCATGATGTGTTGTGACTTCATTTGAGGCTTCCACACTATTGGGGCTAAGCTCTTAAGGCCAATGCATCAAGACTTCAAGCTACATGATAGGTATGTTACCCTAACTAGTATCTTGTATGGTATATGACAATTGTATGCTAGTTATAGGCTTAACACCTTGGAAACATCATTGCATGTATAATTAGTGAAAACATAGATTAAAGGTATTTAGGGTTGTATGTGCACCATAGGATGTTATAGTATGGAAAACCCAACAGTGGTATCAAAGTCATGGGTTGTTTTCAAATTATATTTGATGCTACTTGCTGAAATAAGCTGAAAAAATCAAATCTTTTGCTGTTTGGACAGGGGACTCGATGACTCCATTGAGGGACTCGACGAGTCCATGTGTAAACTCATCCAACTCGTCGAGTTGGTTGTTGCACTCGGCGAGTTGGAGCCCCTGACAGCATATATTTGAGTTTTTTGGCCCGTTTTGGATTAGAATCATTACCATAAAGTTTTTTTGTTTATAAAATTTGATTTTGATGTTATGGTAATGCTTATTCTCATCCAAAATTAAAAGATAATTGTCATAATTTCAAGATTTGTATTAGTTTATATGTTTATGCTAATTTCTTGAAGATTGATGATATAAATTATCTTGTTCTTATGAGTTAGTTTAGATTAATAAAAAAATTATGTGATAACTGGTTTTCGATTCAAATTGATCAAAAAGTTGTTTATAACATGAGTTTTTGTAACTTGTCCTCAAGTTATATGAAAAGTCTCATTTATGAATTTTAAAACTCATCAAATTTCCATAAGTTATGAAAATGAAGAGTCTCATTTTTAAATGTTTTTAAAGTCTTCCATAACTTGTCCTCAAGTTATGGAACTTGAAGAGTTTTTTCATTAAACTACTTTAAACTCATAAGTTATGGAAACCAAAAGTTTTTGAATTGTTCAAAACTTGCCTCAAGTTTTCGACATTGTAAAGTTTCCCCCCATGAATACTTTAATTCCAAATTAAACCCTTGGAATTTTAAAAGTTTTAAATTCAACCCTTATACTATTATAATATTATAGGTTTAGTATTTATATATATATATATATATATATATATATATATATATATATATATATATATATATATATATAAGAACAAAGTCAGTTTTACCGTTAGTAGGCCTCATTCACGAAACAGGTCTATAAGGGGGGTATAAGGTTACTGCCTATAAAATGGCAGTTTAATGGGTGTCCACTCTCACCCACCGCTTCCTTGACTGGTGGAGGGTCGTTAGCCAAACGTGTAGGACAAGAAATTAATTTTCCCTTCATTAAAAGTATAATGATAAATACTAAGTAACTAAACTCTTATAAATTCTCAATCTTAGTTACTTAGGAAAATGCGAATTTGGTGCTAACCCATGAAATTGCACTTTGCACCTTGTTAAGTCGTTAGTGGAGAGTGTGTTGTTAACCGGTACACTAATTTGGGACTGACAATGTGTGGCAAAGGGTAGCTTGATGTTAATCATAGATCAATGGAGCATGTGTGGTTAACCGGCACATAGATTAGGTGGTTGTAACATTAAGTGTACCAAGTTAATTTGCATGGTTATTCACTCCTTGTTTGTGATCCTCGGCATCCCAGTCACAAACTTGAAGGGAACAATCGAGATTTAAACATGCCATTGAATAGTTCAATGAATCTCAAAAGATCTAGGAGTTTCAATTCATTTAAAACCTAATGTTAAATTTCGTTTTTCATGGTGGAAATTGGTAAATCGTCATTTACCTACCTTCAAATATTTTGTAGCTTGGATTGTCATACATGTCGGTCTTCTTCTTGATGATCCATTTACACCCAACTGTCTTTCGACCTGGTACATTGTCAACCAAGTTCCAAACTTGATTGTCATACATGGACTGGATCTCGATGTCCATTGCCTCTTTCCACTTGGCCGACTCAGGGACAGTCATGGCTTCCTTGTAGTTATTAGGTTCATCCAAATTTATCAGTGCACTATCACTGATAAACGTATCACCTTCTGCAGTTATATGGAAACCATATAATACAGGTGGATCGCTAACTCTACTAGAATGTCTAAGAGGTAATGACTCGTCAACCGGTTCAACATGAATTTGTTCCTCAGGTTGATCGCTAGTGTTTGAGGATCCTTCACCACTTGATTGTTAAATTACTTCAAGGTCAATTGTCCTCCCACTTTCTCCTTGGCATATGAGTTCCCTCTCACAGAAAACTCCTTCCTTGCTACGAAGACCACGTTGTCACTAGGTCTGTAGAAGATATATCTGAAGGATTTCTGTGGGTAACCGATGAAAATACACTGCTCACTTTGAGGTTCAAGCTTGTTGTGAGTCTCTCGTCTTATGAAAGCTTCACAACCCCAAACCTTAATATGTACCAACGAGGGAACCTTCCCTATCCACATCTCGTGAGGTGTTTTGGCAACCTTCTTAGTTGGGAACAAATTAAGGATATGGATGGAAGTCTCTAAGGCATACCCCCAGAATGAGATTGGTAGCGAAGCTCGACTCATCATGGAACGAACCATGTCCAACAAGGTTCAATTGCGCCTATCAGTGTGACACCAGTCAAATTTTGTTCAAAAATAAATTGATCAATAATCGTAATTGGGATGAACAAAGTGGTAGAGATTGTAACAAGGTTTCAAAAAAATATAAAGAACACTGAAATCCGAGTTATAACGAAGAAGTTATGACCAATCGAAAATCCACGACAAACCGGCAAAACACTGTTCAGTGTAAAAAGTGAATTTTCGATAAAAGGCGTTTTAGCCTTAACAATCTAAATGAAAGTTGTAGAATATGTTAAACCGAGAACGTTCATAAAAAGAACGTAAAAATCCGACTTCGTATGAGGAAGTTATGATTTTTCTAAGTTTCGGTTTACCAGTAGACAGCTAAAAATTCGAAATATAAATCGATCGATATTTAGCCGATGCAACTTAAACGAGAATCGAAGGTCTCGTCAAAAGTAGCACAACGGTAAAAAGACAGACGAAAACGGACGTCGGATGAAGAAGTTATGAATTTTTAACGGATTTCCTGTCCCGGTCTGTTAAGAAAAATAATATTAAAAATAAAGTCAAAATCAGCCGACGAAGTCTAAACGAAAGTCGTAGAGTATAATTTTACCTACGCGTGCATATAAAGAACGCCAAAAACGGAGCTCGTATGCGAAAGGTATGATTTTCGCAAGTTTTTGGCACAAAAATCAAGAAAATCTTGAAAACCGGGCAATTTCGCATAGGTGGCCTTCGGACACGTCACCCTCGCATACAGCCTCCACGTGGCGTCTTCTGATTGGAAAGCAGGCTCGCGTGTCACCTGTTGATTGGTCCGAAGTCGTCATGCTCCCGTCCCATTGGACCGAAGTTCGGTCCACTTAGAAGCCAACACGCGCCTCGCACCGGGTCCGAGCTTCGCAACCGCCTTAGACTTCGCCCCCGTGGCCTTCGCTGCTGATAACGTGTGTCTTGCTGACTCCTCGCCCTCGCCACCTATCCGATGAGTCACCCCTCGGCCGAACCCTCGCACCCCTATATAAAGGGTGCGAGACTTCTCGGATTTGAGAGGTTTTTCACCCCATTTTTCACCCTTTTTCACCTTTTCACCCCCTAGACTTTCTCACAATCCCCCAATGTGACAACCGTCAAAATTCGAGTCGGTTCTAGATTTGAATAAACTTAGTTGCACATATAGGCACGACACATATTGGACTTAGTGACTAGAAGCTCAGTTATAACCTACTAGAAACTTGGAAGCAACTAGAAACAATGGATAATGTACTTAGATTTCACATTGATATGTGAATTCTACAACTTCTTAACTGTAGAGGCTATCCATATTCGGGTCACTCTTTGACTCGAACACCTTTTCATGAATCATATACACACATCATGCACTTGACCTAGAAGTAGAAATTAGGTCAAAGTCTCATAGAAACTTAAGTCAAAGTTGAAGACTAGGACTAGTATACTTGATTCCTCAATTTCGTTTGAATCTCGGAATCACTACATAGAATGCCAATAAACCGATAAAAATAAATTACAAACATTATTTATAACTATAAAAGAGTTATAATACCATAAGATAATTTAAAGTCTCAAATATTCTATTTATTTTGATATCCAAATTTTTACAAACTCTCAAAAACCCTAAAAACCCTAAAACTTAAATTTTATAAAGTTTAACATCAAGAATTCTATAAAAATAGTTATGAAACTTATAATATTATCTTAAAACAATTAAATTCAGGGAAATATAATCAAGGAAAATAAAAATTTAAGTCATTAACATTCATCCTTAATTTATAAGTCAAAAATCAAGGTTTCATGAATAAAAACTTGATTTTAGTGCACATTTTATATAAAATTTAGATATTTTATAAAATAACTTAAATTTTATAAAACAAAATGAATGAGAAAGGGTTATTATACTCAAAATTTCGGACCCCTTTCTTCCCATATCTCTCTCTCTCACTCTCATTCTCCAACACACACACATCTCTCTTCTTTCTCTCTCTAGAAAACTCTCTCTACCTTCTCTCTAATTTTTTTTCTCCAAACACCACAACCACAGCCTCTTAACCACGAAATTATGGAGATTCATAAGGGTTTTTCAAGCCACAAATAAATTTAAGGTAAAGAACATACATCTCTTGAAGATCCACAACAATGATTTAAGCCATGCATGTGCATTTTACTTCAAAAACCGACTTCTACTTCTTCATATTCTTCAAACTTGTTTTCTTTTTGTTAAAATGGTTTTTAGAACATCATGGAAGTGTTTTAACACCATGCATGTATGATAAACAAGGTTGCATGTTCATGATCTTAGTGCAAAAATCGATTTTAAGGATTAAAACATCAAACTCAAGTTAAGAGTTTTTGAGAAACAAAATTTTGTTCATAAATGAATGTATACATTTTGATAAGTTTTAATCTTTTGATCTCTGGAAACATGACTAGAATATAAGTTTATCATGATATCTTTTAAAATATTTCAAAAGATTTACTCAAAGAAATGATGAAAACTCATTTTTCTAACCAATCACCATGCATGCAATCTGCCAGATTTCTTTACCTGACTTTAAACTGTCATATCTCACTCATTTCTTAAGAAAAATTCGGGATTCTTTTTCTGAAATATAATGTTTTGAGTTAGCTTTCAAACTCATCTAACCTCACTGGAAAATTCAAATATTTCGATTTTTAGCAATTTTTACAAAACTGTTGCTCAATCAGCACCTTTTTGTGAATACTAGTTTTGTATTGCATGTTCAAAGATCTTATTCATCATTAAAAATAAGGAAAAATTAATTTGAGCACTTAACATCATGTATTCAGAGGTATAAAAATATCTTGATTCAAAAGCCTTTGGAACATGTTGCAAAAATTCTCAAAGTAACATCAATAATTTTTACCAAAATCACAAGAATCAAGTTTTCTCTATAATTGTTTGAGCCTTTAGGCATGTTTTTCGACATCAAAAATAAGAAAACAATTTTTCATTGTTATTAAATTGTTTGAAGTTGCATTCTGGAAATTTTCAGCTCAATATATATTTTCTTTATTTTTACATGAAAATAATAATAAAATAGAGTGTTAAAGCATATAAAATACTTAAACTTGTAAATAAATTCTGGAAATATTTGTGGATGACCCTTTAAGTTAATAAACATCTCCCATGAAGTTTCATCGATTTTTGTTACTGTTTAGTATGGTTTTTAATTTTCTTTTTATTTAGCTCTAATAAATCATAAAACCACTTTAGGAAATGTGAAAATATTATTTCTTATTTTTCGTAGCTTGTACCTTATACTTAAGACTTCGAAAAATATTTTGGGAATTTTTGAAAATGTATATCTATTTTTCTTGAATTTTTGTGTTTATAATGGACTAAAAACAGGAAAAATAGTTTTACTCATCCAAAATTCATGAAAATTTACCAGAAACTCTTAAAATATGTTAGGATAATACATAAAATTTTTGATGATTTTTATCTTCTGTATGCTATTTTGCTTCTATTTTCCCAAGATTTAATACACTTAAATGTACAAAAATCAGAAAAATTGTGTTAAACTTTTTGAAAACACATATTAATATTTTTCCTAGATTATGTACACTGTAAAATAGTTACACAAAAATTACAAGAAATTTTCATGATAATTTACTATTTTTCCATCATTTTATGATTATTCATCGAATTAAATGGTGAAAAATAGTTAGACAAATCAAAAATTCAAGATTTACTATTTTTCCATCATTCGTGGAAACTTTTATCAAAATTTTTATTTCGATTTATGAAACCAATATTATTTTTAAATATGTGAGTACTCACCAACTATTTTTGTAGTTGACGCTCGTTTTACATGCTTTTTCAGGAATCATCTAGTAAGAGGCACGTAGAGACACAACACTTGTAGGAGCATTTGCATGTGTTGACTTTTAAATACATTGTAATCTCTTTTAAAAAGTTGTTCAAACTAATTGTAAATTTGTAATGATTTTTACTACTATGGTTGGTGTTGTCTTTTAACTTTTGCTATGAGACCCTTTGTACTGCCACGCCCCGTATTTCCGCTTTAGCGGGGTGTGACAGGAAATGGTATCAGAGCCGAAGGTTATAGAGAATACCGGTTTTCCTTTGGAGAACCACAACTATAGCCAAAAATTTTCAAAATGTTTTTAAAATACCGAACATACTACTAGTATAACTAATTCGAGTACGCATTATTGGACTTGAACTAAGTATAGCCTGGCCAACTATGCTTAATTAAGGAAACTTAATGCGAGGCTTGAAACGGTTATAGTAGAATTATGTTCAAAACAATTTTCAACTTAAACTTTTGAAAAACAAAATTTTTTTGGTGTGCGTACGGGCATTGCATATTATAGGCATTCATCTAGGTACACTTAGAAACTAAGTGCACTTTTATAACAATGCCTTTATTCAGAAATATTCTTATCCCTTATCAAGTGCTAGGTTAACCACTTAGGTTATATCACTTGCCACTCTAGGAGCAATGCACTTAGTACTGAGAATGAGTATTCCTCGGTAGATTTTGACTTTAGATGTAAGGTTAGCAGCTAGATACACACTACTAATAATCTTAAGTCGAAACCTATATCAATTATTCCTCGATACCACTTCATCGTCTTCGTACTAGAGTTACAACTAGGAAAAAGCGTTTCGATACCGACACGAATGATAATTGGAACATCGCGTAAGGATGTAGATGAGTCACCACTAAGTAATCACTTGGATACCATTGGCGGGCATTCCGGATTCGACTCACAAGGAGACACAAAGGTTTAACCTATTGCTACTAATACGTGAGACCTTATTACTACGCTACGATTTAGCTTTAGGTTGTTTCCACCTTCAGGTTAAAACTTAACATAGGATATCCCTTTGACCTCTATAAAAGGTCGTAAACTGCATTGACGCCATAAAACGTTTTTCAAACAATTCTTCTTGTCCTTTATCTTGGGGAAAAAGACATCGGTACTCGCCTTATACTCGCCTTATACTCGCCTTGTACTCGCCTTAGTATTTAGGTACAATCAGCTACACTAACATACTTATTCCTTATTTCTTAATCTTCCATCGAAAAGTTATTTTGTTTCATCGGTTTTATTTATCATCAATAAAATATTTTATAACCACTTCATTCAACTTAGTAGACATTTCCTAACAGTGTAATCCATATTCTCGCTAAAAATCTTTTGACAACTTGCTTTAACTTAACACCTTTCTTCAAAACTCAATTTAACCAATATTGGTTTTAACATTGCTATTTCAAATCCATTTCAATGGATAGATGTGCTTTTAAGGGCATATAAACCATTTTCAACCTTGCTTACCATTTTGACACGTTTTCGAAAAACATAGAAACATTTTCTTTTATAAAAGTGTTTAAACGCTATGCTAGAAAACTTAAACATACGACATTGAAGTTCATATTATATGAATAAGTTTCATCGGATCTTTCGAACCAGTTTTGTTTTGGCTTTTTTGGCCACTTTCTCATTTAGGCATTGTACTTTACTTAAATGTGTTTTCTTGAAACCCAACATGGTATTTTTACAACCTTTCACTTCAGAATTTTTTTACAAGACATCACTAATGCCTACATCTTAAAACTTACCATATTTGTATATTTTATTACAAATTATTTATATAATCTATAAAGTTTCTAGATGTTTACTACATTGCAAAACATATTGTTCAATGTTAAATTTCTAGTGATTCACTCTCAACAATGTATAATTACTCTTCTAAATATATTGATTCTTTACCTTATCCGTTTTAACTACGGTTGAACTTCAGTCTAAAAGGTCAAAGTTGTCAGATTTTTCAATTACAAGTTTTAGTGTTTCTTCTTATTCACAAATGGAGTTTAACTTAATAGATAACTCATAAATATTTAGGAAACACCTTAAAACTCCCACATGTCTATTTAATCATCAACATACATCAAATATTTAAGTTTGAAATATATCTCAACCTGATTTTAAATCTACCTATATGTATTGTTCTTATAATTTTAACAATAACAATCATTGCCGCCGCTACCTTCCTTTTTCTTTCCCCCACACTTGATTTCTTGCTCTCCTTATGATTTTAGATCTCGCACACCCATAATAGTAACATAATACATTGTCTAACTTTGTTTATGTCTATTTTGCTTCTCCTGGTATCATGTTTGTACACATACATACTAGAAGTCTATCCTTTCGTTTTGAGCGATTAATACATGTATAGCCGTGAGGAATAATTTTTATTTAGTCAACTTTAATATATTCAATTACGCCTTTTATCATATACATCTTGTTTTTATTTTGAAATCTACAGTAAACAAGTAATCCTTATTTGCATTTGCTCTTTCATTCCAAATTCGGAAATTTGATTTAAAATGTAAGTTTCATTGTATTTTTCCTTATAATTAATACACAAGATGAATACTCTTATGCTTATAATTTTTCTATATCCGGAACATATATGTGAAGGATATATTTCCTTATGTTTCTTCTTTTCTTTAAATACATCAAAAGTTTTGAATTTTACGATTATCTATTCTCTAAATAATTGTTTTTGTAGAAACACTAAACTATGAATGCACTATTTTCAAAGATTAACATTTTTACACCTTTCTTAAAATAGTATTTTACTTTGCAGTTTTCAGTGAGTTCCTAAACTCTCAAACTTGTTTTCATAAGTATTCTGACTCCTCGTAAACTTGAATTTGTCCTGACTTAGACAATTGGATAATTTCTCAAAAGTTTAATACAAATATTTCTATACAAATTCCTTTAATGACGACTTAAACCTTTAACCTTAATTAATCTCTATATTATTTTACTACTTTGTTGGATCGCCACATATGTATCTTCACTATCTTGAAATTATTACACATTTTCATAATAGTGAGATTAATTATCATTTCTAAACACACATTTTGATAACAGTGAGATTTTTATCACTTCTAAGCACTTAAAATGCTATCTACACAATGTGATTTAATTTCTCATAAACTTTCATCGCCTCGATTTGCAAAAATGACTCTCTAAATATATTTATTTTTCGAATAAGGTTTTATTATTGTAAGAGTAACCGTAGTAGTAATTATAGCCTCGGAGATGCTCAATCATTCGTAATTTATTTTGTCGACGACACTTAATTAGCCTTTACATTTGAGATGTACCAAAACTTCGTTGCCTACCCTTAGTACGTATTTTTAGGAACTTACCCTCAATCGCTTCTCTTTCATTCGTGCTACCCCTTCTTATTTCAAAATATATCCTTTCCAGATGTAGTAGCCAACCCGGAAGTGAACAAATTGTTCCTAATCTCTTCTTTATTAGGCGGCGAATTTACACTTAGTGCTAATTTAGAACGCGACTTAAGGATCAATGCGGATTTAACGCTCACTGCAGTTAGTGCTTCAGCAAAACTTATAGCTCTCTTAATTCAGATAATATCTAACTAGATGATCTTTTTCGACTAGGTCGCCATGTTTGGATCATGATTTC
The DNA here is from genome assembly GCF_052849685.1 of Lactuca virosa. NCBI lineage: Eukaryota > Viridiplantae > Streptophyta > Magnoliopsida > Asterales > Asteraceae > Lactuca > Lactuca virosa. The sequence continues at coordinate 211,676,608 of NC_136428.1, read as the reverse complement.
CATGATCCTAATTTCTCGCAATCTAAATTGTAGAACTCGAATTAAGGAAACATTAATTTGACTATAGCTAAAGAATTGGGCTTTTCCCTTGAGGAAATAAACCCGAAATAATCAAAGAACATTGCAAGTCACCACCTCTCCAACTATATAATTCTATTCGACTGAGTTCTAACAGAATACGTCACGAATTGAATTTCGGGGCGAAATTCTTTCAACCGGGGGAGAATGTGACCACCGTCAAAATTCGAGTCGGTTCTAGATTTGAATAAACTTAGTTGCACATATAGGCACGACACATATTGGACTTAGTGACCAGAAGCTCAGTTATAACCTACTAGAAACTTGGAAGCAACTAGAAACAATGGATAATGTACTTAGATTTCACATTGATATGTGAATTCTACAACTACTTAACTGTAGAGGCTATCCATATTCGGGTCACTCTTTGACTCGAACACCTTTTCATGAATCATATACACACATCATGCACTTGACTTAGAAGTAGAAATTAGGTCAAAGTCTCATAGAAACTTTAGTCAAAGTTAAAGACTAGGACTAGTATACTTGATTCCTCAATTTCGCTTGAATCTCGGAATCACTACATAGAATGCCAATAAACTGATAAAAATAAATTACATATATTATTTATAACTATAAAAGAGTTATAATACCATAAGATAATTTAAAGTCTCAAATATTCTATTTATTTTGATATCCAAATTTTTACAAACTCTCAAAAACCCTAAAAACCCTAAAACTTAAATTTTATAAAGTTTAACATCAAGAATTCTATAAAAATAGTTATGAAACTTATAATATTATCTTAAAATAATTAAATTCAGGGAAATATAATCAAGGAAAATAAAAATTTAAGTCATTAACATTCATCCTTAATTTATAAGTCAAAAATCAAGGTTTCATGAATAAAAACTTGATTTTAGTGCACATTTTATATAAAATTTAGATATTTTATAAAATAACTTAAATTTTATAAAACAAAATGAATGAGAAAGGGTTATTATACTCAAAATTTCGGACCCCTTTCTTCCCATATCTCTCTCTCTCACTCTCATTCTCCAACACACACACATCTCTCTTCTTTCTCTCTCTAGAAAACTCTCTCTACCTTCTCTCTAATTTTTTTTCTCCAAACACCACAACCACAGCCTCTTAACCACGAAATTATGGAGATTCATAAGGGTTTTTCAAGCCAAAAATAAATTTAAGGTAAAGAACATACATCTCTTGAAGATCCACAACAATGATTTAAGCCATGCATGTGCATTTTACTTCAAAAACCGACTTCTACTTCTTCATCTTCTTCAAACTTGTTTTCTTTTTGTTAAAATGGTTTTTAGAACATCATGGATGTGTTTTAACATCATTAATGTATGATAAACAAGGTTGCATGTTCATGATCTTAGTGCAAAAATCGATTTTAAGGATTAAAACATCAAACTCAAGTTAAGAGTTTTTGAGAAACAAAATTTTGTTCATAAATGAATGTATACATTTTGATAAGTTTTAATCTTTTGATCTCTGGAAACATGACTAGAATATAAGTTTATCATGATATCTTTTAAAATATTTCAAAAGATTTACTCAAAGAAATGATGAAAACTCATTTTTCTAACCAATCACCATGCATGCAATCTGCCAGATTTCTTTACCTGACTTTAAGCTGTCATATCTCACTCATTTCTTAAGCAAAATTCGGGATTCTTTTTCTGAAATATAATATTTTTAGTTAGCTTTCAAACCCATCTGACCTCACTGGAAAATTCAAATATTTCGATTTTTAGCAATTTTTACAAAACTGTTGCTCAATCAGCACCTTTTTGTGAATACTAGTTTTGTATTGCATGTTGAAAGATCTTATTCATCATTAAAAATCAAGGAAACATTAATTTGAGCACTTAACATCATGTATTAAGCGGTATAAAAATATCTTGATTCAAAAGCCTTTGGAACATGTTGCAAAAATTCTCAAAGTAACATCAATAATTTTTACCAAAATCACAAGAATCAAGTTTTCTCTATAATTGTTTGAGCCTTTAGGCATGTTTTTCGACATCAAAAATAAGAAAACAATTTTTCATTGTTATTAAATTGTTTGAAGTTGCATTCTGGAAATTTTCAGCTCAATATATATTTTCTTTATTTTTACATGAAAATAATAATAAAATAGAGTGTTAAAGCATATAAAATACTTAAACTTGTAAATAAATTCAGGAAATATTTGTGGATGACCCTTTAAGTTAATAAACATCTCCCATGAAGTTTCATCGATTTTTGTTACTGTTTAGTATGGTTTTTAGGTTTCTTTTTATTTAGCTCTATAAATCATAAAACCACTTTAGGAAATGTGAAAATATTATTTCTTATTTTTCGCAGCTTGTACCTTATACTTAAGACTCCGAAAAATATTTTGGGAATTTTTGAAAATGTATATCTATTTTTCTTGAATTTTTGTGTTTATAATGGACTAAAAACAGGAACAATAGTTTTACTCATCCAAAATTCATGAAAATTTACCAGAAACTCTTAAAATATGTTAGGATGATACATAAAATTTTTGATGATTTTTATCTTCCGTATGCTAGTTTTTTCTATTTTCCCAAGATTTAATACACTTAAATGTACAAAAATCAGAAAAATTGTGTTAAACTTTTTGAAAACACATATTAATATTTTTCCTAGATTATGTACACTGTAAAATAGTACACAAAAATTACAAGAATTTTTCATGATAACTTACTATTTTTCCATGATTTTATGATTATTCATGGAATTAAATGGTGAAAAATAGTTAGACAAATCAAAAATTCAAGAAAATTTATCTTAAGGTCTTTGACTTCAATTAAAAATAAAATACAAAGTTTGGGAAAGTTTAGAACTAAATTGATTTCGTTTTGAATATTTAATCATTGGAACACCTCTAAAATGTTAAATATTAACATTTCAATAATGGAAATTTTCCACTTAAATTGTTATATAACAATTGATTCTTTGAAACTTAACTTCCACAGAAAAATGTTTGTAACTTATCAATATTAAATTTTGACACAATATTGGCATAATTCTATTGTAGTAGTAAGTATACTAGTGTTAGATTTTGATTAGAGACTCACTAGCGAATACCATTATTGTAGAAATCGGGAGTGGTACACGTGGAACGTAGTTCAAGGCACTAATAGCATCATCTCAATGTATTGTGAGTATTCACGACTCCCCTATTTTCGGTTTCTTTTAAATGTTTTGGGGGTGGGAAAGCATGTCTTAAACTATCTATGTTCATTGTATTTATTTGACTCGTATAAACTTGGTTGCTATATTTTGCATATTGTGAGTATTCATAGCCCATATTTTACCTTTTTAATGTTTTGGGGTGGAAAGCATGCTACAATTTCTATGAACATTATTTTATGAACTTGTGCTATGAACTATATGATATGAACTTTGTTGTATGAATCTTGTATTATGAACTTGTACTATGAATTTAGTGTTATGAACTTGTACGATTAAGTCCCCGGAGAACCGATACAACCTATTAACTCATATTCGAGCCGATGGTCTTATGGATAGCGTTATTTGGGGTCGACAGCCCCCACTCGCCCGGAACCGCGAGTGCATATTTCCATGAACTGACATCATGGGAACCATGGACATGATGGAATGGGGGCAAGAACGGTCATTAGGCTTGGGTTGTGAACTCATGAATGGAAACTTGATGCATATACGAATCTTATATCGTATTTTAGTAACGAAACTTGTATACTCATTTTATCAACGAAACTTATATACTCATTTTAGCAATGAAACTTGTTTACTCGTTTTAGTAACGAACTTTATTTCTCATGAGAATATGAACATTGCATCTCATTTGAGCAACATACTTTATCTCTCATGATGACAACGAACTTTGTTTATGCAAACTTATTTACTTATTTTGGCAATATATTTTTATTCGTGGAAACTTTTATCAAAATTTTTATTTCGATTTATGAAACCAATATTATTTTTAAATATGTGAGTACTCACCAACTATTATTGTAGTTGACGCTCGTTTTACATGCTTTTTCAGGAATCATCTAGTAAGAAGCACGTAGAGACACAACACTTGTAGGAGCATTTGCATGTGTTGACTTTTAAATACATTGTAATCTCTTTTAAAAAGTTGTTCAAACTCATTGTAAATTTGTAATGATTTTTACTACTATGGTTGGTGTTGTCTTTTAAATTTTGCTATGAGACCCTTTGTACTGCCACGCCCCGTATTTCCGCTTTAGCGGGGTGTGACACCCAAGGCCCCCGGTATCGTGTCTAACACCCGAAGCAAGCCCCGGAGCCCCGGAATTCTCGAGAAGATAACCTCTTTCCAGTCGAAGTGCTGCCCGCATAAAGCCGGTTTTTACTCAAAAACTCGCGGTTTTCCTCGAGAAAGATCATCAATAGAAACGAAACGCTGCCCGAATCACCACTCATCAAACTGAGTTCATACCTCTATAATATACCTTTTTAAATGGTTTTATATGCTTTTTAGGGGGGAATACAAGTTGAACACAATTTAAAATTGTGGTAATAATTGTATGTGATAATAATCACACAAAGGCTTTCCATATGTTTTTAAGGATTACCAAATATTTCCAAAATGACTTAAAGCCATGTTAAATCTTTAAAGTCATGTAAACTCCGTTAAATTCTTTGAAAAATGTTTTATAAACTATTTCAAATTATAAATGCCAAAATCATGTTTATATATGTATAAATATATAAATAAGATTTGAAGGACTTAGGACTAATGAATTATCTTATTTCCTTTTCCTTGTTTGGATGTGGAATTCAGGTTGTGTTATTTGTCCGAAGGTCGTTTCCTTCTTAATTATATATATATATATATATATATATATATATATATATATATATATATATATATATATTATACATATATGAGTATAAAAGGTTACTCCTTTCGGTATCATTACCTTTGTATCATGCTGAGCAAAGGTGTTCATCCATGAGAAATCATGCTAATCAGATAGAACATATAAATTATAATAGGTATAATTTATGATTCAAAACTAAATATACAAGTATGATTCACGATTGTATACTTTCCAAGGAAATTACCAAAATCCATTTAACTATACCAGGATATGTATAATACCTTTAATATATGAACAACATATTAAAGAAGTAATAATACATCACACCGGGTTTGCATTAACAAAGGTACTATACAGAGTACCAGGGTTAGCAAACACGGGATAATAATACATCATACTGGGTTTGCATTAACAAAGGTACTATACAGAGTACCAGGGTTAGCAATCACGGGGTAATAATACATCATACCGGGTTTGCATTAACAAAGGTACGACACAGAGTACCAGGGTTAGCAATCACGGGGTAATAATACATCGTAAATCTCGTTAAAACAATAAATTTGTGAGACTCTTCATGGTGTACTTATCTAAGTACGACTTTAAGTCCTGACTTATTAACCAGAATCTCTTGTAGGGAGAGCGTGAATTTGTGTATAAATATATATGGGACTGACAATCCCGCACCTTTACTGTTCGCTACAGTTTGGCGGGCAGGCCTAGGGTGTCAAATATCATATCATTTCCGACGCCTGAAAAACGTCGCGGCAGGCATATCTGTCATATTAGTATGGTTAATAGAACTCACATGGATAAAACAACGAGTAAATTACTAAGTATTATACTTCTCTTAAAACAGTAAGAAAAGATAATTACATCCTGACCAAATATACCTTCTGTTAGTTTTTACTTACAGTAAAAACTATGTATCATGAAATCAAGTTTCGTAAATATACTTGTACTTCTGGTTTTGAACATTTAAAACCACAAGGCAGTATTATGGATAATATAATATTTTCCAGGATTAATACTAATGTTTTACTGTAGAACATATATAACTAACAAATACTTTTACAAAGGAAACGGTTTATGGGATTAAACCACTTTTACAAAGGAAACGGTTTATGGGATTAAACCACTTTTACAAATGAAACGGTTTATGGAATTAAACCACTTTTACAAATGAAACGGTTTATGGGATTAAACCACTTTTACAAATGAAACGGTTTATGGAATTAAACCACTTTTACAAATGAAACGGTTTATGGGATTAAACCACTTTTACAAATGAAACGGTTTATGGAATTAAACTACTTATCAAATGGAACTTAGTCATTAAATCTCTTTAATGTAGTATAACACAAAGGACCTTTAGTGGTTAATTCTATAATTCCTTAGTTTCTACATCATAGTTATACATAAGTGATATCCGATTGACAGTGAAATGTGTGACTTCCGCCTTACTTCCGGTTCCTTGTTTGGCTGTGGGCTTAGGGCAGATACACCCAATTAACTGTCCGTTCGATATTAGGTTATATATAATTAGTATAAACTAAGTAATTACAGAGGGAAACTATTGAGGTTATCAATCTATCACCTCAGGAAATATAGGATTTTCTGGAGGAACCAGTGAACTTATCCAAAGAACTTAGGGTATACTTAACAGAACTAAAATACTTATGAACTCACCAGCTTAAATGTTGATCTACTCTTTCCAAATAACTTGTATTCTCAGGAATCCAGTCGACAGGTACACTCCCGAAGCTTTTGAGAAGACTACCTAGTACCGTACCACGACTCTTGTCTTCTACTGTACCTACTTTGGTGTTTGAATATGTAATGTTTAAACACTTATGTAAAACTTATACATATTAATGCAATGGTTGTTTGTACTTTGATTACTATATTGCATGTGTTGTGATACTTACCTGAAGTCCTCCGCCCCCGAACGTTTCCGCCGTTCTGGTTTGGGGGTGTGACAGATTGGTATCAGAGCAGTGTTTATAGTGAACTCAGTATATATCAGTCATAAAAGATATACAACTATAAACCCATTGGGATAAAAACACTCTGGCCAAGAGTTATACTTTAAAAATATAACAATATTTTATAAAAGTATAAGTACATGCAGAATATATATACTAGAATGAGTATCACAAGAAGAACAAAACAAAAGTATTTGGATGTTAGACATTACAGTTAAACCTAGACAGTGACGTAATCATATATGGGATCAATATAGCCTGATCAACTATATTCATTCGAGATATGACCAACATGTGTTTGGGGAGTGATTGTAGTGTTGCAACAGGTCTAAAACTTACCTAAGTACCAGAAGAATTCTAGAACCAAACATAAAGATTAAAATACTATGGGGGTATTTTAGGATGCCATAACAAGAAAACTGAAAACTTGTCAAGTTCTTATATCTAGAAGTCCAAGAATCAAACTTATAATTAAAATACCATGGAGGTATTTTAGATACCATAAATAACTTTGGGGAAATGATTAAAAAGATCTTTTCTGATAAGTCTATAATTACAAAGTGGATACGTTAAGGTTATATATAGCCGAGATTTTATAGACTTAGAATATGTGATTTTCACTCTACTTCCTTTTCCTTGATTGGATGTGGTTTTAGAGTAGGATTACTTATTTGAAGGCCTATTTGATCTGGATTATATATAATCGGTACACACCTTAGAATATGTGATTTTCACTCTACTTCCTTTTCCTTGTTTGGATGTGGTTTTAGAGTAGGATTACTTATTCGAAGGCCTATTTGATCTGGATTATATATAATCGGTACACACCATGTGATTATAGAAGGACCAGAAAGAATCACCTTCATAAAAATTTAAATTTTCTCATAGATTCTTTAGACATTCCCATTCTCGTATAAACCCCTTAGATAAATGTAGTCACTCCATCAATCAATAGAAGAGTCAAGGAGGATCCAACAGAATTTCATTAGGAGAATTCCAAGAAAGAAACAGATGATAAGTAAATAAACTATATAAATCATTTAGTGCCCTTACCCTATTAAGGACATCAATGAGAGATTCGCATGAACTTCCGAGATTAAAAATCTTCATTACGAAGTAATGGGGATCAGTGTCAGAATCAGAAGTAAGACAGCTCGGGAATTCAATATACCTACAGAGGAGAAGGACACCCTATAGATCCCAGGAGGAAACAAATCATTACCACCCAGAATAGAATAGAGAACAAAAGAAAACCACGTGTGATTCATGTGAAGTGTTTGAGCACCTTTTCATCTAAGTAATAACTAGTAAATCGATTCAACCTAGTGAGTTAGTGATTTCATTACTCACATTAGGTTTTGAGCTTATCCTCTTTTCCTGTCACGGCTAATATCAATAAATCAGATCACGAAATCTTAATTGATAGTGATTACTTCTCAAATTCATAAGTCTATTTTATGTAGACACCATTATAAATTGTTTTCGAATATTTTCGAAAATTGGAAAACGATATCCACGAAACGAAGGTAACTTAGTTCGGATGATACTCGGTTCATAACTTAGTTCGCATCATAGGGATGCAGGTCGAATCATTAAGAACAATATAAGAAAATGAAAGATTTATACATAGATATAAATGGTTAGAATACATCTAGAGACAACGATAGTCGCTCACAAACTCATTTTCTTATCATGAAACAGAATCATGCCTCCGAAGGAATATAGCCAACCCACCGGCAAAATACCAATCCTTCAAATAGATGCGGCTACGTTTCAAGCTGCGGTCACAGCAGTTGTAGCAGCTGTCATGGCACACTTTAATGCTAACAATGCAAATGCTAGTAGTAATGCTATCGGTAACTCCGATCGTGGTGATGGCCAAGTACAGCAACGAGTACCTATTTGTAAGGACACTTTGAACCTTAAGCCTAATATCCTGAAATGAAAGTTCGAAAACAAGAAAGGGAGTTGTTCAACTCACGAACCTAACAGAGGGCAACGAACTGGGGCAGTCAATACCCCCATCAGCCCTGTTATTCTAGCACCGACCACGCCGTACTTAGGAAACCTCCCACACTGCAGCAAGTGCAACTACCATCATCATGGAGTTTGCCGAGAGCTGCATTGCAATAGATGCAACATAAAGGGGCATACCGCCCGCATCTGTAGAACTCCGGTTGAGTTCATCACTTCAACTACCAACGTTGGAACCATTCTCATATGTCACCTTTGTGGTGAAATAGGACATTACAATAGGGACTGTCCAACAGAGAAGAACGACGGGGGAGCAGGAGGAGTTTGCCCCCAATACATGGGAAGGCATCAAAGAACCCTGCTATTTTTTGGTACGCTTCCAAACCCCGATAATTATCTATAATTATGATTACTCTCTCGTTCAAATTAAATCACAACATTCGTATAAAATTTGAAACCCTAATAGGTAAGCTATGATGACTTAGTGTATACATAAGGGTTATTTATAATTAAGATTTGTAAACTTAGAGTGAGTAATCCCGCCTCATTTCCTGTTCCTTGTTTGGTTGTGAATTTAGGGCAGGGTTGCTCAGTCAAAGGTCTTACCAATCTTAATTATACATTACTTGTATACACCAAGCGATTATAGAGAGACCTAGTAAGGATCGTTTCATGAAAGTTTATAATTTCAAATTATCAGAACCCTCGTATTGGTAGTACCCGCAAGGTGTGAATAACCCTGCAAATTAGCTTGGTACTCTCGATGTCATTTACCACCCAATCAATGTGTCGGTTAACCACACACGCTCCATTGATCTATGACAATTTACGAGCTACCCATTGCCACTCTTTGTTAGTCCAAGTTAGTATGTTGGTTAACCACACACGCTCCACTAACGACTTGGCAAAGTGCAATGTGCAATTTCATGGATTAGCATCAAATTCACATTTTCCTAAAGTAACTAAGATTTAGAATTTATAAAAACATTTAGTTACTTTATATTTATCATTATACTTATTAATGAGGATTAATGTCTTATCCTACCTGTTCGGCTAACAACCCTCCACTAGTCAAGAGTGCGGTGGGTAAGAATGGATACCCAATGGCGGTCATTTTATAGGTTGCTTCCTTAAACACCCTTATAGACCAGCTTCATGAATGGGGCCTACTAACGGTAAGACTAACTTTTCTTATACATAGATAGTATTAAACTTTTAATTATATATAGTATAAGGATGTATTTTAAACATTTCAAAATACTAGGGTTTTTAATTCAATTTAAAATTTTCGAAATTAATACCTTTTAATTGAAAATCTTAAATATCAAAAACATTGATTTAATAATTATTCAAAATCAAACAATTAATTTAAATTTTTAAATCTCATAGGATTATCCATTAAAATAATTTAACCCAATCCATTTATCCCCTAGATTTCGAAAATTTGGGAAAGGGATATTTCAAAATCTTTAATGATCCACTTAAACAATTAATAAGAGAATTACCAAAGATAATATTATCTAAATCCCTAGAATTTTGAAATCTAAATTTGGGAAAGAAGATATTTTCGAAAACCCTAGGGTTAACCAACCCTAAAATCGAAAATATGGGGCCAAAGGAAAGGGTTCAGGAAACCCTAAACAAATTTCGAAACTAGGGTTGTGAAACCCTAATTTCGAAAATCCAAGCCCTAGGGTTTATTTGCTATAAAACCTACTTTGTCAAGTTCAAACTATTGTATCAAATCTAATTGAAAACAACAACCAAAAGCTCTGATACCACTGAAGGGTTTTATACAAACAATCCTATGTGTGCATGCAACCCTTGATTGGATCTATGTTTTCTCTATTAGACATACAGCTATTGAACACAAAAAGAAAACCCTAATATGCATCTAATAAATCGAAAATCAACATATGAAAGATTAGATTACATACCTTTGTTGCTATATAGTAATAACAACAAAAACTTGAGGATTCTTGCTTTTAAGAACAAGTACCACAAGCGTAGTACCTCTAATGGCTCACAAACACACTAGGGAAAGAGGGTGAATATGAGAGAGAGAGTAAAGTAAGTGACTTGATCCAAAAATCGGCTCCTTCTATGGTTTCACAAGTTGTGGCTGAATGTTAAGGGCTATATTTATATTTGAGGCTAGCTAGGGTTTCAGGGTGGAAACCCTAATTCGTTAGCTTGGGGCCTAAGCAAGTCCATGGACTCCCTTACCTTAGGGATTGGACGAAAATACCTAGAACCTTCTAGGGATTTTCGGCCCTCCCCAATAAGGGTGATCCAATGGCCCAAAGTCTGAACTATCAAATAATTACAAAACAGTCCCTACACTTTCAGTCCGTTCCTTTAATCCCAAAATTAATTCCAAATTAATTTCTGATTAAATATTTATTAACAATATGCTTTCTAATTAATATATTATTCTTATAATATATTAATAAATCATATTTATGCATCAATTTATTATTCTTAATAATAAAATCAGCCTCTCTCTCCAATAGTCATCCTATCTAGTTGTCAGCGTGAAGGCAACCCAAAAAGACCATGCTACCATCAAATCAAGTACATACCAATTATAGTTATGGGCTTAGACACCTAATCCAACAAACATAAGGGTGTATTTTAAACTTTTAAAATACTAGGGTTCTTAAATTTAAGATTTCAATATTAAACTATTTAATTAAAATTTTAAATTGTAAAACAATAGGGTGTATTTTTAAAACTATTCAAAAATACTAGATCAAATTTTAAATAATTAAATTAATAAATTAATTTTGTCTTTATCTAAAAATTTGACCAAAGCATTTATTTTGATAAGGATATACCATTACCTTTTCAGAAAATTCAATTGTAAGCAATAAAAACGAATGAAGGTAATTATCCAAATCATATCAAGCTATGAAAATCGAAAAATAGGAATCTGACGATTCAACTCGTCGAGTTATGGGCAGTGAACTCGTCGAGTTGGACCAACTCGTAGAGTTCTATGAACAGATTGATGAATTTGTACCCTCCTCCTTTGGACAATTCACATATGCATCTAATTCAACTGAAAAACATCCTAGGCTTTGATACCACTGATGAGTTTTGAGCATAACAACAAACCTATGTGTTCATGCTACCCTAATTTCTTTGGATCTAGGTTTTTCACTTGTTGAACATGCAAACTTGAAAACCAAAGAAAAAACCCTAGATCTAGTACCTAATTCGAAATTTGCATAATGAAAGGGTTTAGATGTTTACCTTACTTCTTATGTAGTAATAACAAGAACACCTTTAAATATCTTTGACTCTTGAGAATCAAGTGCCTCAAGTGTGACACCTCTAATGGCTTACAAACACTCTTTGCAAGAGGATGAGCGTAGAAAGGAGGGAATACTCTTAGAAATCGGCTCTACTAGCGTTAGAGGCAAGTGTAGGCCGAAACTCCAAGAGGTGGGGTCTTTATATAGCTGAGGGCTGCTAGGGTTAGCTGGAAGAAACCCTAATATCCTGCTTAAGGATTAAGCAAACCATGGACCCTCATTAAGGAGCCTTGGATGAAAACTTATAGGGCCTCCCTATAATTTTCGTCCACTCCTCTCTAAGGAGTCCAGTAGCCCAGTTTCACAACTATCAGTGATTTGCAAAACAACCCCTGTTCCTTTCATCCTAAAAATAATTCCAAATTTATTTCTGATTAAATACTAATTAAATAACATGATTTCTAATTAATATAGTATTCTCATCATACATTAATAAATCATGTATCAACCTCTCTCTCCAAAAGTCATCCTGTCAAGTTGCTAAAGTGAAGGAAACTAAAAAGGATCATGCTACTATCAAATCAAGTACATACCAATTATTGTTATGGGCTTAGACACCAAATCCAACAATATTGGGCCTCCTACAATCACTTCATCAGGTAAATTCAAAACTAAATGAATCATAATGTCAAAAATGTTTTAGGATAAATCAACTCTAACTTGCACAAGATTCTAATAATGTGTTCTTTTGCTTTCCTCATATCGTCCACCTTTAGTGTTCTAGAGCAAATTTGCTTGAAAAACGTACAAATATCTACAATTGGTGTAGAAGTTTCTTTGTCCAATAACGCTCTAACTCCAATCAGTGTCAAACGTTGCATAAGAATGTGATAGTCATGAGATTTTAACCCAATAATGTTAGTATCATTATCTACCACTTTCTTACTGATGTTGGATCCAAAACCATCTGGCATTTTAACATCTCTTATAAATTGACAAAAGATTTTGCGGTGAGGTTTCTTGAATGAGTAGCTTGCATGTGGTCTAGTGAACTTGTTACCTTTTTTTTTGCAACCATTGATTAGGCCAGATATTTATATTTCTCAAGTCCTCACGTGCATTTGATGTGTCTTTACTCTTATCATTCATCATAGAAGTACCCAAAATACTCTCACCCACATTTTTCTCGACATGCATCACATCTATGATGTTCTTGTATATCTTCATCAGTAAAGTGTCTCGGAGCGGGTCTTATCTCGGGTTGCCCGTTAAATTTCAAACTCATCCTTAATGGATAATCAACATATAAGAACCGAAAATGACCGACATAAATGACTTTATTTAATGCACGCTACGAGGAAGTGTCTTCATTGCAAGTCGGGCATGCTATATACCCTTGTCCGCTCCAATTCGATAAACTACTACAAGCTGGAAAGTCGTTTATTGTCCATAACAACATAGCTTTCATCATGAAGAATGTGTTTATCGCTGCGTCTATAATGCGTATGCCTGAGTGCCACAAAAACTTAAGTTCTTCCACCAACATGAATGATGAGTCTTTCATACAAAGCCATGGTGGCAGATTGTATGTGGTGAGTATGACCGCCCACATACTATGCGGATTACACATGTTACCAAATGGCTTAAAGCCATCAGCTACCAGCCCTATGCGTACGTTGCGAGGTTCACTCGAGAAGTCAGAGTAATCTACATCAAATTTTTGCAAAGACTCTCCATCAATGGTATGATGCATCACACTATCTTCTGATCTCTCGGTACTATGTCATATCATATTTTTGGAAGTGTACCTTGAACAATAAAAACATCGTAGTCCAGGGGTCACTAGAAAGTACCGTAACACCTTATGAGCACCTTCTTACCCTTGGTGTTTTTATCAATCTACCGACTCTCTTTACAAACGGAACAAATTTGCAATGACTTGTATTCCTGCTAGAAGAGAAAAAAATCGTTTTTGCATACATGTATTGACTCATACCCCAAACCTATCTTCTTTAGTTTCTTTTTGGCTAGATAATATGAACGGGGAACCTTGTTGTCTTGTGGAAATGATGACTGCAACAGCTCAAGGAGTTGATCAGATGAAATATCAGTCCATTTTTTGTTGACCTTGATATGCATCAGCTTTGCTAAAAAATCAAGGAAAGAAAACGTACAACCAGGATATAACTTGGTTTCGACTGCCTCTAACAACTGTACAAAATCATCATCCACACCGCTACCCCCTATATTTGAGGTTCCTTCATCGAGGTTGGTATAATTTGCTCTCGACTCCCACATAACATCATTAATAACATCAACCATCTCATTACTTAGCGTTACGACATCTACAACCAGAGGAATTAAAGGTTCACCGTTATATGTTCACGTTTGGTATGATTGACTGAACCCATATATACAAACATGACATCTCATTGCTTTCGGATCCACGAAGTAACGATTATCACATTGCTCACATGGACATCTGGTTTCACCTTTACAATCTAGGTGTGACATGGATCTCTTGACAAAAGAGTCGAGTCCTAGCTGGAACTCAGAAGATTGAAGATGTGGATTAGTGGTCCAACTTTTATAAATAGACAAGATGCAACTAAACCATAGTTTAGTGTTTAAAGTTTACTCTACGGGAAATAAAATCAAGCAGAGTATTCATAAAGTCAATGATTCAAAATGTATCCCCGACACGGGAACACATGAACAGATAATCAGAAACGGATAGAGTATTCACAAAGGTAGGCTTCTAAACCTACTTTTTGAATACCCAATCTCATATGTGAACATGTATTACATGAGTGTATGTTTAAGAAAAATTAGGTAGCATTTCCCCTTAGCTCCCAAGTGTGTGTGTATATATATATATATATGTATATATATATATATATATATATATATATATATATACCCGAGGAACAAAGAGAAAATAACAACTGCATCATTCTTAAACAAACAATCACATAATACATGTTCACATCATAAATGAGATAAAGTATTCAAAAAGCAGTCCCAAAACGGGGACAGCCCGAAATTATTTTGTAAATCAATTTCGGGCGGGTATTTCTAGGCTCATAATGATTAAAAGAAAACACGCAAACAAATAGAATTTGGAAGAAATTTTTTGTCATTTCTACAATAGCATTGTACTTTAAATATTATATTGTTGATTCTATTTAAGTGTTGTACTTTATAATATCATATTTTATCCTATTATAGCATTTACTTTACAATATTTTTGTTATTTAATAACATTGTACTTTGAATATTATATTGTTTTTTATATGAACATTATACTTTTTGGTATATTTTTTATTTATAGTATCATATTTTATCCTATTATAGCATTGTACTTTACAATATTTATGGAAAGTACAATGCTATAATGGAAAAAAGGAAAAAATAAAAGTTCGTGTATTTGTATGTAATTTGGAAACTACAATGCTATAATGGGAAATAATGAAAAAAAAAGTTTGTGTATTTGTATGTAATTTGGAAAGTACAATGCTATAATGGAAAAAATGAAAAAAAAATAGTTTGTCAAGTACTAACTATCTTTTTCATTTTTTTTCCGTTATAGCATTGTACTTTCCAAGTTTCATGCAAATGCACAAACTTTTTGTTTTGAATTATAGCATTGTACTTTTCAAGTTGCATACAAATACACAAACTCTTTTTTTTAAATTATAGCATTGTACTTTCCAAGTTGCATAAAAGTACACAAACTTTTTTTATTTTTTATTTTTTTCAATTATAGCATTGTACTTTCCAAGTTGCATACAAATACACAGACTTTTTTTCATTTTTTTAAATTATAGCATTGTACTTTCCAAGTTGCATAAAAATGCACAAACTTTTTTTTTCAATTATAGCATTGTACTTTCCAAGTAGCATACAAATACATGTACAAACTTTTTTTTTCAATTATAACATTGTACTTTCCAAGTTGCACACAAGTACACAAACGTTTTTTTTCATTTTCTTCCATTATAGCATTGTACTTTCTACATAAATACATTTAAACATGCTTCCTACACATATTTCATATTCTTTATTGTATCATACATCATACACATTACAATATAGAAAAATGCACTTGAGTAAATTACACGAATGGTTCCTATGGTTTGGGGTAATTTGCGCGCTTGGTCCCTACCTTGTTTTTTTACTCGGGAGGTCCCTAATATTTATTTTTTGTTACGCGCTTGGCCACTACTGTTTTTTTTTTGCGCGCTTGGTCCCTGTCTTACCTAAAAATACTATTATTTACATAGGGAAAAATGGTAGGGTAGATAAGGTTAGGTAAGGGGGGTGGGCTTGGGGAGGTGTTTATTTAAATAGTCTTTTTAGGTAAGACATGGACCTAGCGCGTAACAAAAACAAATAGTAGGAACCTTCCGAGTTACAAAAATAAGTTAGAGACCAAAAGCACAAATTACCCCAAACCATAGGGACCATTCGTATAATTTACTCAATACACTTAAACATACATCCTACACATATTACATATTCATTATAGCATCATATTTTATTTTACTTTTTTTCAACACATTACATACATAAATACACACATTATACATACAAATACACATAAACATGTTTCCTACACATATTACATATTCATTATAGCATAATACTTTTTCTCCATTATAGCAACCTCATTTTTTTCATTTTTTCCATACATACAAATTACATATATAATTTCAAAAGTCATACACATACACATACACAAATAATGCACATACAAATAACACACACACACAAAAAATACTAATGGAAAAACACATACATGCATCATACACGTACAAATACATTCTACATACAAAATGAAATATAAAAAGATGAAAAAGGAACATATAGTGGTGAAATTTCGAAATTTTCCGGAAAGAGTTCCAAAATTCCGGCAACAATTCCAACAGAAAAAGATTTTCCGGAAAGAGTTCCAAATCCTTAAATTAAACGCTTAAAATCAGTAAAAAAAACACCAAAACAGAAAAGGAATAGAAAATAGGGGAGGATTTGGACCTTAAATCGTAGCTTTTGTCGGAGAGAAGGGATGCCGCACAATTGAACGTCGTCGAAAGCAATCGAATGTCGGGGGTGTTTCGTCGCCGGTAATCGCTTCGGAAGAGAACAAAGTAGGTAGACACAGGAAAGAGCTGAAGTCGGGGGGTTATCTGCGATAGCCTTTAGCGGTGACGCGTATTAGCGGCGACACCCCTGGAGGGAAAAGTCAGCGTCTTTTTTACTCATTTCCAACCGTTAAATTAAATGTAGATCGAAGGGCAGTGTTAAATTACATGTACTTTCCAAGTTTCATGCAACGCGTCAATTACATGTCGCCGCTAATGGTTGTTGTAGCCGCTAATGGCGTCACCGCTAATACCCACCTTTCTTGTAGTGAAAATAATAATTTTAAAATATTAAATTCATCTATACAAATTAATTAACATTTCTTAAACTAGACACCGATAATAATGAATTTATATCAAATGTATAGACAAACAATATAAATATAAGTTTTAAACATATTATATATACATATAAATTTTAAACCCCCTTTGTGAACAGTAAAAGGGGTTCTTTTTCATTTTGCCCCCTACAGTTTTTATATTTCTTAAATTTGTGGAATGTAAACCTTGGTCAAACTTTCTTTACAATTTGGTCTGGTCAATGGCGGTCTTAGATTTTATAATTGTTTTATATGCCTGACTTATTGCTTTGGGAATGTCTTGTCATACGTCTATTAATTTCCTTTATCTAATGCATTTTCTTCCTTTACTATATTCTTGCTCGCCCTTTCTCTTCGCTTTCTGTTCTTTCTTTTTCAATTTTGTTGGAGGTAATTTATTGTTGGTTTTTTTTTAATCTTCGTCGTCAGCACTTTATATATATAATCTTAGGTTTTTTTGTGGGGTTTTTTCTTTGCTCTGTATTGGGTTTCGTATAATGCCTAGGCGTGGTAAGCGGAAGCTCTCTGAAATTGGTTCGTCTTCTTCTGTAACGACTGATGGTTTTGTGTGCAAGTCTTCCCGTCGACAACAATTTTATGCTCCTCTGTTGCATGTGCTCTATGATTGTGGTGACTGTAAATGTGTTTGTGAATTTTGTGGTGCATTTTTTTGGTATGTTGAAAGGAGTGTTGGTCATTCTACTGTTAGTCGACCAATTTATAGTCAATGTCGTAAACACGGTTCTGTTATTCATTCCTATACATTGATTCCGCCTGCTGAAATTCGTAACCTGTATATGGATAGTCGTTTTATGGTTGACATTAGGGCATATAATAGCATGTTTTCAATGACTTATTTAGGGGCTGATGTGGACAATGAAATCAATAAAGGTCGTGGTCCATATGTATTTAAGATTTCTGGTCAGATTTGTCATTGGATTGGTTCCTTTTGTCCACAGGATGCCCATGGGCCTAGGTTTTTACAGCTATATGTATATGACACTTACTGATCAGTACTAGCATGCAAGTCTACAAGCTCATACAACAGGCATACAAAGGTATCTCTCCTAGCATTCTATCATGCAAATACTAAGCAGATCCTTAACCCTAACTAGCATGTGATTCACAGATTCACAAATCAAATCATATCAAATACAAATGTATGGCTATTTTGGGAAAACTTACTTGAGCTCGGTCGATTACATGCACAACACCCTTTCTTGTATTAGAAAACCTTTTTCTTTAAAAACGTTTCTTTTTTTCTTTGAAAAATTTACCAAATCCTCAGTTTGAGTTCAGACACACCCAAGAGTATGTTTGAATCCCTCAAACTAAGGATCTGATACCAACTTGTAGCGTCCCAAAAATAAGACCCAAAAAATTCATTTTAATATTTATAAATCGGTCATCCAAAACATTGTCATACAACCAACATGGATCAAATTGTATCACTACATCATAAAATATCAGAGTAAATCACAAAATACGGAATGAGGTGGTGTGTGCTCTGCAATCATCCCGGGCACTTCCCTTTCAAACCAGAAGTACCTGAAACATAAACTGAAAACTTTAAGCACAAAGCTTAGTGAGTTCCCCAAAATACCACATATCATACATAAAAAACACATACTGGGCCCCCGCCCCTCATCGGGCCTCGCCCGACATTGAGTCCCACTAGGCCTCGGGTCCCGCCCGACATCGAGCCTCACTCGGTTTACAGATCTGTCAATCATCACGCTCCGCCTGACATCAGGCCCCACCCGGTACATATATAAACATATAATCATACTAACACATTCGATAATCACAAAGACAATAACATACAATACAGTCATCGGGCCTCGTCCGCATCGATCCCCTCTCCGTATACATACCAATGCATACACATGCAAGATTCACGCATACATCTAGCATCCTAACATAATAAACCATGGGCCGACATTGGTGTCTTCGACCCGCTAAACGTAATGAGGAAGCTCACATCAATCTGCTGAGTCACACAGATAAATCCCTGTCTGTTGGTCCGATAAAATCCTTGCGTTATCATCATAATATAACATCCAAATAATAATTGGATTACGACCGATAACTAAGAGTCTAAACTAGGGTAAAAGACCATTTTACCCTTTACCTAACTTGGACCAAGGCCAAGGCCCAGGCCCAAACCAACTACTCAAAAGGCCCAATTCCAAAATGGTCATCTAAAGCCCAATTATCGCCCAATCTTCCAAATTGGGCCCAAATCCCTTTGTGGGCCTTCATCCAAAAGAACCCAAAATAATAACATCAGCCCAAAAATAGAAATTTGATGTCCCAAAAAGACCCTAATCTCATAAGGTCCAAAACATCCGCCCAAAACCGAGAAGCCCAAATCTAAAGCCCACCTACTGAGTAAGTGGGGCGTACTCAGCTCGTACCCTTACCATACTCCCTCTGGGGCTAGTACGCACAGCGTACCAGCTTGGTACGCCCAACATCCTCCCAAGTTGGCCACCCCACTCCATTAAGCACTTAATCTATTGAGACTTCAAGCCAAACTCTCAGATATGATTATATAAGACCACTTATCATGAACAGTTGGCAACTTTACACACATGCATGGCTTAATGGGGCTCAAGAGCTGAAAAAGAGCTTAACAGAGATCTTAACACATGCATGGTTCAAGATACACCATAAAGCTTGCATTTTTATGAACAAGGGGACCAAAAGAAACCTAGATCTAACACCAATATTTATGGATTGAGTCAAGAAGCTCCTCAATCACTCCAAGGACTCAAAAAGCATAAAATAACAACATAACTAGATCTAGAATTATGGATCATCAAGATGTGAGCTTCTTACCTCAAAAAGCTTGCAAATGATGAGCTAACCCCGAATCTTCAAGCTTAAGACACTTCTCCAAATGGTCAGCTTCTTGTTCTCTTTCACAAACTACCAACAAACACTCTTTAAGGCTCAAAACTCACAAAAGCACACTAGGGTTTCGATTTCTGGACAAAGGAAGGTGGAGGATGGCTAAACATGACCAAATGAGGCTATCATAAGCTTTAAATACGATGCAAACCCTACAAATTAGGGTTTCACTTAAGCTCACGTACGCCATGCATACTCCATGTACACCCAATGTACGTGGATGGGATCTGCGATCATGATATCAGGCTAGAGCGTACGTGAATGGGATCCGCGATCATGATATCAGGCTAGTACGCTAAGTGTACCACCTAGTACGCCCTGCGTACTAGCTTAAGGACCAAAATGCAAAGTTTTTTATTAACAAGGATTAAATGTGAAATTTACCAAACTCGAGTGTTACAGAATTTTTTCAAGTATTTTTTGGACGGTTTTGCTTAGGAAATCCTCGATTTTTGATGAAGTGGTAGATAGGGTTTTTTATTTATTTTTTTTTTATTTTTAATTTCTAGTAGGTTTAGTAAAACTAAGTTAAGTTGGATTTCTTAGTTACAAAACCGATCTATACTTTCTATTTTTTTATAATGAGCCTTTTCTAGCTTCTTGCTAATTTATAAATAAAATTTCACTGTTTCAAAAAAAAATACTAATTAAGAGAGAAGGTTTTGTAGAATATTTTAGATAAAAGGATAAATTAGTTAAACTTTGAAAAATAATATTATTATTAAAAAAGTTAATTATTAGAGATGTCATTTAATTAAAGGGTAAGATTAATAGAATATCCAGATTAAATTAGTTTAAAATTATACTATAGGTTTATTATTGGAGATGATTGTATTATTAGGGTTTTTTTTTTTCTTAAATGTGAGCAAAAATAAGGGCATTTTTATAGAATTAATCTCTTTTATATAAAAATAGGCTTCCACTATTACTTTACTGTTGACTAATTGTAATAGTTAACATATTTTAATATGAAAGGCACGTTCTACAAGTGTATCATATATAGCAACATTTTTATAAGTGTTTTTAAATATAAAAGAGATTATGTCAGATCATATCTTTATATATGATCTAATTTTGTTATGAATGAATCACAACAAAGTTGAATCTACCAATTAAAAAAGATAATGATCTATATTCTGATGTAGTTTGCGAACATAAAACTTATTATTTGATGATTACCAACTACTCATTTACATGTACAGTCAAAGATACCACAGGAGTGGAAGATGATCTTCCGAAGATCTAATGACTTGTGTCCATGTGGTTTGATTGTGCGAATATGAATGAATGGATCGTATCTACATGGTTTAATTGTGGGAATATAAACCATTACTTGTAATGTAATGACTTTTTATGACGATATTTTATTCAAAAGGGCTAATGTAATTGAATAATAACAAATTTGTACATTTTTATTTATTAAGTGCCCCATTATTTTTGGGATTCTTTACTCATGATATCATTAATCTTAATATTTGTGTCCAATTAACCATTTTTAAGACAATGGAAAAACCGCTATATTGTCAAAGTTGACACATCATACAAATCTATCAAAATTTTGCACACAACATTTTAGTCAAAAATAAAAAGTTTTGAAAGCTATAGTAAAAAATTATGCATTCAAAATTAGAACTTATAAAATAAAAATCATGCATACACAAATTAAAACATATAAAATATCATAAATTCACAGTTTAAAATTTATAAAAAAACATACATTCACAACTTAAAACTTATAAAAAAAACATGCGTTTATAACTTAAAACTTATGTTTTTCATTGAAACAAATCATCAAACACATTGTGGGCTAGTAAATAATAGCCAGATCTGTTTAATATGATGTATTTACAGCTTAAAACTTAAAAAAATTCATGCATTCACAACTTAAAAATATAGTTTCTTATTAATAACAGTTAAAACTAACATGAACAAAAATAAACAATAGTTAAAATACTAAAACATCATAGTTCATAGCTTAAAAAAACATAAATTCACATTATTTGAGGAAAAAGCTAAGATAATAATGAATTCTAACTTCAATTCACAATATAACAACCATAATTCATAAACTTTTGTTGGGTTGGAAATATCGAAACTGGTGTTCGCATTTGTAAAGACTGGTTTGAAGACTTTTCTGATGTATTTTATGCTTAGTGGTTGCCTTAGTTTATTTCTCAATGATGTATTTAACCACTATAAATAGTCTTAGTTTAGCTTGTTATAAAGTAAGCTTCCCATAAGTTCCACATTTGCATCAATATCGAATTTGTGAAGAAAAACCCCAAGGTTCTTTATACGTTCCACTCTCATCATAATATACAAGAGCTTTGACCATATTACTTGCAAATCATAATTTGATTCATGATTTTGATTAATATTCCATACATGTCATTTCATATTGGTATTAACAACTGGTATTAGAGCTTAATATTGTAGATTTAAGCGATTTTTGTTGGAAAGGATCAGAAATGACGAATTTCGTTCATGAATGTCACTTTGTTCTTCAAGTTTTGTAAGTTTTCTGAAGTGGAAGTGAAATCTCTCTTGTATTTGCAAAATCCAGTCTAGATTCGAATTTTTGTTCAAATCTGTTCTTCTATTCATGTTCTTTCTCTAGATCTGTTCTTCATTTGTGTTTGAAAAGTGAAGTAGAAGAAGATTTTCGTGTTTTATTCTCAGATTTGTGCTCAAATCCGTTTTCACTCACTCACTCACTCTCTCTCTCTCTCTCTCTCTATCTCTCTCTTAGATTCTGATTTCTAGTTAAAGATTTAATGAATTCATAGAATTTAACGTTTTTAACTTCCATTAAAGCACTAGGATTAAATGTTACGGATACAAATTTTCGTCTTAAAAAAGGATATATGTTGTGGTAAATTTTTGGTATATCTTTTTTGAAGAATGCTATTAAGACGTAGAATCTCTATGCTGGTGAGAAGATTTTTTATTACACATCTTGTAACGGATATGGGAGTTTTTTTTTACAAAATGATGCGATTTTATTAGAGCAATTTCGTATTATCAAAGATCATTTAGGTCAGGAAAATAAACAACGAAATTTAGAGATGTTAGATGTTCATGAAGAGGTTCTTGGTGTTCATGATGATGTTCATGATGTTCTTCACATTTCTTAGAAAATGAGACTCTTGATGCTTTTGTTGCAGGGGAGTCAAGTGTTTCAGCAAAGTCATGTGATTCAGAAGTTTTACACTCCGAATCTGATGGTTCAAATTGTGAATCTTAAAGAAAATCTTCTTAAATTATGAAAGTGAAGGTGGTAAGTGTTGGAAGATACTTGAAGGAACCAGACTGGTGATTTTATATGTTCTAATAATTCCTTTGAAGCTAGGTTCCTTATAGAAATCCTATCATTTACGATGTTAAAAAGTACTGATATTGCCATATTTATATACATTTTAGTCATTATTTTAATACATTTAGAGCTAGATTTTGGTAAAATGCAAAGATATTTGGTACTTATAATGTTAAAATCTATTTTGCAGCCAAAAAGGGCATTCTCAAGGAAAAAGGAGGTGAAGTTGACAAGAGCTAAATACTTGGAGGACTAAAGCTAAAACTAGGAGAAGAAGGATGAAGAAAACGTGCAAAAGGAGGAGAACGGAGCTGCAAAAGGACACAAAGAGGATGTTGTTCGATTCCTTGACCACTCGTCAGTATTATAACCATATCTCATGACTCGTAACTCCAATTGACAAGAATCAAAATGTTCTGGAATGTAGACAAAATTTCAGACGACTTTCCTTTTATGCCAAATACAAGTTTCTAGTCCCCACATCGGGAAAAGGAATTACCACGACGTGGTGAATCAAAAAATCCCAAAAACTCCCCATATCGGTCTACGAATTCGTGTGCGGTAAGGAATCCCACGACCACGACGTTGTGCCTATTCCTCACGTTGTCGCAACCAGAATGTGGAAAGTATACATGTCTCGATCATTAGTTCGAAAGTAAGAGTTTTGGGATAGAAAGCTGCGATTGAAGAGAGAAAAAAATACCTTCTAAGACCCCTTGGAAGGCATAAGAAGATTGGAGATCAAGAGATCAATAGATTAGAGCAAGAAATTCACATCATTCATTTGGTTTTCCTAGATTTATCATGTCTAGCTTAGTTTTCCATGTGTTTATGTGTTTCTTTTCTGTAAATAAGAGCTAAATCATTAGACTTTCGTTTGGTAAGGATGAAACCTAATACTATGTGTTAGCTTCTACTTTTCATCGATCTATGAAGTTGGTTTAGCTTGTATTTGATTTATCAATACCTAGCATGTTAAAAGTTTTAATCTTTATTGCTTAGATTTCAAGTTTGGTGTAGCTGAATGACCATTTTAATTGCATGAACTTGTTTACCTAGTTGTTGATGATCATTAAATTGCTAGACCTAGTGATCAACAAAATCCTAGAATAGGTAGTAACCATAATAACTTTAACCGTGTTAGAAAACATAATTTGATCATAATTGTGTTTGATTATTTGTCTTGATCATAGATAACTAATCTATAATATATCTTACATAGCCTAATAATCTTTAATAATCAATTTAGTGTCCACTTATGTATGACAATTGCGTAGTTGTTCATGAGTTGGTGAATGTGAGGAGATCAGATCAAGACTTCTAATAAATTTTATATTGGTAACCAACTGAATTAACCCATGTCTTAAAAGTAACTATAGGAAAAAGGGAGATTCAAAGTTAAACGAAAGTGTCTTTCTTCTCTTGATTACAATCGTCTTTAGTTAGTTGTTACTTAGTTAATTGAGTAGTTAAGTTAATTTGAACTTACAAAATCAGATAAAAAACCCCCCATTTTAGTTATTATTTTTAGATTAGTTTTCAGTGGTTATTTTATTAGCTAAAAACTATTCCCTGTGATCAATACCCGACTTAATTTTCTATGTTATAAACTGACTAAGTACACTGCCTATAAGTGCATTAGTAGTTTATTTTTGTTATGTTATAAATTTAAAACTGGTAGGTATATATATATATATATATATATATATATATATATATATATATATATATATATATATCTATATATATATATATGCACATCAGATTTTTGGTGCCGTTTTCGGTGAACGACTTATTTTAGTTATAATTTAAGTGATGTAGGTTAATCAATCCTTTTTGTGGGGTAAAAAACCACAAAAAGTTAATTTTCTTCTTACTTTTATTTTTCTATTTTAGCACAATTTGCGACGTTTCGGTCTCACTATCACGACATGAAAACTGTGTTTTTCAGTTTTTCCTTTATTTAGTTTTTGTTCCTTTTACACATGTTTTTCAAGTTTTGTTTTAGTAGGAAATATAGGGACATCACGACCATGACAATGAAAGAATATAATCGGCGGATACAGAATAACAACGAGCCAAACCTTGTTCCACCAAAAATGCACACCACAACAAAGTTTGAGCTCCCGATACACATTCTTACTGTGCTAAAGGATATACCATTTTTTGGGAAGGACCACGAGGATGCCTATGAGCACATAGAAGAGGTGGTGGAGATTTCAAATTATTTTAACGCTCCAAACGTGACTAAAGATGCAGTGATGTTATGACTTTTACCAGTCACACTCAAAGGTGAAGCAAAGGAATGGTTAAAATCACTTCCCTTTGGAGCAATCTCAACTTGGGCAGATTTCATAACTGAATTCGTGCAACAGTTCACCCCTCATTCCAAAGTAGCAAAACGTAAGAGAAATATACAAAATTTCCAACAATTGGATGGTGAATCGCTATACGATGCTTGGCAGCGCTACAACAGATTGTTATGAAATTGACGTCAACATGATTTCAATGTGCAGTAGGAAATTTCATTTTTTTATGATGGAATGAACGTGTGCAATCGCCAAGTTTTAGATTCTCAAGGGCCCAGGACAAAGAAGGATCCAACCACTAACAAGGATTTAATTGAAGAATTCGCCAAGCATTCAAGAGAATATCACAACCAAATGGAGGATATAACTAGAGGGAAATCAAGTAGAGATGGAGGAAAAGATGTTATTGCTTTAATTATTTCAAAACTCGATGTCATGGATAATAGGATCACAAAGATGGGTGAATAAATTTATTCAGTAGAAGATAGATATGGAGCTTGTGGGGGACCCCATTCTACAAAGTATTATAAATACCAGAGGGCTCGAGTATGTTATTCAAGTGGAGATATGATAGAATATCAACAACTAAAGCATGATCTCTACCAAAAAGAGCAAGTCCCATCGGAAAAGATAACTATTATTGAGTCAATTTTGATCACATTCATGGAAGCTAGGGAGAAAAGACATGATGCCACAGATGCAACATTTAGAGATCAACATGCATCTATTTTGAGCATCCAATCACAAGGTGGTCAATTAACGAAGCTTGTGCAAGAAATATTACCGGATAAACCTTCAATAAAAATTAATCAACCCCAATTTCTCATGTCATGACTATATCCATAGAAGAAGAAGAGAAATTTGAACCTATGGTGGTCCTTGAAACAATAGCTAAGGAGTTCAAACATTCGCCCGAAGAAAAACGAAGGGAAGAAATGAATCGTGATGTTGCCCAGGAGCCACAACGTGGAGGAAATATTGCGACGTCTTGGGCACTAAAATAGGGTTATGATTTCTCATGTGTTAAGCCATACCAACCACCTCTTCCTTACCCATCTCGAGCCAAGCAAAATCTCGTGAATCAAGAAAATGCAAAGTTCAAGGAGCAGAACTAACTTGAAGACTTTAAGGAAGAAGAATGGTTAGAATGGGAGGAACATATGCAAAAAGAGCAATCGGGAAAAGAAGTGAATCATTTAAAACCTCGAGTTTCATCTCCATTTGTATTTTAGGTGTTTGCTTTTATGGGACCACCAAATCAAGACATGGAGACAAGTGAAGAAAAAGAAGAAGCGAGCATAAAGTCAAATTTTGACAGAATAAACCCAAAGAGAGATAAGATGAAGGATAGAGAAATTGGGATTAGTGTCAAACTCAAACGCAAGCATGAAAAAAATGACAACCTATTGAAGAAAGAAAACTCTAAAAAGGAATATATGAGAAGGTTGGCAGCTTACAAAAAGTAAAAACTCAAAATGATGGAAAACGAGGAGGTTACACTTCCGCCTGATGCAAAGTACAATGGAAGGAGTCCGGCTCACGACTTCATAAAAAAGAAGTGATTATCCGGAGGCAACCCGAGGTTTTATTTGAGTTTGCATTTTCTTTTAATTTTTATTTTTAGTTTTTCGTTTTTCGTTTTCTTTTTTAAATTTTGTTTTGTTAACCGAATGATGATGTGTTCCTCTAGTTCTTGATCTCATGTTGCAGTACTAAAGTAGGTGAAACCAGCTAAGGAGATTGAACCAGAAAAGCCGTGAGAGTTTTAAAGAAATTGAAGACCACTAGTTTAGATAAGCGTGGGGTACGTGTTTCTTTTGAGAAAGTTTTGTGGAGAGTCCAGGAGAATAAAAAGGATTGCAAAATCTCTATTGCACAAGATATCAATTCACGAATTCCAGAAGTACAATATGGAAGAAAAAGATTTTGAAGCGTCCCAGTAACCACGACATGGCCATCACTATGCCACGTTGTGGCGTTCCTAAGATGCGCCAAACGATTAGTTTAGACTCAACATCACGACATGATATTTACTCTTTCACGTCGTGACATAAGTTCATTGCCTTAAAATTGAAGATTTTCACACCACATTTTTCAAAGAATGGTTCTTTGATTTATTTTATTTCCCACCCAATGAATTCGATCTCGCCACTACTACCCCTAGGGAGTTTGTTCATTTTCTCCTTTTTATTCACTTTCGTGTGTTTAATTATTTTATGCATACAATGAGGGAGTAGTATGAACAACGCGTGGGGTAGGGGGTCGAAAAAGGATTTGCAAGCATGAAAGTAATTAGAAAAATGCTAGAAATTTAAAAATAAATAGGCTTGAAAAATAGTCTAATAAATCTACTCATTTTTAAAATTTTGATATCTTTGCATTTTGAGCTAGTTTGCTACTGGTATGTGGGGTGATGTGATACAAACCCTAAGATGTATTTGAGTCTATATGTTATAGTGTATTTGTGGCTTCCCAGTCCTAGTGAAATCATGAGACAAAGACATAACCTTGTGTAGTTTGAGGGACATAAAAAGTTTATCATCATGTACCATAACTATATATATCCAGAAGAGCTTATATAGCCATTGCACTTTATATAATCACCTTTAACCAATAAGGGTTGAAATTAAGCTTCCTTACTTAAGAATATTTTTTTCATTTTAGGATTTTTAGTTTTGAGAGAAAAAAAAAGTCAGTATGAAAAAAAATAGAAAAGAAAAAAAAGGTTGCAAAGTTTGAGTGAATAAAAGCTTACAAAGCACGAAGATCAAGGATTACGAAAAAAAGTTCAAAATTTCCAATTATTGAAGACTCAAGTTGAAGAAAGTGAAGAATAAGGAAAATTACCAAGTAATTATTTAATGTACTTTTTCTTTCTAGGTTATTTTTCCATATATGTGTTTGGGAGCTTAACCAAAAATTACCTTGAGGTTAAGAAAGTTTTATGGGGATTGATTCAGAGGGATGCATAAAATGAATGTTATTCAAAATAAGTGGGAATCGTTTATGAGGATCGTAAATATTTAGGGCTTGGGATGTAATTAGGATGTAGACATAAATACATGCATTGAGGTGATGCGTAATTAGTGGGTTCAACTCGGATTGTTTTGTGTGATATTGGTGGGCAAGTTTCTTTGTGATATATTAAAATGAAGTTTTGCCTGAGGGGAAGAAAAAGGAAAGTGTGTGATATTTTGACATTGTCATATTTATATACATTTTTAGGCATTATTTTAATACATTTAGAGCTACATTTTGGTAAAATGCAAAGATATTTGGTACTTATAATGTTAAATTCTATTTTGCAAGAAAAATGAGATAAAATTGACAAGAGTTGGATACTTGGAGGACTGAAGCTTGTAAGTTCCAAATAAGGATCTTTACCGGTAGTTGCACAACAATCAATCACAAAATAAGAGTAAGATGAAAGAAATCAAGCTTGCACACGATTATATTGAGAAAATCGTCTGGTACAACTCGATAGGACTTCTTTGGCATCAACCAACCTAAAAGACTAACACCTCCTCTATATATACAAGACACGATCAAGACACAACCGCAAACTGGGTTTGCGACCGTAAACTGAGTTTACGGTCGTAAACTGTGTTTACGGCCGTAAACACAGTTTACGGTCGTAAACGTGTTTACGGCCGTAAACCCAGTTTACGGTCGTAAACAGACAAAATGTTCAACAGACAGCAAACAACCCGTATACACTATAACAGACTCATTCTGAACACAAAAACAGTGAAAGCCTAGACCAAACCATTTCCAGGGTCCTTCAATCTCCCCCTTGGTTTGGATCTAGCCTAGACTCAATCCTTGTCGACCACCAGAACATCCGACTTTCCCATTGCACCATTCCACATTTTCTTCTCAATGATCTCAGCCACCATTGCCGTGTATTCTTTCGCCGCGGGCTCGAATATTGGTTCAGCCACCATAATCTGCTGAGTGGCAAGATGATGAATGTCCCATTGGTGAAATTGAAGCAAGTCCCTTTTCTCGTAAAGACGGATGCAATCATCTTTAAGCTTGATGACAGCAGCATCTGTTAATTCATCATATACCCAATACAGCATGGATGCAAGAGAACCATCAGAGTAGTTTTGAAGAAAAGGGACTTGTTTCACTTGAGCAGTGGCTGGCCACATCACTTGTTTAAGAGGCTGATTAGTTTTGGGATCAAGCACATTGGGGTGAACCTTGACGATTGACTGAGCGGTCTTCATCGAAGGAAATCCTTTAGCAACTTGATCTTCCAAAAACGATTTAAACTGGTTCTCCCTGGGATTATTTGAAGGATTGGAGAAAGGAGCCTTAGACAGCTCAATAAGATCAACCTTGGTAAAAGAGTCAAAGTCGTGAGCATCTTTGTATAGTTCATTTTTGCCGCTCTTTCTCCTTACCATGAACATGTTCATTGTGTCATGGAATCCCCATGAGATGATTCCAGACCTGTCACCATAAATGTCTCTGAAGCGATTTTCGCCCAGATCCGTAACAGTAACCTGTTGTTTATCCCAGGGCGCCTTATGATCTGCGCTTCGTTTGAATAGAAGTTGACCCTTTTCAGATTCCTGGGTCGACTTCTTGCGTTTTAAGGCCTTTCCACGTGGAGCTTGCTCTGGTTCCTTTTCAAAGCGGTCTACGACAGTGGTGGTTCTGATAGTTGAAGGGGCAATGGGAGCATCTTGATTAGGAAGATAAATTTGTGGCTCTTCAATAGATGACTTGAATTCGTCCCCAAACTTATCTTCCAGCTTTTTCTTCAAATCATAGTAACTGGCTGTTAGAAGGCCAAAATGAGTCTGGAGATCTGTAATTTGTTTGGTCTTAGCAGCATTTTCTTCATTAAGTTCTGCCATTTGAATACTGAGCTGTGTGTTTTCAGCTTGAAGGCTTGTGACTTTAATGTCAAGCTCAATATTCCTCTTATCCAACTCTACATTTTTCTGATTCAGAGTATCGATCTGCTTCTGAAGACCAACTAGTGTAAGACCTTCTTCTCCTGTGTTATCACCCCCTATATGAATTCCTTTGCCACGTAAGAGTGATGTTGAAAATGGTTCTCTGGCCAAGAGCGTTGCTAACTTGACAGAGGTAGCGTTGTGCTCTGGCCTCGGAGGAGAGAGGTCCGTTTGGAAGGACGAGCCACCGGCTTCATAAAAGGTACTGGGACCTTCACTGTTTGGCACGGTTGAGACTATGACTGGGGTTGTTGTTGGTGAAGCTGAAGCACTTTGAGTTACCAATCTAGGGTCACGTCTTCGTCTTTTGCTAGAGGGGGGTGTAGATTGGGTGACTGGAGGATCACTTTCTATCGGCGCAAATGTAGGTAAGATAACATCAAGGGGAGGAATCCCTGACGTCACTACCATAGGAATTGCTATTTCTGCCGATGTTTTGGTTGAAGGAGGTGTAGCTTCAAGAACATCTTCTTCTTCCCTTGTCTCAGTTGTTGGTTTAACAACTTCATCGACAGTGTCGAGTAGCTCATTGAGGTTTTCCTCTGTCAAGAAATCCTCGTTACTCCCAAAATTAATAGGAATTTCATCATTGTCAAAACCTGTGAGATCCAGGTCTTCATACAAGTCAGTTTCTGACCCCGACCCCCTGTGAGATTCATCTTGAACCCGAACAGATGTCATTTCATGTTCCGAAGCAACATCAGCATTAACAGCTGGATCTTCTTCTTCTTCATGATCTGAGACAGTGATGACATTTTCTGAAATAACCCTCTCGGAGGAAGTTGGCTCAGATGATATTTTCTCTGACGTTCCATGCGACTCAGAGGACTCGTCAATCTCAGCAAATTTACCAAATTTCACCAGAGGATATTTTCCTTCAAAAATGACCTTTCCCTTTCTATTCTGCTTGATGAGACCAACTGTGTGAGGGCCCAAAGATTTAATATCCAACTTGTCACCACCCTTCACAATTTCTGGAAATTGATCGTCAACGAATACTTGGATAAACCTTGGATAAAGTAGGAATGCGTCTCTGGTCCCCCGGGTAATGGCGTTAATGTTCACCACGAACTCATCAAGGATGAACTTTGAGAAATTAAACTTTATGCCAGCAGCCAAGGAGACAATTGCCCCGGTGTTCCTGAGGGAGATCTCATCGGCTCCTGATCTCCTTCCTGAAATGCAGCTCACGAACACGTGTGCCAAGAATCGCCAGTACGGAGGCAGGAGCTTCTTCACTGTGGGAGGGTAGACACCCTCGTATCCCATTCTCTCAAGAACTCCTTGCACATCATCTATTCCAATCTCAGTGGGGAAAGTGGATTCATCGCTGATCAGCAAGGTATCTCTTATGTATTGCTCTGTGATCATGATCTTGCAACCCTTGACAACAGCATCAATTGTTATCTCTCCGTTGACTTTCTCCATTTTTGCTGTCTCCCAAAATTCCCGGATGATGTTCTGATGAATGACAGGGTTTACTGTGATGGTATAGGATAGGCAGCACTCCCTTAGCCTGTATATCATTGACTTGAACTCCGCATGGGCAACAGGAGGATCATCCAATACAATCGCCAAATTATGCATATCCGCGAACTTTAGATTTGCCATTTTTTTCTGCACTAAACAAGCCAAGTAAGAAAACATAGAATATAATAATTCAAAACATTAAGTTTTCTTAATTTGACAACAAAAATTTTGAGTTTACGGTCAAAATAGTCAAACTGAAGAGTTTACGGTCAAAGAAAGTCAACCAAGGGTTTACGGTCAAAGTTGGTCAACTGACCGTAAACTGAGTTTACGGTCGTAAGACCAAAACTTGGGTTTACGGTCGCAAGACCAAAACCTGAGTTTACGGTCGTAAGACCAAAACCTGAGTTTACGGTCGCAAGACCAAAACCTGAGTTTACGGTCGTAAGACCAAAACTTGGGTTTACGGTCGCAAGACCAAAACCTGAGTTTTCGGCCGTAAGACCACTTTGGGTTTACGGTTCTTGAATGATCTGAAACCGTAAACCCCCGATGAACAGTAACGCCGACGAAACTTCAAACTTCGATTACTCCTTCGTTTATGGTCGGAATGGCGAATAGAAAACAGATCCTTGGTCGGATTCATCATACCTTCGATGTGAACAGGGTCGATTTCTCAAAACTTCACAGAAAAAAAATTCGATGAGAGAGAGTGTAGAGAGAGAGTAAGAGATTGCGGCTGTAAAGGGGAGAAGAGGGAGTGGAAAGGGTTTACGGTAGTAAGCCCTTCCCTTTTATACTCCTTAAACTTTTACCAGTCTCCCACTCAGTTAAAAACACAGTCTTTTATCCCGATAAAATTTCTAAAAATAAAACATTTGAGGATTTTAAAATTAAAATAAAAGTAAAAACAAAAATAAAAATCAAATTAAACTAAAATAAAATAAACTAATTTCTAAAATTTAAAAACTAAAAAGTAAATTTTTGACAATTATAAAATTAAAATAAAAATAAGAATAAAAATAAAATAAAATAAAAATAAAATTAAAAGGAAAATTAAATTTTTAAAAGACAAAATTTACTTCAACACTACTAACAAAATCTTGTGACACTGGGATCAAAGTTGTTAGACAGCCTTAATCTGCTTGTCGGTACCTTTCATCTTCACATCTTTATCTGGTTTATCGCCGGTATTGTTGTCCACTTAAACACGAAAAATTATGACAGATTTAGGACATACTATTTGTTATAAGACAAGGTGACCCTAAGTTCCAAGATACTATATCTGATCCTAAGTTCCTAGATATTACATCTTAAGGACCGTTCAGCTGACGACGACCAGGGATATTGCTGTCCACCTAAATTGAGCAGCGAGATCTATAGACAATCTTTGAGTGTTCAATTTTAATTGTGCTGGAACATGTTTCCCGTTTCCTGATATGCCCCAGTAATCAAGAACTTCCAGAGTACTCCTTACATCGGGTGAGCAGACAATCATTAAGAGAGAAGATAGATTCAAATTATTATTAATTATAATTTTAGAGGGATTGAGAAGTAGAAGGTTGCATATGCCGTGTACCAGGTCGGATTGTGCGTCACGCAAAGGAGACAGCATATGGCTAACAGATAGGAGGAATTTCATAGATATAATTTGCAGAGAAATAGATTTGCATATGTTGCAGTCCAGGTCGGATCTCTTCCAATCACGTAAAGGAGGCAACATATGACTGACAGATAAGATAAGAAAGAAAACAATTTTCTACAGACCTAACTCATCGGAATTTACCAGTCGCCCCATCAATACCGGAATTAAGGACAAAATCCGCACATCGAGGAAAAGTTAATCCACGGTTCCAAGTACGGGTTCATTTAATGTGACGAGTAGATTCCCATATATATCTCCCTGCTCAACCTATCCGAGCGTCGTACTGTCAGGCTAAACGGATCTAACTAGGTCAAGATTTGTCAAGACTAAGAATTTCTTAAGTTCAACTTTGCCTAGTCAAGTCCATTTAAGATCTTTCGTGCCTACCGACGCATCAGCCCAGAGTAAAGACCCTTTAATTTTGGGTACGTTACGCAGACTCAGATTTGCCTGTTATCACTTGATAATATCACTTCCCAGTACATATATCAACAAGCAGAATTATAAGAGACAATTTTTTAATTTTCTGATTTTCTAATGTTTTTGGATTTTTAATGTTTTTAAATGTTTTTAGACTTTTGTTGGTTTATTTCTCCCCCTAAATTTGTGCATGGAAGAGAATGAAATGACTGAAATGCTCAAATTTAAACTAAGAAAACCTAAAAATCAATCCTCAAAACGAATCGTTTTTAAAAATCCCACAAGCACATCGAATCGAGCTTTGTGAAAAGGCTTTGTGAACAAGTCCGCAACATTATTATCAGTGTGAACATGGTCTAGCCTAATGAGCGAACGCTCATAGCAATCTCTAATAAAATGAATTTTGATGTCAATGTGCTTGGTTTTGGAATGTTGGACAGGATTTTTAGCAATTTGAATAGCAGCCTCATTATCACAAAAGATGGGGGTTTCTAGATAATTCAAACCGTAGTCCAACAGCTGATGTTGGATCCATATGACTTGAGAACAACAGGCAGACGCAGCTACATATTCCGCTTCTGCTGTTGAGGTTGAGACCGTATGTTGCTTTTTGCACTGCCATGAGACCAGTCTATCTCCAAGAAACTGGCATCCTCCTGAAGTCGATTTTCTATCTAGCTCACACCCGCCATAGTTGCTGTCTGCAAAAGCATAAAGGTCAAATTCGGGATTTTTCGGATACCAAAGTCCCAGTTTTGGGCAACCTTTGAGATACCGAAAAATCCGTTTAACAGCAATTAGATGAGAGAGTTTAGGATTGGCCTGGTAGCTTGCGCATTGACAGACCGCAAACATTATGTCTGGGCGACTGGCAGTCAGATACATAAGCGATCCGATCATTGATCGATAATACGTCTGATCTACGGATTCGCCTTCAAGATCAGGAGTCAGTAAAGGTCTCTCTGCCATGGGTGTAAGAGCAGTTTTCGCGTCTTGGAACCCGAACTTCTCCAGCATATCATCCACATACTTCGCTTGGTGAATTAGGATTCCTGTAGAAGATTGTTTGACCTGAAGACCCAGAAACATGGTCATTTCCCAAGAGAACTCATCTCAAACTTTTTCTTCATCACACCTTCAAATTCCTTGCAAAGCTGGGGACAGGTTGACCCGAAGATAATGTCGTCAACATAGATTTGAACTAGTATCTGAGCATTACCCACATGCTTGATAAACAAGGTTTGATCAATGGTGCCGCGAGAATATCCATGCTCAAGCAAATGCTTTGTTAGAGTCGCATACCAAGCTCGAGGAGCTTGATGTAACCCATACAATGCTTTGTCCAACTTGTAGACACGATTAGGGAACTTTGAGTCAACAAACCCAGGGGGTTGATCAACATAAATTTCTTCCTTCACCTTGCCATACAAGAAGGCAGTCTTGACATCCATTTGGTAGACCGTGAACTTCATGTAGGAAGCATATGCAAGAAAGATGCGAATAGCCTCCAACCGAGCTACGGGAGCAAATACCTCAGTGTAGTCAAGACCCTCAATTTGTCGAAACCCGCGAACCACCAGCCTTGCTTTATTTCGCACGATTACACCCGAATCATCTTGCTTATTTTGATAGACCCAACGCGTGTCAAGAGCCCTTTTGCCCTTCGGTAAGTCAACCAACTTCCAAACCCCGAGCTTTTCAAACTGATTCAGCTCTTCATGCATTGCATCCACCCAGCTGGGATCATTCAAAGCCATGTCAACATTCTTCGGCTCTATTTGAGATATAAAACAAGAGTAGAGACATGCATTAACATCTCCACTTTGACTTCTGGTTTTAACTCCATCTCCCAGCTGGCCAATGATGTTATCGATCGGATGATCGCGTTGAATACGTGAGGGAATGTCTTGGCTGATATCATTGATAGAAACAGGAAGAGTGTGAATATTGAAACTTCCATCATTTACTGATTGATTCACATTAGATGAATATGCTACAAACTCATTTGCGATTTCTTCGGGAAAGAGGAGTTCCATAAACGTTGGATTGACAGCGGAAGCATCTATGGACATGAACTCTCTTTCAACAGGTGTAAGAGGGGTAGCATCAGTATTAGGAGATCTATCTTGAACTTTAGACTCTGGACTATTAGGTTGATCAGATGGCCCCCCCTCCGGTGGAACAGAGGACTCCTCCCCAGATGGAGCAAAGGACTCCCCCTCAACCGTTGGAGGTCTGTAAACAACTTCTTCGTCTTCGTCTTCATACACGATCTTCGAACCAGAAGAGGATCCACTTGAGCTATTTGAAGACACATTTAAAGATTTGAAAAAAGATGTGTAATCAAATAACCAATCAGGACCCACTCGAGCGTCTGTTTCATTCTCCTCCAGCCAGCGTACGTCATAGGATTCGACTATATGCTTAGTCTTCTTGTTGTACACCCTGTACGCGGTGCGCGCATCATACCCTACAAAGTAACAATCATCAGCTTTGGCATGGAATTTAGGGTTGGATTCCAAATGAAGAAGGGTGCAAGGACAGCCAAATACACGGAAATGGCTGACAGAGGGCTTGTGTCCATAGAGAATTTCATACGGTGTCTTCATCTGTGCTTTGTTGATTAGAACACGATTTTGCACGTAGCAAGCAGTATTAATCGCCTCGGCCCAGAAGAAAACAGGTAGCTTGGAATCACAAAGCATCGTCCTTGCGGCGTCTTTCAATGTTCTATTTCTCCTTTCAGCAACACCGTTCTGTTGAGGTGTGTGAGCTGAACTATATTGACGCACTATCCCTTTTTCCGCGCAAAAATGGTCAAGAACCGAATTTTTGAACTCAGTTCCATTGTCGGTACGAAGCGCTTTCACTTGATTGTTGGTATGTTTCTCAATCATCACTACGAACTTCTTTATCAGGTCAGCAACCTCCGCTTTGTTGGATAAGAAGAAAACCCACGTAAACCGAGAGAAATCATCGATCACAACGAGGCAGTATGAGCTTCTGTTGATGCTCAGAACGTTGACCGGACCAAATAAGTCCATGTGTAACAATTGGAGCACTTGACTTATTGAGTTGACATGTTTGGGCAAGTTTGGTTTTCGATGGTGTTTGCCTTGAGCACAGGAAACACACTTTTCAAATGTAATAAAGTCTCTGATGGGTAGGCCTCGAACCATCTCATTCTTGGCAAGACGATTCAAGTTTTTCGCGTTAGCATGACCTAGCCTTCGGTGCCACAGCATTGCATTTTGTTCGACGACTTTTGAGAATAGGCAAGTGACTTGTTCAGGGAGATTTGTGTTCATGTCAATAATGTAAGCATTCCCATCCCGCTTAGATTTGACGAGGATCCATTCTTCCGGGATGACAATGCCTGGCTTTAAGATCATACATTCCTTGTCAGTAAAGTGGGTGGAGTAGCCTTTGTCACAAATTTGGGAAACACTCAACAAGTTGTGCTTTAACTCGGGAGCGAAGTTGACATTCTCAAAGCTTAACACTCCATTTGTAACTGTTCCTCTTTGCGTGATCTTTCCTCCATCTCCTCCCGCAAAGGAAACATACCCCCCATTAAAGGATTGAATTTCGCTCAATTGGGATATGTCTCCAGTCATATGCCGGGAGCAGCCACTGTCGACGTACCAGGGACGAACGACATTCCTCCGCAACTGTCCCTGCAAAATGAGCGGAATCATTTAGATTTAGGAACCCAGGTCATTACAGTCCTGGGTTTCCTTTTTACTTTCTCTGAATTAATATTTAAAGGTTTCAAACGAGGATCTTCATTTCTAATTACTTCAGAGGGTGGCAAAGATGAATTAGAAAGTGATTTAGGTTTCCATTGAAGTTTAGGTTTTACAACATTCTCCTGTGGTTTTGAAATAGATCTCTTAGAGGTTTGCACAAAGCTTCTGGATGTTCTACCAGAAGTGGTTGAAGATCTAGAATTGCTTTTTGACGAAACCGATCTTGGCAGAGCCTTGTTCGTTTTTGGCAAACTCTTTTGAGATCTGTTGATAAAAACCTTTTTATTCTTTTGAAAAACAGTTCTTTTTCTGGTTCGGTCATCTTTCCAATCATCAATTCGAGAACAATTTCTTGAAGATTTTCTAATTAAAGATCTTCCTCGAGATTCGTTCTCTCCTCTTGGTGACAGATAGTTTACAAAGATCCTGTTATGACAATTCCTAGCTATGTGACCACCAATGCCACAATTAAAACAAATCTGTTTATTGTTTGAACTTGTGTTACATTTATCAGATTTATTTTCTTGAAGGACACTCTTACTTTTCTCAGAGGAACATACATGAGAGACAGATTGTGATACAAGTGAGGGTGCCTCAGAATGTATGACATGAGGAATTGATGAATTTTCATGAGAATGACCATCATCAGAATTACCAAAAATTTCATCAAACATATCAAAGAAATTGAATTCAACAGAATCAGAAATAGGAACGTCACACAAAATATTATCAGTCTTAATATTAGAATCACAAATAGGAATAGAAACATCAGAAATAGGAGCAGAAACAGAAACACCAACTCCATGCTTTGCCTGATCTAAAGGATGATCTGCAGAGGAAGAAGAAGCGTCAGTACTTTCAACATTTATAAATCCTCCTGAAACGAAGCCAGATGGATTGCCATAAACCATAAAAGATTCATTGGCAATCTCATCTTTAGACAAGGGTTGATACTGATAGGTATGATTATATGGAGGAGGCATGCTATCATATCCTAAACCCTTAGACTGATTTCGTTTAAAATCCATGCAGTGATCAATCATGGTGGCAACTGCCTCACATGATCCATCAAATTTTTTAAAAGCAAAGTTTGCAGAATTAAACCTTTCCTTCAATGTATCAAGCTCGGCAGTTAGCTCATCATTTTGTCTTTTAACATAATTGTACAGTTCACATTTCTCACTGTACTCTGCCTGGATTCTTCTAAAATCGTTTATCTTAGCTTCTAATTGAGCTTTAAGAGGTTTTTGTCCTTTCCTAAGTTGGTAGCCCTCATATCTAAGGTCCTCTACTTCTCTACGCAATAATTGGATTTCATCACGAAGAACTTTAACATATTCTTTACATGCATAAGAACATGATGGTAGGGTTACCTCGCTTATCTTGGACTCAGAAGAAGTAGACGCCATGAAAGCAAACTGCAGCTCCATCATTTCTGCCTCGGGATCAGCTTCATCAGTCTTTAATGTTGCATCATTAATCTGAGCAAGGTGAGCATTTTCTGGCCCTGAAATGTTCAAAGCCTGAATCTGGTCCTCCCAGTCAAAAGACTGAGCGACCATTGCGGTCTCACCATTAGCTGCAGCACCTGCACGGTTGTTTCCCACTGCAACCATCGTTCTGTTGTTGTTGGCCCTGCGATCTGGTTTAGGACATTCACGAGCAAAGTGACCCGGCTCGTGGCAGTTGAAGCATCTCAGCGTACTCTTGTTGAATCCCACCTTCTTGTCAGCATTCATGCCCCAATTGCTCTTCCCAGTCTTCTTAGCAAACTGCTTGGCCCTGAAAACAGCCATAGCAATCTGCCACGTAATGTCCATCTCTTCTACGTCTTCAGGATGAATCTGGTCCAGGTCAGCAAATGACAGCTGAGGTGGAAGTTCTCCAGCCACAAAAGCATTATAGCAGTTAACAAGCCCAGTAGCTAGAGCCAGATTTTCATCAGTATCCTTAGGATTTGAGGAAGTGGCTACAGTAGGTACATTTGGGGAAGGAACAACTTGTGGGGAGATAAATGATTGATTATGAGGATGAAGATTAGGTGATACAGCATCGAGGGTATGAATTTGAGGTGGTTTAGCAGTAAATCCTTGACCTGAAGAGGACATGATCGAGGAAAGAGCATTGTTGGATGAGATCCCAAGATTTGCAGTAGAATATGAGCTCATGTGATTAATCTCTCTCTGTTTGTCATCAATATCACAAGATTTGATGATTGCCATGGTTTCAGCAAGAGTGAGGCGGTTTAGATCCTTAGTCTTCTTGATCACAGCAACATTCATATCCCATGATCTGGGAAGAGCATTGAGAAGTTTTTTGTTGATTTCTGACTTGGTCAAGTAAATCCCAGATATGTTCATATCTGTTGTGAGAGTTGTGAACCTCTGCAATTGAGCCTCAAGGGTCTCTCCTGGAATGTAGTTGAACATGTTGAACTTTTGTCTCAACATGTCCTGGCGACTCTCTTTCATATCCTCATTGCCCTCATAAACTTCAATTAAGGCTTCCCATAGATCTTTAGCTAAAGTGTACTCACGAAAACCTTGAGCAATATCAGGAGATAATGCCATAGTTAAAGTGGCTAACGCTCTTTCTTGCTCTTCTATTTTCTCAAACTCCTCATCAGTGTAGTTTTCAACCGCCTTGTCAATCACTTGACCTGCAACTGTCGTAGTGATTCTAATAGGGCCTCTAAGTATGCTTCTCCATACCTTAAAGTCCTTCATTTTGATGTACTTTTCAATTCTATACTTCCATTCGGGAAAACCATCCGCAGACATTAATCTTGGAATTCGTGTGGTGGTGCCCATAACAGCATCAAGTTCATGGAAATGATTTTGACCTTGAGAATCCATTTGAAATTAAGCAAATTAAGCTCAAAATTTAAGTTTACAATTGAAAGGGTTTACGACCGTAAACCGAGTTTACGGTCCAGATGATTTTGACCGTAAACGGAGTTTAAGGTTCTGAGTTTACGGTTCTGAGCTTACGACCGTAAACTGTGTTTACGGTTGAACAGTTTACGGTTTGAACAGTTTACGGTTTGAACAGTTTACGGTTTATGTGATTACGGTTCTTGAAGCTTGGTTTACGGTTTATGAAGATTCAATAACCGTAAATAGAGTTTACGGTTGACAGCAAACTCCCAGAAAACCTTTATGAATACGATTTTTCAGTAGAAACGATTCTCTTCACTTCGTAAACACTAACAGCAGGTTCGAACTTCAAAAATATCGGTTGAAATAGCCCAAAAAATCGATTGAAAGAAGATTTAACACCGGTTCTTGCTCTGATACCAATTGTAAGTTCCAAATAAGGATCTTTACCGGTAGTTGCACAACAATCAATCACAAAATAAGAGTAAGATGAAAGAAATCAAGCTTGCACACGATTATATTGAGAAAATCGTCTGGTACAACTCGATAGGACTTCTTTGGCATCAACCAACCTAAAAGACTAACACCTCCTCTATATATACAAGACACGATCAAGACACAACCGCAAACTGGGTTTGCGACCGTAAACTGAGTTTACGGTCGTACACTGTGTTTACGGCCGTAAACACAGTTTACGGTCGTAAACGTGTTTACGGCCGTAAACCCAGTTTACGGTCGTAAACAGACAAAATGTTCAACAGACAGCAAACAACCCGTATACACTATAACAGACTCATTCTGAACACAAAAACAGTGAAAGCCTAGACCAAACCATTTCCAGGGTCCTTCAAAGCTAAAACAAGGAGAAAATGGATGAAGAAAATGTTCAAAAGGAGGAGAACAGAGCTGCAAAAAGACGTAACAAGGATGTTGTTGGACAGTTTGACCAGTCGTCAATATTTTGGCCATACCTCATGACTCGTAACTCCAATTGAAGAGAATCAAAATGTTCCGGAAAGTAGACAAAATTTAAAACCACTTTCGTTTTTGTGCCAAATACAAATTTCCAGTCCCCATGTTGTGGCAAAGGAATCACCACGATGCGGCGAATTAAAAAATCCTGAAAACTCCCCATGTCGGTCTACTAGTTTGTGTGCGACAAAGAATCCCACCACCACAACGTGATGCCGATTCCCCATATTATGGCAACCAGAATTTGGAAAGTATATATATCCCCATCATTAGGTCGAAAGTAAGAATTCTAGGGAAAAAAACTGCAATTGAAGAGCGAAAAAAATACCGTCTAAAACTCCTTGGAAGGTATAAGAATATTGGAGATCAAGAGATCAAGAGATTAGAGCAAGGAATTCACATCATTTATTCGGTTTTCCTAGATTTATCAAGTCTAGCTTAGTTTTCCATGTATTTATGTGTTTTTTTCTGCAATTCTGAGCTAAATGATTTGTAACATCCCAATTTTCAAGTCCAAAAATTTCGTTTTTAATTATTTAACATGTAAAAATTAGTTTACCAAAAACATTGTTAATATCATATAACCATGAAAACATGTATCAATTCATATCATCAAACAATACTAAAATCAGAGTACAATCCCATGAGTCACTTAATGCGGAAATCTGGTGTGGGTGTGATGTGCAGCTACCGCACCGACTCCTTCCCCTTCGCTGAAGAGGTACCTGAAACAAACTGAAAACTGTAAGCACTAAGCTTAGTGAGTTCCCCCATCATACCACATACCATACATAACACATACTTCCAGGTATATCTGGGTGCCCGACCTACCCCTTCAGTCCTCTCGACCGGTAACCTTGCCTAGCATACCTGGGTGCTGGCCTACCCCTTCAGTCCTCTCGACCGGTAACCTTGCCTAGCATATCTGGGTGCTGGCCTACCCCTTCGGTCCTCTCGACCGGTCTTCGGGGACTATTTCTCCCCCTACTACTATCGCATGAAATCATAACACATAGCACAAGGTGTCTAACACGACTGGGTACTAACTAATCCTTCGATCCTTTCGACCTGTACCGAGGTCTATCCTACCCCTCCTATCATATATCACATAGCATCATAGCATACTAGCACGTAAGCATAACGGATAACACATACCAGAAAATTATCACAAAGACAATTATCTCATCTATAACTCATACTAGTGGGACGGCCTTGGTGCCTTAGACCTACTTCTACTGGAAGGTAACTCACCTCAATGTCGCGTAGTGTCTGCACTGATCTCGGTGTGGAAATCGACTCTCCTCGACTCCTCAATCCCTACACGACAACTCTTCTAAGTTATCAACTCATACTCATGACCCTTGCAAGGGTCACTCAATCCAAGTCAAAGTCAAGTTAAATCCATGGTCAAAGTCAACATCTGGTTGACTCGACTCGCCGAGTTGGCCCGTAAACTCGTCGAGTCCCCATATCCACAAAATGCCATAATCACGTCCCTACCCGTCGAGTCTACCAAGAGCTCGACGAGTTTGCCTTTAACAACACATCAGCAAATCTTCAACCGACCCGCTGAGTTCGTTCTTGAACTCGCCGAGTTCATCTTCATCCTTAAGAAGATGTTCAGTCTGTGAACTCGCCGACTCCGTCTTCATATGGCTGGGACATTGCCTTGAACTCGCCGAGTCTATTCATACACTCGTCGAGTCCCATGGTTTCCAGGTCTATAATCATGTCCATCTTTGTTGAGCCCTATTCTAGACTCAACCAGGTTTTTTGAAAGCAGCAAAGGTCGAGGAACCATTACCCGACTCGCCGAGTCTCAAGAACAACTCGCCGAGTCCACTAAGTCCATGTTCCATAAACTCGATTTCTGTTGAGATCATCTCATCCAAAGGGTAGATCTGACCTCTTAGGGTCAATATAACACGTAAAGTCACGAACTTTACGTCCATACATGGGTCTTTAAGCTCAAAAGGACCAAAAATGAGATCTACAAGATGCATGGGGCTCTCATGGCCATAAAGTTGGCACCTTTATGCCACGAGAACCTTCCAAAGTCCAAGATCTGAAGCCATATCTCCACATTACACCCCACAACCCGAAAATGGCTTAGAAATGCCCTAGAGATACCAAAATCCAAGCCCTAAGTTGATTAAACACATGGAAAGTCAAGATTGAAGCTTTTTACCTTAAATGAGCTGGAAATGGAACACAATCTCTGGATCTTCTAGCTTCAACTTGAACTCCCAAGCTCCTTTCTTCTTCTCAAGCTTCACAATCACCAAAAATGCACAAAAATGGCTTAAGAGCACTCAAACAAGGCTAGGGTTTCAGTTTAAGGTCTTCTGGAAGTGTGAGGGACGATGGAGGCTGATATAGGAGGAGATAAGTTGTTTAAATATGGTGCAAACCCTAAATATTAGGGTTTTGTCCAAACAGCTCCTACTCGCCGAGTCGGTCTCCCGACTCGTCGAGTAGGTCACTTATACCCCCGATAAATCACGAGTCTACTCGACGAGTTGGGCCTCCAACTCGCCGAGTCCCAGAGTGAATTGCAACATTTCTTGAATTTAAATACGTACCAGGAATCGGGTGCTACATGATTAGAC
Organism: Lactuca virosa; assembly: GCF_052849685.1. Lineage (NCBI taxonomy): Eukaryota > Viridiplantae > Streptophyta > Magnoliopsida > Asterales > Asteraceae > Lactuca > Lactuca virosa. Next base: position 211,631,802 of record NC_136428.1, on the reverse strand, counting down.
TTTCATTTGGAAATGATGAACCCTAATACAATGTGTTAGTTTCTACTTTTCATGGATCTATGAAGGTTGTTTAGCTTGTGTTTGATTTATCAAGTAGTTGTGAGACTCATGTATTAATGGTTTAATTTAAAAAAAATTAAATATAAGGTCAAAATATTTAAGAACTTTGAATTTATAAGAAAATAAGAAAAATAATGAATTATTATAATGGAAATGTTTATTATCTTTTAAATTTAAACAAATAATTTAAATAAATAAAATAAACTAATGTGTTTTAATTTCGAAAATTTTGAAATTAAAAGGTAAGTTCATTAATGAAATTGATATCCATTTATTACTACATTTATTACAATTATTAAATTAAAATATTATGTTGAATTTAATAAAAGAGAAAAACTCATAAAATGACATGTGGAAAAAAAATTAATTCAAAATAACTACAAAAATGACATTTGGAAAATTGAATGAGAGTGTGACAAGTGGCAAATAAACCTTCATTTATTAGAGAGGATACATAGCATGTTAAAAGTTTTAATATTTGTTGCTTAGATTTCAAGTTTGATGTAGTTGAATGATTATTTTAATTGCATGAACTTGTTTACCTAGTTGTTTATGATCATTAAATTTCTAGAGCCGTGATTAACCAAATCCTAGAATAGGTAATAAATATAACAACTTTAACTGTGTTAGAGAATATAATTTGATAATAATTATGTTAATTATTTTTCTTGATCATAGATAATTAATCCTAGATATATCTTACATAGATCAATAATCTTTAATAATCAATTTAGTGTCCACTTGTGTATGACCATTACATGTTCATGAATTGGTGAAAATGTTAGGAGATCAGCTCAAGACTTCTAATAACTTTTATACTGGTAACCAACTGAATTAATCAATGTCTTGAAACTAACCATAGAAAAAAGAGGGATTCAAAGCTAAACTGAAGTGTCTTTATTCTCTTGAATACAATCATTTTTAGTTAGTTGTTGCTTAGTTAATTGAATAGTTAAGTAAATATGAACTTGAAAAATCAGATAAAAAAACCCTAATTTTAGTTATTTCTTTTAGATTAATTTTTAGTAGTTATTTTATTAGCTAAATATCATTCCTTGTGATCGATACCCGACTTACTTTTCTATATTATAAACTGACTAGGTACACTGCCTATACGTGCATTAGTAGTTGAGTTTTCTGAGGTTATTGTTGGATTAGGTGTCTAAGCCCATTACTATAGCTGGTATGTATTTGAATTGATAGTGGTATAGTCCTTTTGGGTTGCCTTCACGCGTGCAACTAGACATGATGATTTATTGAGAAAGAGTAAGAATCTATTATTTGAATAATAAATTGGAATAAATGATTTATTAATATGTTATAGAAATAATATATTAATTAGAAATCATATTATTTGATTAATATTTAATCAGAAATTAATTTGGAATTAATTTTGTATTCAAGTTTGCATGTTCAACTAGTGAAAACCTAGATCCTTAATTATAGGGTTGCATGAACACATAGGATTTGTTGTTATGCTCAAAACTCTTCAGTGGTATTAGAGCCTAGGATGTTTTTTCAGTTAAATATGATACAATAGTGAATCATTCAAAAGAGAAGGGAACCGAATCGTCATTATGTTCATGGAACTCGACGAGTTCATCTTGGGACTCGACGAGTAGGCCCAATATAACGAGTGCATTGCCCTGAATCGACTAGTTAGCCTGTCAGATCCCTGGTTTTTCGATTTTATAATTGTTATCTTGGTTTGATTAGGATAATTACCTTAATTCGTTTTTCTCTACCTAAAATTGAATCTTTTAAAAGGTAATTGAATATCCTTATCAAAATTTATGATTTGGTTGGATTTTTAGATAAAGATAAATTTAATTTGTTAATTTAATTATTAAAAATTTAACCTAGTATTTTGAAAAGTTTTAAAAATACACCCTTTGGTTTTATATTTTAAAACTTAATTAAATAGTTTAATTTTGAAATCTTAAATTTTAGTTCCCTAGTATTTTTGAAAAAGTTTTAAAATACACCCTTTTGTTTTATAATTTAAAATTTAATAGTTAATTTTGAAATATTAAATTTTAGAACCCTAGTATTTTAAAAGTGTAAAATACACCCTTATACTATATATAAAATAAAAAGTCTAATGTATATATATATATATATATATATATATATATATATATATATATATATATATATATATATATATATATAAGAAAAGTCAGTCTTACCGTTAGTATGCCTAATTCATGAAGCTGGTCTATAAGGGGTGTTTAAGGAAGCGGCCTGTAAAATGACCGCCATTGAGTATCCATTCTTACCCACCGCACCCTTGACTAGTGGAGGGTCGTTAGTCGAACGGGTTTGATAGGACTGTAAACTCTCATTAATAAGTATAATGAAATAAATAAACTAACTAAATGTTTTCATAAAAATGCTCAATCTTAGTTACTTTAGGAAAATGTGAATTTGATGCTAACCCATGAAATTTCACATTGAACCTTATTGGTCATTAGTGGAGCGTGTGTGGTTAACCGGCACACTAATATGGACTAATATTGTTGGCAATGGGTGTCTCATAAATTATCATTGATCGATGGAGCGTGTGTGGTTAACCGGCACATTGATTGGGTGATAAATGACATCGAGAGTACCAAGCTAATTTGCATGGTTATTCACACCTTATTTTTTATCCTCGGTATCCCAGTCACAAATGGAACAGGCATAATCGAGATTAAAAATGCCATTGAATAGTTCAATGAATCTTAAAGATCTAGGAGTTTCATTAGATTTAAACTGGTAAATGCTTACCTACCTAAAATAGATTTGAATTTGATTACGACATCCCTCTTCAGAATTCGAATCGAAAATATGGATCCTAGCCTTAATTTGAATTTTCGGTTGATAATTAAGGATTAAAATCAACTAACTTGAATTTCTTTTCTCCCTTTAATTATGTCAAGTTCTGACAACAATGGTCTTCCTCGTCCTTTTGGAAATGGCTTTCCTTCTGAAGATGATCTTCCACATGTAGATCAAGGTGAAAGAATGTTCCCTTCTTCGAGCATTGGTGGAACTGGAAGTCATACTTCTCCAAATCTTCTTCCACCTCCTCCAGTGATTCTCCCTGACCTACGTTTTCATCAACTTGAAAAGTTCAAAGTTAGTCAAGCCCTTTTGGCATGTAAACACCTAGATGGAAATTCTATATGTGCACATGTTCTTAAAATGAAGTCACATATTCACAAATTGGGAATGTTGGGTGTTATTTTCCCAAAGAAGCTGGTTGTTGACTTGGTTCTTCACTCACTTCCTGAGTCGTATAGTCAGTTTATTAAAGACTAATAGACTGACAATGACGTGACCCTTATTGATCTGACATATTTGCTAATTGCTGCTAAAGCAGAAATGCTAAAGTGCATTGGTCAAGCAAATATGTTCGAAGGATCAATCTCCAAAATTTCCTTGGACCTTGACAATGGCAACATTGGTTATCCAGAAAAGGTTTCTCTTCCCAATGTAAAGGGATCGGCCAAGGTCAAACTGTTTGACCATATGGTAAAGAGAAAGGCTAATTCTGAGATAGTCCCATGTGCCATTCCTGAAGAGTGATGGGTTTGAACCAAAATAACATATGAAAACAGATCTAGATGATTACCTCTTCAACAATGGCTTGAATCTTCTTGTCTTGGAGCTTAGAGTCACAAATGTCACTCCTCTAATGGCTTACAAACATCACACAAGCAAGAGGATGATATTGGAAAGAGGGGAGAGGCACAATTTCGGCTATGGAACTGTCTAGGGTTTCAAGTGGCCGAAAACTGATGCCCTAGGGGTTCTATATATACTTGTGCTGCTAGGGTTTCAGTCAAAACCATAATGGACAGCTTAGGCCTTAAGCAATCCAAGGAAGCTTCTGGAATAGGGCTCTTATGGCCGAAATTAGGATGGAAACATCCCTAATTTCGTCCATGCCTAGTCCATAAGGATTCTCAGCCCAATATCCAACTATCACACATTTGACAGTTTAAGTCCCCGTTATTTAATTAATATCTTTTAACCACAGAATTAATTCTTAATTAATTCTTGTCTAATATTAATTAAACCATATGATTTCTCCTTTAATATATTATTCATATAATATATTAATAAAACATAATAACCTCTCACTTCATAAATCACCCTGTCAAGTTGCTCTGGTGAAGGCAACCCAAAAGGACCATGCACAACCAGGTCAAATACTTACCAAATATAGTTACGGGCTTAGACACTAATCCAACAGTCTCCCACTTGGATAAGTCTAGTAACTATAGTGTAGGTACAACCCGATTAGCAATAGTGGCTCTCAAATACGCTGTCAAACTCTGATCTTATCAATAACCTGTCCTTTAGATATGGGATTGTATAGTCCTCCGTTCTAGATATCGTGTGGACAATTACATGGAACATAATCATACTTATTGTCCAGAAGTTTTTTTCTCGATCTCTGATTCGTCTGACATAGAACTTAATTGAACACATCAGTTCAGTCCTGACCGGGCCCAAAACATAAGTCAAACCAAATCATCGAGGGGCCCAGATATCGCTTTTACCCTCTTAGGATAAAAGGAACATGTAAACTTCAACTTATATGCATTTACCATTCACTCATCAATTTATGCACAATAATGTGTTTTATAACATCAAGTTACTGATGTGTTTACGCATTATCAATGCACAACCAACTTGCAAATAATAAACCATATATCTAGGTTTTAAGACCATATGATATTATCATCTTGCGATCACTCGAGATAAATTCCATGAAGTGATACCAGCAAGCATGGGTCTAATCCAATGCTCAAATCATGTTCATAAGTACTCATGAACGTTGTAGCAAACCTTTTCTATGTCTAATACACTTTATACAATCTACAAACCAATTCATGACAATCTTCTTTCATACCTATTCCCAAAGTATGAGCGCCTGTGGATCTTTCGAATAATCTTATTATTCAGGAAGTCAAAACATGCAAAATGAAACAATAGGTAAATAATTAACATAAGACATTAACTTTACTTATAAATAATACTACTTTATTTAATCATAAAATATCAATTACATTTATCTATTACACGTTTCAAAGCTATCTAATCTAAACTAATATCGTCCTTCAGCCCGATGCTCCTAGCGTGTTGCAAGTGCTTAACCCTACTCAGTCCCTTCGTAAGGGGATCCGCTGGGTTATCTTCTGACGATACCCTCTTCACTACGAGGATTCCTTCTTCTACCAGATGTCTAATGAAATGGTATTCCCTATCGATATGCCTAGATCTGCCATGATCCCTCGGTTCCTTGGTTAAGTCAACTTCATTCTCACAGAAAATTTCCATTGGCTCCTTTATGGCTGGCACAACTCCAAGGTCTCCGATGAAGTTCTTCAACCATATCGCCTCCTTTGACGCTTCGCTCGCCACTATATACTTTGATTCGCACGTTGAATCAGCTACGGTCTCCTGCTTGGAACTTTTCCAAGTCACTGCTCCTCCATTTAGGATAAAGACCGACTGCGAACGGTAGTTGTCCCAGTCGGTCTGAAAACTGGCGTCACTATGCCCTCGCACCCTTAAGTCATCACTCCCACTGTGGACTAGAAACCATTCCTTGGTCCTCCGAAGGTACTTAAGAATATTCTTGACTGCGGTCCAATGTGCTTTTCCATGGTTCCCATGATATCTGCTGACCATCCTCAAAGCGAAGGCCACATCAGGGTGAGTACAAGTAATATCATACATGATTGAGCCAACCGCGGAAGCGTATGGTACTCGGCTCATTTCTGCTATCTCGACTTCGGTACTCGGACTTTGAGTCTTACTCAACTTGACATTACTTTGGATTGGTAACTCCCCCTTCTTGGAATTCTCCATACTAAAACGTTTTAGCACCTTGTCCAAGTAAGTGTTCTGACTAAGTCCTATTAGTCTCTTACTTCTGTTTCTCACTATCCTTATTCGCAAAATATAGGCAGCCTCTCCGAGGTCCTTCATAGTGAAGCACTTCCCAAGCCAGGACTTGACTTCCTGCAGGGTTGGGATGATGTTTCCTATGAGTAGTATGTCATCGACATACAATACGAGGAAGCTCACTATACTCCCACTGGCTTTGACATATACACATGATTCATCCTCGCTTCGTAGAAAACCAAACTCTTTGAATTTCTCATCGAAACAAAGATTCCATCTGCGATATGTTTGTTTCAGTCCATAAATAGACTTCTCAAGCTTACACACTCTATTGGGGTGCTTCGCATCAACAAAACCCTCTGGCTGACTCATGTAAACATCGTCAGCCAATTTTCCGTTAAGGAAAGCGGTTTTCACATCCATCTGCCATATTTCATAGTCATGAAATGCAGCAATGGCTAGCATCACCCTAATAGATTTTGTCTTCGCAACCGGTGAGAAGGTCTCATCATAGTCAACTCCGGGAGTTTGAGTGAAACCGTTATCAACCAATCGCGCCTTATAGGTGTGTATATTCCCATCCATGTCGGTCTTCTTCTTGAAGATCCACTTGCACCCGACCTTCTTACGACCTGGCACATTGTCAACCAAATTCCAAACTTGGTTGTCATACATGGACTGAATCTCGCTGTCCATAGCCTCTTTCCATTTCGCAAACTCCGGGTCGGCCATGGCTTCCTTGTAGCTGTTAGGTTCGTCCAAATTCACTAGTGTAATATCAATAATGAACTTATCCCCTTCTGTAGTAATATGAAAACCATAAAACTGGGGTTGAACCCTAACTTTTTCGGAACGTCTAAGAGGTAAGGACTCGTCAATCGGTTCAACCGGAGTTTCCTCCTCGGGTTGAGCGCCAGTGTTAGAGGTTCCTTCATCGTTCGATTCTTGAAGCTCTTCAAGATCGATTTGCCTCCCACTGACCCCTTGGCTTATGAGTTCTCGTTCTCGGAAAACTCCTCTCCTCGCAACGAAGACAACATTGTCACTCGGTCTATAGAAGAGATAACCAAAGGACTTCTGTGGGTAGCCGACGAAAATACACCGCTCACTACGAGGTTCGAGCTTGTCGTGAGTCTCTCGTCTTACAAAATCCTTGCAACCCTAAACCTTCATATGTGCCAACGAGGGAGCTTTCCCTGTCCACATCTCGTGAGGTGTTTTGGGAACCTTCTTCATAGGGGCTAAGTTAAGAATATGGGCGGCAGTCTCTAAGGCATACCCCCAGAATGAGATAGGTAGCGAAGCACGACTCATCATGGAACGAACCATGTCCAGCAGGGTTCGATTACGCCTCTCAGCCACACCATTCAACTGCGGTGTCCTGGGAGGTGTCAATTGCGAAACGATTCCGCATTCCTTGAGGTAGTCATGGAATTCAAGACTTAGATACTCTCCACCTCGATCAGATTGAATCATCTTGATTTTCCTGCCCAACTGATTCTCCACTTCTTGCTTGAACTCTTTGAACTTTTCAAAAGTTTTTGACTTATTCCTAATTAAGTAGATATAGCCATATCTGCTATATCATCGGTAAAAGTCACGTAGAAGCGGCACGCATCCCTTATGGTGGATCTAAAAGGTCCACATACATCTGTATGTATGAGATATAATAAACCCTCACCCCTTTCACAAGAACCAGTGAAGGGTGACTTGGTCATCTTTCAAAGTAAACAAGACTCGCACACGTCATCGTCCCTGAGGTCGAATGACTCCAACACTCCATCCTTTTGGAGTTAGGCTATGCGTTTCTTGTTGACATGTCCAAGACGACAATGCCACAAGCATGCTTTATCCAAACTATTGGAAGAATCAATACACAACACATCATTTCCTAAGTTATTGACAACCATCACAGTTTCATATATTCCATTACAAGGCAATGCTTCAAAATAGAAAACACCATTAAGATAAGCATTAATAGAACCCTTTTCATTATTAAATGAATATCTAAACCCTTGTCTACATAAACCATGAAAAGAAATGATGTTTCTTGCCATATCTGGCGAATAGCAACAATTATTTAAATCTAATCCTAATCCATTACTAAGCACTAAAGAGTAAACTCTAATCTTGGTGACAGGCAACGATCTTCTGTTTCCCATGAGCAGGTTTATCTTCCCATGCTCCACATCCCTATTTCTTCTTAGGCCCTGCAAGTCAGAACAAATGTGAAAACCACATCCTGTATCAAGAACCCAAGAAATAGCATGCGATGAATCATTAGATTTAATAGTGTAAATACCTGCGTAGGATGGCGTTATCTTTCCATCCTTGATGTCTTGCAGATATTTCGGGCAGCTTCGTTTCCAATGCCCTATTTCGTGGTAGTAATGGCACTCTGCCTCCTTGGGTTTGGAGTTGGGTTTAGCACAACTAGCTTTGGTTCCACTAGAAGAGGTACCATCACGGGACTTTCCCTTATGGTGGCTCTTTGAGGGAGCCTTCCTCTTTTACCCTTTCCTTGCCCAATTGCCAAGACTGGGGCAGCAGCAGGAGTTGGGGTTGATGCAACAGATTTATCTTTGAGGTTGCTTTCATCAGTCCTTAGTAAGCCCTGAAGCTTGCTCAAAGAGACCTCATCCTTGTTCATGTGGTAGGTCATGCGGAACTGGTTGTAGCAGGGAGGCAAGGAGTGAAGGATGATGTCAATTGCCATCTCTTCATCAAAGTTAACATTCAACTTTAGCATGCGATCAACATATCTCTGCATCTTTTGCAGATGAGCAGTAAGGGACTCTCCATTACCTATTTTGGCAGTGATCATCGAAGTGATGATCTCGTACCTTTCTTGCCTAGCACTTTGGTGGTACCGGTCCAACAGATCTTAATGCATCTCATAGGGGTACATGTTCTCATAGGACTTCTGGAGTTCTGCAGTCATAGTTTCCAGCATGATGCCATGGACTTTCGTGGCATCATGCTCATGGGCCTCAAAGGCAGCGACCTCTTCAGCATAGGCAGTGTTGATGTTGATTTCCTTCAGCTTCTCATCAAGGACATACTCCGTGTCCTCGTAACGAGTGACCATTCGGATGTTGCGGATCTAATCATTGAAATTGGACCCGTCAAAGATCACTCTCCCACACAAGTTCATGAGTGAGAACGAGCCAGAGGAATTTGAGCCGGAAGCGTTGTTGTTGACGTTCGACATCTGAAATAGAAAAGAGACAAGTTTGATTAGAAATGAATCCCCAATTAAACACCCAAATGAGAAATTAGGGCTAGGATCCAAAAACATTATTTACAAATTAGAAGAGGGATGCCGTAATCTAATAAGAAAATAATTTGAAGGTAAGTGAATGACGATTCACTAATTTCCACCATGAAAAACAAATTAAGGCTAAGTTTTAAATGTATTGAAAACTCCTAGATCTTTTGAGATTCATTGAACTTTTCAATGGCATGTTTAAATATCGATATGCCCCTCAAGTTAGCGACTGGGATGTCGAGGATCACAAAGCGGGTGTGAATAACCACGCAAATGTACATGGTGCCCTCAATGTTACAGTCACCTATTCGACGTGCCGGTTAACCACACACGCTCCATCGAACTATGACAAACATCGAGTCACCCTTTGCCACCTTTGCTTAGAGCCCAATTAGTGTGCCGGTTAACCACACACGCTCCACTAACGTCTTAGCAAGGGTACAAAGTGTAATTTAATGGAATTATATCAATTCACTTTTTGCCTAAAGTAACTAAGATTGAGAATTTTGTAAAAACATTTAGTTACTTTATTAATTCATTATACTTTTAATGAGGAAGGGTTACCTTATCCTACCCGTTCGGCTAACGACCCTCCACCAATCAAGGAAGCGGGGGGTGAGAGTGGACACCCATTAAAGGTCATTTTATAGGCCATAACATTATACCCCCCTATAGATCGGCTTCGTGAATGAGGCCTACTAACGGTAAGACTAGCATTTAAGCTATATATATATATATATATATATATATATATATATATATATATATATATATATATATATATATATATATATATATATATATATATATATATATATATATAATAAAGTATAAGGTCGAATTTTAAACTTTTAAAATTCTAGGGTTTGAAATTTAAATAATTCAAATTAAACTTTTAATTAAAATTTAAATTTCAAAACTTGAGGGCAAGTTTTGAACTTTTCAAAACACATAGGATCAAATAGAAAATAATATAAATTAAACATTTAATTTAATGATTATCTAAATTTGATCTATTATATTTTAATCACAAGATAATTCATCAAATAATTCAAATAATCAAATTTTATCACATAAGGAATTTATTATTCAATTAATTGGTAATTATCTTTTGTTTTGGTAAGGATAATCATATAATAACAACAAAAATCGGATTTTATTAGTTAAAAACAGTTATGGTAATTATCCTTCAGCAAAACAGCAAGAAATCCCGAGATATCCTCTGTTTGACAGCTAAACTTGCTGAGTTCCCAATGTGGACTCGTCGAGTTCATCCAACTCGTCGAGTTCCTCATTGGGACTCGACGAGTTCTTCAGTCAGAGGGCCAAAAAACGAATTTTCAAAGCATGAATGAAATACTAGGTATCAAATACAATAGAAACCAATCAAGGCTCTGATACCACTGATGGGTTTGACCCAAAATAACATCCTATGTGCTCATGCAAACCCTAAAGCTTGGATCTAGGCTTCTCTATTGTACATGCAATTCATCCAAGACTTAAGAACCCTAGATCTAGCATGTATATTTCGAAAATAACATATGAAAACAGATCTAGATGATTACATCTTCAACAATGGCTTGAATCTTCTTGTCTTGGAGCTTAGAGTCACAAATGTCACTCCTCTAATGGCTTACAAACACCACACAAGCAAGAGGATGATATTGGAGAGAGGGGAGAGACACAATTTCGGCTATGGAACTCTCTAGGGTTTCAAGTGGCCGAAAACTGATACCCTAGGGGTTCTATATATACTTGTGCTGCTAGGGTTTCAGTCAAAACCCTAATGGGCAGCTTAGGCCTTAACAATCCAAGAAAGCTTCTAGAATAGGGCCCTTATGGCCGAAATTAGGATGGACACATCCCTAATTTCGTCCATGCCTAGTCCATAAGGCTTCTTAGCCCAATATCCAACTATCACACATTTGACAGTTTAAGTCCCCGTTATTTAATTAATATCTTTTAGCTACAGAATTAATTCTTAGTTATTTCTTGTCTAATATTAATTAAACCATATGATTTCTCCTTTAATATATTATTCATATAATATATTAATAAACCATAATAACCTCTCTCTTCATAAATCACCCTGTCAAGTTGCTCTGGTGAAGGCAACCCAAGAGGACCATGCACAACCGGGTCAAATATTTATCAAATATAGTTACAGGCTTAGATACTAATCCAACAAAGAGTCCATATGTTTCTATTGCCAATTGAAGGAACATTGGATGCGAAGCTGCTCTGTCTACCTGAAGGATCACAAAGATAAGAAAGTCAAGTTGTATGACTTTACTTCAGGTACATCCATTATCTAACTCCATTAAGTTCCAATTCATAGATTCTTGATACATGATGTGATAGTCACATTTTGATGTTTTTAATGATCTAAGAGAAAGAAGGAAGCTTAAGAAGAAAAAGCTAATTCTGATCGTAAGAGATGGATTTTGGTCACATGGTTCGACGGTCAAAATTTGGAGCTTAGGAATTATGATAGATTAATATATTGCTTAGGAAATATCTAGAAACATAGTTTTCATATATATTTGCATTGTAAAGACAATTTTTTCCACACATTATCAATAAAGTGAATTTTGGTTTTATCGTATTTGTTTTGTATTCCTTGCAATGGTATTTATGAAAATTGGTGGTTATATTTCTATAATTAGCAATATTAAAGTGGATTTGGTTCTTTACTATATCGTTTGTGGTAATGTCATAATCAACCAAGTGAAAAGGTATTGTTATCACCCAAGTTTCAATTGAATAGAACCTTGGAGTCATACAATTCGTATTGTGTGATGTATGAGAATTTTGATCATTGCAAGATTAAGACTATTTCCTTGATCACATGTTTGTGTGAGACAAGTGAAGGACTAAAGGATCTAGTACAATTGATATGGACTAGTCATATCCACCAAAAAAGATTATAAGTCTATTCGTCATGATTTACTGATGGTTCAGTAAATATGGTTATGTTTATAAGATTAAGCATAATTCCAACACTTTGAAAGGTTTCAAAGAGTAGTGGAACGAATATGAAGAATCTGTTAGGCAGAAAGATAAAGGTTTCTCTAATCTGAAAGGAAAATAGAGTACTTTGGTATCTTGTTTTATGATCATCTTAATGATTATGCAACCATGTCACAATTGATCCTCTAATGACATCTTGGTGCATTTGTATGACTAAGAAGAGGAATCAGATATTGATGAAATGGTTTAATCGAGAGATGTGTCATACTTCGTATTAAATCAAGTTTGAGTGTCATACTCTAGTAACTTCGAATTCTATATTGAAGCTCATTTCAAACTAAGTAGGTTTATAACACCTCATTATTTATGGAGTAGAAAAGTTTTCTAACTCTAGCACATTTGAAATTGGTAGTTGTGATGTTTTGGTTAAAACGAAGATAAACTAACACCATTAAGTGAAGTGTTTTCTTGATAAGAACCCACACTAAATCTTGAATATTTGTTTGTCAAGGAAAGTTCCTTAACAAAGAAACTTATATGTAAAGAATTCAGTTGGAGTCTTAATGGTCTTGAATAGTTTTAGGAGTCAATCAAGAATAAACCTTTTAGTTATCACTAGCACACGCCCTGAGGTTGATAACCTATCGTGTTGAGTTGACAAATTCTTGTTTCTACGCACCTTCCGGTTGAGTTGGCAATGCATGTGAGTTTTATGGTTCTCATTTGAATGCAAAAGGCAGAGCATGTTGGTCAGTGATAGTACATTGGTCAATGAAAGTGAGCTGCTTAAACAACATGGAAGACATGGTAGGCCCTTGTGCTACCAGATGGCAAGAGATTAAGAATAAGTAAAGTTCAGTCCATGAAAGGAAACCTAAATTTTATTTTGTCTTTGTCCTCAACCTTATCTTATGATGGTAGGTTGGAAATGACAGATTCACATGGATAGGAACACATACACCATAAAATCTAAGTGGCAAATGGTTTCGCTCTAATTCATGAAAATAATTATGAGGAAACACTTTCGCTAGTAGATTTTAAATTTGATTGATATCATGGTTAGCAGTTTGATAATTACGTTCTCAAATTCATATATGATTACGGCATCCCTTTTCATAGTTCGAATTGTGAGAAATGGCAAGTAATAGTTTGAACATTCAGGACTTATCACTATAAATTCTGAAAGGGTATAAACAGGCACATATGCTATCTAATGAAGGTGTGTGAGCTTAAGAAGTCTAGATGAAGACTTATCAAAGCACCATGTATCAGAAATATGAACATTAGAAAGAAAGTCAATAGTATTGATTTCTAGAAGTCCAGTTGATTTCTGGGTACATGTCAAAGCTAGTGGGAGCATAATTGTTATGCAGATATGAACATAATTGTTATCCTAGTGGGAGCATAATTGTTATGCTAAGTGTTGCAGGTTAGCAACACTATTTGTAGGAAACAAAGGTTATGAATTTGCAAGTTGCAAAGTTTGAAAATTGTTTCGCTATAGAAAGTTATAGGGGAGAGAGCACTTATACTTCATTTCGAATCTAAAAGTTTAGATTGAAGAATTTTAATGGAACTTAGTCATGAACATATATGAATATCGTGTTGAAGTGATTCAACATAGGAAATTCAATATATGGAAATATTATAGCAGGAGACTGATCAAGTATCATGTCTTTATGTAAGACATTATGTATTGTATCCCATATGCTTCAGATATAGGATTTATTACATAGGCTATAATATTCACTTGTTCTGATTTTCCAAATGCCTATGGCATTGAGAGGGAAAGGGACTAGAACTGGATATGACTAGAGTTGTTAAACAACTGTTAAAGGACAATCTAAGGTTCGCTAAAGATTGGTTACTTATGGACAGTTGGAAGTATAAATCTGGAACGACCATAGTGACATGTTTCAGATTGGGATAATTCTTGATCAGAATTGATAGTCATATGGAAATATGGAAATGTTTCCCTAATGGGAGTTGGTGATTAGAATCTATATGTGAGTTAGAAACTTTGATGCAAGGACGATGTTCAATAATTGTATCTTGAATTTGAGACTTCGTAACCATGAAACTATTTTTAGTAACAAAGTTTCAATGGAGGATTTTGTGACATCGTTGGCAAAGTCTTTGTGACTTTCAGACCACGCCATCACAAAAGGATATTGCATGCAAAGTTAGACTCTACATATTTTAGTGATGAAAAGAATTTGGAATTCTTACACTTATAATAAGGATTTGGAATTGAGAAATTAGAATCATTGGAATTATGTCCAATTGATCTATTCACAAAGGAAGGACCACAAAGAGAAACATAGTATGCATGTTTAGAACATGGCATAATTGATGTTTAATTCAAGTGTATTAGTTGATTAATCGAAAGATTATACAATTCATAAAGTCTAATTAATATGGTGATTAAATAATAAGTGTTCTATTTATATTCAATAGTTTTGAGACCATAGTTAATTAGGTTATTATTGTGTTTCACTTCACATGTTTTACTTCCCGAATAATTGGATTATTCAAACATCTACAGTCAATCATACTTTGGGAAGTAAGTAGTGAATTAAGACTGTCATGAATTGAATTGTAGATTGTCTATGGTGATTAGACATAGCAATGGTATTGCTGCAATGTTCATGGGTACTTGGAAATGGGGATTTTGAGTATTGGATTAACCATGCTCAAAGAATTACTTCATGGATTTTATCACGAGTAATTTTGAGACGATAATATCTTAAATTCTTGAAACAGAGACATATGAGTTGTTGTTTACGAGTCAGTTGTGCATTGATAATACGTAAACACATCAGTAACTTGATGTTATAAAACGTATTGTTGTGTGTGATTTGATGAGTAAATAGTACAAGCATATGAGTCGAAGTTTATCCGTTCCTTTTTCCCTAAACGGGAGAATGCGATATATGTGGGCCCCTCGATGATTTGATGATGACAACTTAAGCGCTTGGCCAAGCCTGGATTGAGTGGATGTGTTCAATTAGTAGTCTGAAATCAGTCGTCATAAATCGGAAATCGGGAAACAAATCTTGGACAGATAGAATGATTATAATACATGTCTCATGTCCATACGATATCTTGTAGAATGGAGGAATATTTGATCACTTATCTAAGGACACATATCTGACTAGGTCAGAGTTTGACAGCGGCTTTGAGAACTAAGATTGATTGTAAGTTTTTGAAGTTATACTTGTAATTATAGTTATTAGACTTATCCAAGTGGGAGACTGTTGGATTAGGTGTCTAAGACCATAACTATAATTGGTATCTATTTGAATTGACAGTGGCATGGTCCTTTTGGGTTGCCTTCACACGTGAAACTAGACAAGATGATTTTTGAGAAAGAGGAAGAAATTATTATTAGAATAATAAATTGGAATAAATGACTTATTAATATCTTATGGAAATAATATATTAATTAGAAATCATATTGTTTAATTAATATTTAATCAGAAATTAATTTGGAATTAATTTTGGGATTAAAAGAATTAATTGAATGTACAGGGGCTGTTATGCAATTAATTAATAGTTGTGGTTTGGGATCTTGGATCATCCTTAGTAGGTTTGGCCGAAATTTCTAAGGAAGGTCCTTAGAATTTCGTCCAAGGCCTTAAGGAGGTGCATCGATGACCTGCTTGGGGCCTAAGCTGGAAATTAGGGTTTCCATCTAGAAACCCTAGCTTTGGGGCTATGCAACATAACTATTTAAGGAGCATATCCCTTGCAATTTCGATTTACTCTATTCCCATAGAAGAAATCCGAAAAACATACTCCTTCCTCCTTCTCACAATCATCTTCTTGCATTGTGTGTTTGTGAGCCATTAGAGGTGTGACATTTATGACACTAAGCTCTCAAGAGATCAAGATCTGCAAGGATTAATTGTTATTACTACATACAGTTGAGGTATGTATATAAATCTTAGTATTAGGTTATTTTCGTTTTTTATAGATGCATATTAGGGTTTCTATTTTTTATTCAAGTTTGCATGTTCAACTAGTGAAAACCTAGATCCTTAATTATAGGGTTGCATGAACACATATGATTTGTTGTTATGCTCAAAACCTTCAGTTATAAATTTAAAACCGGTAGGTATATCTGTGCAAATCAAGTAACAAACTGAAAATGTTTGGGTACCAAATGCTTATGATGCTCATGTTTCGAAGTGTGATGGTCATTTTCATATATGAAATTCAGTTTTGAAGCTCCGAAATTTGAAAAAGAAGAAGAATAGACAAATTAAGAAGGTGTAGATGCCAAAAAGGAATGTTTCTCACGTTTGTGAAAATGATAAGAAATTTGAAACCAAGACTGTTGATTCGTGAATTGTTTCTCAAAGTTTGTTAGAAGTTGGAGTGATAAGAAAAAGTTATATGGTTGGTTCAATGTGATATTTGATAATTTTTGTGTTCCAAATATGAAGCTAGTATCATCTTTTTTTCTCAATACTAAGAAGATGGTTCTTATTCTAATAAGTGCTTTTCTCCATAGCAATGGGCTTTTAAGCTATCATCTCCAATTTTCAATCTCAAATAGGTTCCTAAAAATTCAATTTAATTAGTGAAGCTTATTTTGAGGTAGAACTTATGAAGTATTTGAAGTGGTATCATAAATCAAAATGTGATGAAGCTTTATTATCATGCACCTCATGCTTCACAAGAAATACTTTGGTGTCAAAATGTGATTCAAAACCAAGAAAGAAACAATTACAATATTCTGAGATCTGTTAATCAAGAAAGCATCAAAATTTATTTGGCATGTACCGATTTATGAAACGTGACAATGACTTGTCTGCAAAAGTGAAGAAAACGTTGTTGGGAATGTGTATGGTTAACAGTGTGTCATGGAAAGAGTGTATCGTAGAATGTGTTTCGCAGGTTTTGGGAAATGTTTATGTCAGTAAATTTTTTTAATACCATTTGACTTTTCTTGCATCAGAAAATGGTAGACAAGCTTCTTTGTCTTTTAGCACATTAGAAAAGGAAAAGTGATTATGATGTGCTTATCTGATCTGCGGTTCCGAAACCGCTTATGAAAATATGAAGGAAACTTTTCATTTGGAAAGTTGATTATGTACTTTATGCATTTAATTGATGGAGACATGTATATCAGAAAAAGGTAGATAGTGACATCTCTGATAGATAACAACAGTTGGGATCTTTGAAAACGCGTGGACAACCTTGTCTCTTGTAATCCAACATATCATAAAAAGTAACTGCAAATGGTATAATGTACTTTTAGAAATGTTGATTACAATAAGTCTGACAGAACGTCAAAAAGATGTGTGTCTATGTCCAGCACATGCTGATGTTGTGTCAAAGGTATCGAAAAACGTGTGTGTGTGAGCAAAATGCCGACAGCTGGCTTGAGTAAATGCTTTAACAAAAAAATGTGTGACAGTTGTAAAAGCTTTCAGACCGACGCAACTAGGAAAATGTGTACAACTAGAGAAGTGTGTTTATAATAAAAGCATGTTTCAGAGATTTGTTGTCTCAAAACACAATTACACTCTGATAGCCTTCACTTTGAAATTTTTCAAAACATGAAGAAATTTTATTTCGTTCTGATATACTCTGAGGGATTGGAATGCCTCGGAATGCTTCACAATAATCACTATTTTCGTTGAATTTTTTTTCTTTTCGTTTTGTCTGACCCTCAACAAATCCAAAAATTTACAAAAATATGTGTTTGTTCTTCTTTTCTTTTGAAGCCTTAAAAAAACTGAAAGTCTAAAAAAACGTCTTATTTCTTTTCATTTTAGTCTCAGAAAAACCCCGAAAAACCAAAAATAATGTGTTTTAGTTTATGTTATTGAAGATTTATGTTCAAATCCGAAAGTGACTACCCAAATCTGAAAGTTACTGTTCAAATCCGAAAGTAGGTGGTAAAATCTGAAACTTTGAAGATTAGTATTGTGATAGACTCCAAAGGTTCGGAATGTTTCGGAGGTAAGTTGTTTTACCCATCGGCATAAACTATTATTCAAAGGTTACTTCCATGTTTTACCGATTTTCGCTAGTTCTTTGATGTTTTTGGTGTTTTTGTGAATATATTGGTACAAAAGTGAAAGTTTATGATGTGAAAGCTTCATTGCAAGATATTTCAGAGACATTTTTTTAGATTTGATGGGTTTTGAAGGTCCATATTAAAGCGTTGGGAAATGCCAAGAATATGGTCCTCCCTTTTTAAGGGAGAAATGCCAAGAATATGGTAATCATGATCTTCATCACTTTCAACATTTAAGGGAGATTGTTGGGTTGAAAAAATCGAAACTAATACTGGAATTTGTGAAGACTATTTTGAATATTTTTTTATTATATTTTATGCTTAGTGGTTGTCTTAGTTTATTGCTCAATGATGTATTTAACCACTATAAATAGTCTTAGCTTAGCTTGTTTTAAACTAAGCTTCCCATAAGTTCTAAATCTACATCAATATCAGAATTGTGAAGAAAATCCCCAAGGTTCTTTATAGGTTCGAATCTCATTAAAATATACAAGAACTTTGACTACATTACATGTAATTCATAATATAATTCATGATTCTGATTACTATTGTGCACATGTCATTTCATATTGGGATTAACAACAATAAATAACAATTTTATGCAAATAATATAACAAATAAGAAAACAAACTTGGATTTACAACTTAATATCAATTAAAACTAAGATTAACAAAATTAAACAACAAATGATAGATTAGAGCATTAAATTCACACTTTAACATAAGAAATAGAATCAAAACAAAAATTGACATACCTGATGCACAGATCTGGAGGTGTTTCACTAGATATTGAAAGGAAAGATATGGAGGTGAGTTGGCGGTATTTCACCGGAGCGATGAGGCAACAACGGTGTTGTTGGTTGAAGGCATTTTAGATATTGTAACTTAACCTCGCCGGAAACATAGATTTGGAGGTGTAAATAGTATATCTAAAGGTGAAAATCAAATATTTGTCATATGAGATCATAGATCTATCGTTAGATATTATACACCTATCGCTTGAGATGGTAGATCTATAGTTGGAAATGGTAGATCTATCACCAGAGATCGTAGATTTATCTATAGAGATCGTAGATTTATACCAGAACACTTCAAATTTGAAGTTCTAGTTGATTACGTTGTATGTCTAGCGTTTTTCCTAGGTACATAGTAGATCTAAAGGTGAAAATAATAGATCCGTCGCCAGAGATCATAGATCTATCGCCAGATATTGTAGATCTGGACCAGAACACTTTAGATCTAAGATAATCATTGATGAAGTCACATATCTAGGATTCCGCCTAAGGTTTTGGAACAGGAGGCAATGAAAGGAATGATGTTCAGGATCTTAGCTAAACAAGGTGAAGTCCACAAAGAAGGTCAACGATAGTAGATCGTGACAGCATTTGCCAAGGAACACCAGTTTTGTTCGATTTGTTGCAAAAATTGATTGTATTTCGTCGATGATCGAAGGTTGGACAAAGGAAGAAAGGTAGTGTTGATAGGGCAACCGTCGGAGGTGGTGGAGCCGTTGTCAGTAATGGTTGAGGTGGTGATGTTCATCACATGTGGTAGAAGAAGATGAAAGAAGGTTTTTGTTGTTAAACTAACTAGAGAGAATAATGATCAAATCTTATTTCAATAGATATAAATATAAAAGAGGTTCAAAGTTTGTTTTATTTACAATCATTCCATCTTCTTTTAGCCATTAATAAACAAATAACCCTTTATAAGATTTTATAATCATTTATTTGAGAAATAAAAAAAATATAGCCTTAACTTTAAGCCAAAAATAATGGCTCCTGGACTTTTTAAATATTTTTTTTTGTTTCAATTTGATCTTTTATATATATATATATATATATATATATATATATATATATATATATATATATATTATATATATAAAAGTTTGTGTGTGTTACAAATCTGTATGCTATACGGATGGCATACAAAAAAAATAATAAAGAAAATGTTATACATAATTATAAATATGAAAATTATTCTTTGTATATAAGGAATTTTATTAGATGTTAACAATTACGACATTTGAAAATCATTTGAAAAAACATTTAAATTTGTTAGAATAAAGTTTTTAACAAGAAAATATTATTATATTTATTTATAAGAATTTTACATGTGGCAGCATAGTACATAAAATATAAAATATGACATGTCAAACAAAATGTTTGTTTTATTATAAGGCCTTGTGGAGTATTCATCACCGTTGGGTTGTGATCTGTCGTGGTCGTGATGTATTTTGGTGTAGACAAGAACTACAATGACGAATAGGAGATGTAGGGTAGGTTTTAACTGTCTTGACCCTTTGACTAGCCATTGAACGACCTAAATTCAATATTTTGAAATTTCTAATACGTTTTCACCTTCAAATACAAACTCAACAATCTTATTTTTCGCATCATTCTTCTCTTCCTCTATTTAACTATACACACATTTATCTTGTTAAAAGCCAAATACAATGCATCAAAATCCAAATACCCTACCAAGTAATCGAAACAACAATCTCGATAATCCTTTTTGGATTAGATATGACTCCATGCCAATACCTGAATATCAAATCACTTTAAAGTGATTTTATGAACTTGCTCCAAGGTGTTTCCTCTATCCCACAAACTCAACTTTTTTAGCATTCATTCCAGGTTTTCTTACCCGATCGACAACACTTTCAATCCACTTTTGAATACTAATGATCATTCTAAACACAACCACAACTTTCACCACGACAACCTTCACAACCACAACATTTACAGTC